>NW_023270717.1:1830524-1836278 GCF_011800145.1 Mirounga leonina
CAGGCTGGGTGCTCAGGGAGGGGCGACGCCCACACAGGCATCTCGGGGTGCAGGAAAGGTGTGGGTGTGGTTTGTGGATGGGGGAGAGGCCCGCAGGTGCTGGGGGCGCTGTCGAGGCTGGGACAGGCCATGGCTTCCACGGCCAGCCTGCAGGGAGCCACCGCCCCACCTCCCCCTCCTCCTCCATGCCAGTCAGCCCGCTGGTGCGGCCCGCGCCCCGTCAGCGGCCTGACGTCCAGGGTTCGAGGCAGTAGCCAGCTAAGGGGCTGAGCCCTGCCCTGGGGGGCTCCTCCTGCTGGGCACCTAACAGGACCCCTCCCACCAGATGTCCGGCACCCTGTGGAGAGAGGGAAACTGAGGCCCAGCGGGCCGGGGGCCCCTTCAAGGTGACACTAACCGTCGGGAAGGATGGGTCTGCTTCTCGAGTCCACATCGGCATCTCCCATTAGAGACATCTGAAAAGCTGGACTGAGGACACTCAGGCCCCCACCTCGCTGGGACCTCATGTCTGGCCTCCCGTGACGCACAGATGTGGCCACGGAGAGCTAGCCAGAAGGCCCTGGGTCCTGATGCTGGGGGGGCCTCCCTGCACAGCTCCCACATCGAGGGCCCTGCCCGCCCTCCCCGCGGGGCCCAGAACTGGTCTCCAGACCCTGGCCACCCTCCTCCCACCTGAGGTGACGTCACCTGCCGGTGCCCACCTCCTGCCAGCCAGCATGAGTGGCTCCAGGCAAAGACCCAGGACAGAGAAACCATCTGAGACCACCACTCCTTCGGGGGACCCTGTGTGGATGGAGGACGGACACGTGGACAGAACTGGGGACACGAGGAGGGGCCCCGTCAGCAGGTGTATGGACTGCCAACAAAGTAGAGTGCACAGAAAAACACGCAGAGAGAGTACAGGCCCCACGCACGGGTTTCGGGCCATCCCGGCTCAGGAGGGAGGGCCTGCTGGACCGGGGATGAGGAGAGAGGACGCTGCCCATGCCCGAGGCCGAGGGCCCCCTAGAAGCCACAGGTGGATGTCTTGCGGGGAGCAGGGACGCACCTGCAAACCCACAGTGCCGGCTGGGAGGGGAAGGTGCGGCTCCATCCCCTTCTGGTTTGCAGGCTTTCTGCGGACCATAAACCATGACCATCTTGCTAGGAGCTGTACATGCCTGGTTCTGATTAGTCAAATCCCAATCCCAAGGTCCACTCCAGAGAGCACCTGCAGGGCCGTGCCCCCCCGATTCTGTCCCTTTAGGACCCTGGGACCCTTGGTGTCTCCTCCCACGGCCCTCGGCAGGCAGGCTGTCCCCCGATGCCCTCAACTAAACAGATGAGTCTCCGCATGGCCCCGTCGTGCTGCTAATCACATCCAAGGCGCCCAGGTCATCGCACTCCAGACCATGAGGCACCCAGCAAATACCCCACTGTCTATGTGACCCTTGGCGGCCTACACACCCGCAGCACCCGGTACACCTGCCCGCCACCCCCCTGCAGTGGACGAAGCACCATGTGTCAGCATGTGGACCCACTGGGAGCCGCTGGTCTGCTGATGGGAAGGCAAGGAGGCCCTGCCCACCCCAGGCAGGCTCTGTGTGCCTGTCCCTCTGAGACGTGAGGCCAGGGAAGCCTCAGCAGGCGACCCCGGCCACAATCCCAAGGCTGTGGGCAGCCCCGGGTGCTCTGACCTCAACCCAGGCTGCTCCCTGGCTGTCAGCCCTCCTTCCCGCCTGGATCCTACTGATCAAGGCACAGGGGCCCGGCCCACAGGGAGAGTCAGGGCACCGCTGGGCTGGGCTTCAGGTCTGGGGACACGGAGGGACCAAGAGTGACCACAGACCCCAGCAGCACCGGGTACAGGAGGAAGAACGGGCCCCAGTGCAGTGCCTCACGCCGTGCACAGGTCCCAGACTCCAGAGAATGAATCCTGAATTTAAAGGAAGGAGATTTCTATGGGGCGCCTGGGTGGTGCGGTCGGTTAAGTGACTCCTGGTTTCAGCTCAGGTCATGATTTGGGGTCATGGGATCGAGCCACGACGGGCATGGAGCCTGCTTAGGATTCTCTCTCTTTCTCCTGCACACCACCCCGCTGGCACGCTCACGCTCTTGCTCTAAAATAAGTAAATAAATCTTAAAAAATAAGAGAACAGAAAAAATAAAAGAACGGCGATTTCTAGAAGCTGTTGCCTCTGCTGCTCACTGGGGAAATAGGGCCGCTGGTAAAGACTGACCGAATGAATGCCAATAAACAATACTAACAGGTAAATCAGGCGTAAGAAGCGACCACAGAACATGACACGAAAGGACAGAGGGGAAGGGAGGAAACCGAGGACCTGGGTCTCGGGGACTCGCTGATGGCGGTTGTTAGGCAGCTCCCCGAAATGCCAAGTGCCAGTGGTGTGCAAGCAGATGCGAAAGCAGACACGTCACCGTCCGCGTCCACATCCAAACTCGAGATCCATGGGTATAAACCTGACAAAATAGGCACAAGACCCCCCTCCACTGCTCCATTTGGGGCGAGGACCCCCACTTCTCTGTCCTGGGGGACAGACTCGCCCTCCCCACTGGGGGGCAGGTATCCCCTCCCCTCCCTGTCCAGATAGCAGGCCCCCTGCCCTCCCCCCATGCTGGGGGCAGACACCCCCCCTCCCTGGTGCTGGGGGGCAGACACCCCCCTTCCCCTGTGCCGGGGGGCAGACTCCCTCCCCTCCCCCTGTGCCGGAGGTCAGACACCCCCCTCCCCCGTGCTGGGGGACAGACGGCCTCCGCGTCACCCATGACCTCTAGTCTGCTGCCAGCCACTCTGTGATGGACTCAGCATGGGAGGAGCCAAGAGCAGAGCCCCATAAAGAGGAAGGTCATGAGGCATCACTTACAAGTGCAGGGGCCACATTGCAAGTGGCTCCCTTCAGGAACCTTCCTCCCCAGAAGCCTGGCCCTCTGCTGGAAGGTGCTCCGCCCACCTCTGCCCAGACCCAGTGACCCGACCTCAGGGTCGACCCTCTGGCCCCACCGGAGGCCAAGCGATGGCGTCCTTCACCGCCTGTCATGACGGGTGCAGGGGTGTTCCCAACGGGCATGTCCATGCCCTAACCCCAGCGTGGGCATGAGCCCTCATGTGGGCAGAGGGGTCATGTTTGGACAAGGTCATTGGGGTGGGTCACAATCCAATGGACCCTCAACCTTCTAAGAAGAGGAGCGGCAGAGACAGACTCCCAGAGAGGAGGCAGTGCACGGTGAGAAGACGGAGGCGGGATGACGTGGCCACGAGCCCAGGGACGCGGGGCCAGCAGCAGCGGGAGGAAGGCCTACAGCAGATCCCCCCTCACCCTCAGGAGGCGGCTCTGCCTGACTCCGGGCCCCCGAGCTCAGAAAGGAGACACTTCTGTTGTGTTGGCTGCTGTGTGTGGTCCTTTGCCCCAGCAGCCTCGGGAGGCTCGGGCCCCTGTACTCACTTAGTGAGTGTCCGGGTCCCGGGGGCTCCTGTGCAGGAAACGTGAAGCGCTTTGTCCGCCGACTGAGGACGGACACCGAGGAGACCTCCCGGAAAGCTGGCCCAGCGTGCCCTTCCCGAGGACCCTGGCCCAGGGGTGCCATGGGCCTGACAGCTGCCCGGCTGAATGACGGCCATCCCTTCCTTTGCTCAGTGTCACCAGAGGGCTTGGGGCCTTCCCCAAACCTGCCCCCTTTCCTCGGGCCTCAGGCAGAGACGCCAGTGGTTTCACACCCGCTCAGCATGCGCTCAGCACCTGTTGGTGCCCAGGGCCCACCTACTTGCTCACCCACACTGACTGAGCCTCTGTGTGCTGGACACACCATGGCCAGTGGCCACCTGCCAGGGTCCAGATTGTGGACGCCAGGGCTGGAGGAGGTATTCAGGGCTCCAATCTACATGCCCTGAGGCTGCAGTGTCTACACCCAGCAAGATGGCCACTCACCCCCCGGGGCTCCTGTACTCTCTGCCCCACCCCTGCCTTCCCACAGCACAGGGATGGCTCCTCTCATGGTCAGATGGCTGTCCAGTCACTGACGGGACCAGCTTACTGGGAGTGGGGCCTGTCCTCCACCCACCAGCCTCCTCTATGCCCAGGTGGGTAAACTGAGTCAGGGCAAACGTCAAAAAGAGCCCCCACCTTCCACAGGCATTGCTGGGAGTGCCACTCACATTGGTGGGTCTGTGCCACGTGGCTGCTCAGGGGGTGGCATGATGCCCATGGGTGTGAGCTTAGAACATGGGGAAGCCCCGAGCCCCACCTCCCACCCGTCCAATGCCCTTCCCAGGTTGGCAGGCCAGAGAAATGGAGCCCTTGCTCCCCACAGACTCTCCCCTATGCCCTGGGTGCGGGGCTCACTTCTGGGTGGTGCTTGTCCTGGGCACACGCCCTCACGCTGTTCTGACTTAATTGTCAAGCGCTGCTATTTCAGCTCTCCATCACCGTGACGTTTCCGCTAATGCTCTGTGAACTCGGCACTACTTACTGACAGCACTCCTGCATTCCGGGCAGCGTAGGTTTACAAGTTTCCAATAACTGGACGTGAAGCCTTGTCTGCACTGAAGATCAAAGGCGGAACGTAAGCACAGACCCTCCTGGGAGGCCAGGTGCATATGCAGTGCCTGGAGGAGGGGCTTCAGCAGACCCTCACCCTCTTGTTCCTCGGGACCACAAGGCAGGTTCAAGGTCACTGCTCAATGGAGCCACGACCCCGAAGAGAAAGCTCCAGTGCCCACCTGTTGGGAAGTGATGCCATCCTGATAGCAACCAGATGTTTCTGCATCACTGCTTCACCACACTGACCCATTTTGGTTTCCTATTCTGCCTTCTGAGTCTAGCCGGAAGTCACCACCACCAGCAGGAAGAACCCCCCGTATCCAGTCCATGATCAGATACTGTGAGTCCAAACCAGGGAGCAGAACGCAGCACCCATACAGCTGTGGGCTGGGTCCTAACCACAGGGATGACGGGGAGACTTTGTCACTTGGCACAGAGCACCCTCGGGGTTAGAGGAGCCTTCCCTCCACCAGAACAGAGGTTCCTGGAGCTCCAGCTTCACCAGTCACAACAGCAAAAACCAGGGTGCTTCCACAGAGGGACCTCTATTGTCCTATCACCCAACATACACACACACGCCCTTGTGCACACAAATACACAAGAAAGTGAGGGATAGAGACAGAGCCAGGGTTAGGGAAAGAAGAGGTGAAAAGAAGGGGGGCTTAGAAGGAGGTGCCAGACCTCACTGGGGCATCCTGGAGAAAGAAGGGCAAGTAGGGGGCAGAAGCTGCCCAGTGGGGCACTGAGCTGGCACTGGGGCACTCACAGTTCGGGGGGCAGCAGAACAGGTATTCTAGCCTTTGAGACGTGCAAGTCAAGTGTGAACACCCTCTTAGCCTGATTGTCACCACCGTCATAACCGCCACCACCATCATCATCACCATTGCCATCACTGACCATTAGCATCACCATGATCATCACCATTATCACCATCATCAACCATCATTAACCATCATCACCTTCATCACCATCATATCATCACCACCATCATGATCATTGACCATTACCATCACCAACCATCATTAACCACCATCACCACCAACATCACTGTCACCATCATCGATCATCTCTCTCATCACCATCGTGATCATCAACCATCACCATCATCAACTATCATTAACCATCATCATCACCATCACCACCATCATCACC
Source organism: Mirounga leonina (assembly GCF_011800145.1). Taxonomy (NCBI): domain Eukaryota; kingdom Metazoa; phylum Chordata; class Mammalia; order Carnivora; family Phocidae; genus Mirounga; species Mirounga leonina. The sequence continues at coordinate 1,836,215 of NW_023270717.1, forward strand.
ATCATCCTCACCACCATCATCATCATGATCACCTACATGACTATCATCACCATCACCACCACCA
>NW_023270717.1:1836288-1853979 GCF_011800145.1 Mirounga leonina
CCATCATGATCATCACTCTCATCACCATCATCAACTATCGTTAACCATCATATCACCATCAACACTACCATCATAATCATCACCATCAACATCATCACCACCATCATCATTGTTATCACTATCATCACCATCAATCATCCTCACCACCACCAACATGATCACCCACATGATTATCAACATGATTACCACCATCATCATCACCATCACCATCATCATCACAATAGTCATCTCCTCCTCAAAAACTAAAATGAAGATGCTCTATAAACAGAGCCCAGAGAACTACTCCTTCCCAAATGTCCTGCTTCTGCTCATACCCCTCAGAGGGCACTCAAACTGCTCCTTGCATCCCCCCATTGCCCTGCTTCTGGGAGGCCAGCAGAAGCCTGGAGGGAGGAAATATCTAGGGTCTGCAGATAACCCAGAGGCCACCACGGTCCCAGAGCTCACCTCCCATGAACGAACTTGGAGATGACCGAGGAGCAGGGGGCCTGTCACTCTCCGCTCACACTGCCATTCCTGACATGTTGTCAGCACAGAGGTGGGTAGGAAAGGAAGTAAAGAAAGGGAGCTTGGTCCCAAAAGCACCTGTCCCCAGGCCACAAGAGTCCACAGTCAAGTATTCCATCCGCCTGGGAATCAGTCTCCATGGCAATCACAAGCCCTGAAGACCAGCTAGGAAGGAGCACCCCACGGGGTCTCCAAAGGGATGTGTAGAGACCACTGGTGGCAGACAAGGTGTCTGGTGTCCTCTCTCCAGAGCCTCAACATACAGAGCCCCAGCACCTGCCATGAAAAGACAGAGGGAAGGTGCTGGGACCTTCTCGGGCAAGCCTCGGGATGCCCCCTGCATGTGTCCACACTGCATCATGACCCCGCCCGGAAGTGGGTCCCTCACTCTGCCCCGCAACTCCCCAGGCTGGGTGAAGTTGGGGCCTTTGTGACTCCAGGCAACGGAGAGGCAGAGGGGGGCCTCAGGGGGGCAAGCAGGATTTTTCAGGAGACAGCCCACCCTGCAGTGCCTCTTCTCCAAGAGCCCAAAGCGGCATTTGGAGGCAGATGTTACTGCAATCACGCAGCCCTGGCCCTGCCCTGCTTCCTGGCAAGGCTGTCGCTGAACATCTGGGAAGCTGAGCAGCTGGAGGCCCTGCTCCATCTGCCTGGGGAGCTCCTGGCCCTGTCATCTCTGGAGATGCGGGAACAGGGACGCGGCTTACTGCTGCTCAGACAGGCTGCCCAGCCAGAGAACCACCGAATAGCACCAGAGCCAGGAATGATGTCCGTGGCTCTAATGCAAAGTCTTTTTTAGTAAATGGAACCCCTTCCCAGGACAAAGGAGAAGCCGGCACCTCCAAGACCTGGTTTGGATCCACTCTGGGCGTGCTCCTGCCGGGGCATGCACGGCTTTTCATCACAAGCACATGGTAAAGGCACCGCCTTGCAGTGAGGTCATGCCCTCCTTGGAAGGTCCAGCCAGGTCCAGAAACGGCAGCTTCTGCCCAACGTGCCTCTGAGCTCGTGCCTCACAGACCAGCCCTGCCCTGCTCACAGCTTCCATGGCTTCTGGGCACCTGAAGCCATCGCCTCACCATCCCTCAGACCCCTGCAAAGGCTCCTCATGGGACAGAAGTCAGAGAGATGGGCACTACCTGCTAACAGGGACTCCAGACTGGGCACGCCCCATGGCTGCTGGACACACCGGCCACCAGCCCCCAGAGAGGACAACCGTCCCCTGGGAAAGCAGCCTTGCTGCCCGACTCAGCCAGGGCTGGTCTGCACCTGCATGGCCACCTCCATCAGGTACACACCTGGGAAGTCCATGACCCAGAACCTCTGGCCCCATGCATCACAATTTCCCCCCATGCGACAGCCCCACAGACCTAGCCTCCACCACGTCTGCACTGGGCCCCTGTCAGGGCCAGGCCTGTGTAGAGCATCTAATGAGGCATGGCCATGAACAAGACCCAGCGAGGAAGAGGACCCACACGGTCCTCGCAGATCCGGCCATCATCCGAGTCCGTGATGCGTGGGTGATGGTGCCCACGTCCAATGGCCGAGGGTGCCCACATCAGCTGCAGTGATTTTCTGTAACATCCGTGCAGAAACGCAGACCGTCCCAGAAAACAGTGAGCCCTGCGGTCGGGAGACATTGAGCACCCCCCCCCCCAAAACGGTTGTGACAATAAAGAGTAAGGGGAATAAAAGGACTCCGTCGGCCTAGAGGGAGAAGCGGGCATGACAACCGCCCCAGACACCTGTCCACACCGGCTGGTAGGGGAGGCCGCGCAGGATTGAGAGAGTACGTCATGGGCACGGGCTTGGGGAGTCACCGGCAGGGGAACTCCTGGACGGGGTCCCTGGGCTCAGCTCCATGGAGCTGTGAGCGAGCACAGACCCCCCCACCGAGGGGCTGTGGGCGACGGCGTAGCCGCTCACGGGGCCCTGGAGGTGTGCATGGCCGCTCTCACCAGCACATTCCCTGCCAACTTAGACGCGGAGTGGAAGTGCCAGCAGTGGGGATCCATCCCATGAATGAGTGGGAGCCCATGCCGAGGAATACGACACGACCGTCTAAGAGAGCCCGGCCACTCGCCACGCACCGTTCTAGAAAGAACTTCGGGAAATACTGCTAAACAGCCAACCCGAGAGCAGCTTTACCAGCATGCTCTCCCGTGTGTGCGCGTGTTCCCGGGGAGGGCAGGAGTTACGCACCGCACCGGGGGGAGAACGGGACTGGCTGCTGGGGGCGCGCGGGGTCACGACACACCGCCTGTACCTTTCAAAGCGCGTGCGATGCGAGGTGTCCCCTACTCAAATATACGCGGGTACACGCACAGCACGAGCAAAGATTCCTCCTGGCCTCCCGGGGTCCCCGTGGGGTCTGGAGGGGCCCCGCCCAGGCATGCACCCCAAGCTTCGGCTGTCCCCGCAGGACGCGGCCGCTCTAACCTGCGCACCAGCCTCTCCGGGGCTCCCGACCCACCCGCCACTCTCTGGGCTGCCACGGTCCCCAACATGGTGACAGGCCAGCCGTGACAGCGCGCGGAGGGCCCGATGCCCGGGGCCCAGGGAATGCAGAGCCCCGAGTCGGACCCCACGGTGAACTGCAGGCTCCCGCCGACGCCGATGCGCGTGCTGGCTCATCACCATAGTGGATGCAGCACAGCACTCGGAGGCGTTAATCCCGGGGGACGCCGCGTGGGAGGAAAGGGCACGTGACGAGCGTCTGTACCTCCTGCTCAATTTTTCTCTAACCCTTCAACTGCCCTTAAAAAACCCTACAGTTTTTTTTTTTAAAGATTTTATTTATTTATTTATTTGAGAGAGAGAGAATGAGAGACAGAGAGCACGAGAGGGAGGAGGGTCAGAGGGAGAAGCAGACTCCCTGCCGAGCAGAGAGCCCGATGCGGGACTCGATCCGGGGACTCCAGGATCATGACCTGAGCCGAAGGCAGTCGCTTAACCAACTGAGCCACCCAGGCGCCCCAAAAAACCCTACAGTTTTAAAAAATGAGAATATAACAACACCGTTCTTGCCCTTTGATGCAATTGAGAATGTGCCTTTCTGCCCCCCCTGCGGTAGGATACACGTAACGTAAAATTTACCATGTTAACTACGCCTAAGTGCCAAGGTCAGCCGCGCCCGGCATATTCACAGCTGGGCACCAACACGCCCATCGGCCTCCCATCCCCACGAAACACGACCCCCCCATCCCCTCCCCCAGCCCCCGGGAACCCCATCCGACCTCTGACTCCATCACCTGACCCCCCGGCTCCCTCATTCAGGTGGAATCATTCAGCACTTCTCCCTTTGTGTCTGACCGATTTCACTAAGCACAAGGGCCGTCCGTGCTGGGACCGGTGTCAGGACGCCCGTCCTCTTGAGGCCTGAGTCACACCCCACGTTCTGTCGACATGCGCGTTGCTATCCAATATCAGGGGACGCTCTGGAGGTGCCTTCGCAGGACTTGGGAAGGCGGCGGTCTGCCCCTCCCCGGACGCACACGGGGGCCCAGAGCCTGCAGGGCCCGCGGGGCCCAGCAGGGAACACAGCCTCGGCCGCCCCTCACCTTCTCTGAGACGACTCTATCTCGGGAACTCTCAGGAAAGCAGCATGTTGTTTTTAATTAGGTGAAAAAACTCCTACTGCCACAACAACCCTAATTTTCACAGATTAGTGAGCTTTGCAGTTCCTCATGCTCACTCCCTTGTTAAACCGTGAGACGCAGGTTCTGCCTTCAAGATACATTTCAAAAGCTTCGGAACGCGTCTGCTTAACACAAAAGTTAAGATTTAAACAGTAATGCCACTAATTCCCCTGGAATCAGGCTTAAGTACGGCGGGACGGGAGATGAACGGCCAGAACCACAAGGGAAGTTGCGTAATCGTACTTAATGATTTTGTTTGCATAATCTTGCCACTTAATAAGGCTACAAGATATCACGTACCAGAAGTTTTAATTTATTTGGCCTGCAACTCGGCTGTCGTTGGAGACAGTCTCTGTTCTCAAAGGATTAGGCCCTGAGGAAGTTGGCCGGACACAGACGCCGATTCACCAGCTCCCGGGATCCTCCCAGACCCCAGAGACTCGAGGGGGGTGCTCGGCCCCTTCACCTCCAGGCACCAGCTTGCTGCCGCCGCTGAGCCCAAAGCCCGTCCCCAAGCATGTCACTTATCGTCCACAGCACTGGGACGGTCTCGGCGGCCCCCACAGAACCCCACTCAGCCCAGACAGCAGCTTCTGGTGCAAGGAAACACCTCTAGACTCACCACCAGGGACACGGGGCTTCACTTGCCCGGCGCAGATGGGTACAGTGCATCCGGAGAGTCACCCAGCAGTAGCCACGTCGTCTGGCAAGCCAAGGGTGCGCTCCTGGCGCTCGGGGGCCAAAGGGCTCCTCTGGGCAGAACAGGGCACGTCTAGGAAGGGAACTCTGCTCCACCTGCCACGTCCATCCCAAGCCTTAGGGACACGCTGGACCTCCACACTGAGAGGTCCATCTTTCCATCCATCTGTACTGTGCCGTCCACCCGTAAACACCCCCAGGGTGCCTGGTCCGAGGTAGACACAAGCCGAGAGACAGAGACCACAAGCCACAGCCCCACCCCATAGTGCTATGGTCACGCTCACAGACGAGCAGGCAGCTGATGGGAATGGGGGGCCCACATCCCCGGGCACTGACTTGTATGTGACTGATACATGCTCAGCACGGGGAATAGACTGCTCCTGTCCCCCAGCCCATCGGCCACCTCCAGGGCGTCAGACACACCGAGGTCTGCGTGTCCTGGGCCATCTGTAACCCCTGAACCTGGCCGGGTCCCAGCTGCACTCTAAGGCCGGGACAGCCCTGCCATCTAGAGCATCCCCCACGCCCCGGGTGCCCAAGAGCAGATGCACACATGGCTCAGTGAACAGAGAAAGCACAGCTTTGAGGGCCTGGGAGGGTCTGCAGGCCCTGCACAATGGCTGGGAGACGAACACTTCTCCACAATCTGGTAGCTGGCCAGACTCAGTCCCAGCCAGCCCCAGGCCCCATCCCCAGCTCCCCCATCCGTCCCCTCGTGCAGGCCCCCGGGGAACCCCACACACAGCCTGTTGCACTGGGGAGAGACATCTGGAAGCCCTTGGCCACACCAGTCTCCCAGGCTGAGAAAACCTTTCCCCGGACATCCACCAACACCATTAACGGAGACCCACGAGACCCTGGGCGAGTCCCTCCCCTGCCCTGGGCCTCAACTTCCCCATCTATAAAGTGAGGTGGATAGACCATCCCACATGCTTCTGCAGCCCTCATCTCTAGCATCTGGGTGAACGGGTTCTAAGGCTCCTTTTTATAAACAGACCGCGGAAGGCCGCCGGGGACAGGAGGGTGGGCCGATGGCCTGTGCGCAAACACTCAGGAGAGTGCGGTGGGCGACCTGCAGCTGAAGATGGTCCACGGGCCCCCACCCCGGTCTGCTGACTTTCTAACCAGGTCATGAGGGGATGGCCCCCTCCCACGGCTGCGGGCCAAGCCATCACTCTGACAGCTCCCCTCCCCCGCTCAGCAAGCCCTGAGGAAAGCCCTAGGCCCAGGTCCCCGCTGGTGGTTCTGCAGGCACCGACCCGACGTCCCCATGGGCTCAGCCCCAGAGGCCCTGACCGTCCTCCCGAGCGACCTCCCGGGATCAGCCCCAGAAAGCACCGGCGAGACCTTATGAATGCCCCCTTTGCTAAGTATTCCGGAAAATTCCAACTACACTTGAGTCCTCACCCAACATTGCGCCCCTCCCTCTGACAGCCTCCGTGCAGAGCCCCTCAGAGCCCAGCTGAGAATGGCCTTTCAGCACCCAAGGGAGGGGTCCGCATGAACACCGAGGAAGCAAAGGGGCGGGTGGGAGGATGGGGGAGCCAAGGGGCCGCAGTGGCCGGTCCAGAGGCCTCAGCCTATCAGGGAATGGGTCGGCGGGAGGGTGACCCCGAGCACCTTCCACACGCAGCTCTGACCCCCTACATGCGTGCACTCACCGCTCCCTCACTGCCTGTCATGCCCCCGATGGGAAACTGAGGGACGGGCACACAAGGTCACATGACCAAGAGGAGCACCAACTGCACCCGGGAGGCCACGGGACGGGGGGGCAGCTCGGTGACTGGTGGGCCGGGACGAGCTGGTCCCTGGAAGGACATTAGCCCACGCCCTGTCACAGGGCCGCTCAGGAGACCACCCGGACCAGGAGACTCCTGCACAACCCCCCAGGAGCCCTCCCACCCCACCCCCCATGGACCCCCACCAGGCATCGGGGGCTCAGGGCCACGTGGCTAAGCTTCGCCCCCCTCACCTGCCACATCTGGGGACACTGCAGGACACAGGCCAGGCATGTGGGGGACAGACTCCTTGCCGTACAGAGCAGGACGGGCTGTACCCCTATTTCCTTCTACCCAGCACGGCCCCAGCAGGCACCCCCGCCTCCGACCCCACCGCGGGGGCACAGTCCTGCCCTCATCCTCGCTCACTGGGACCCCTCCATGGCCCACGTCCCCTCCCCAAGCAGTAAGAGGCCTCTCTCGAAAGTGAGGCCCCCTCAGAACCTTCCGGACACCCCTCCCCCTCCCCCACAGCATGCTGAGCCGTCCTCCAGGTGGGTGACTGCATCCGGCCGGACAGCCCGGGCATCCGAGGCACTCACTGACACCCCTGAGAGCAGGGGCCCGGGGGCAGCCAGCAATCGGGCCTGGGGACCCCTCTCCCACTCCCCAAGCTCCACCCAGGAGGAACTGCCTTCCCTTCTAGAAGCTCCCCTACAGAAAGTGGGGTATGGTCTCCCCGTCCACACCCTCCCAGCAACAATGGGGTTAAAACTCAAAACACAAATGTTTGCATTTTGCTCTCATTGCCAAGCCACGCAGTTAATGAGAAAAAAAGTGCAGTTCAACTAACAGGAATTAGGACGCTAAGGAAAAACCAGGAATAAAAGAAGAAACACTAGAAAAACATTCTTAATAACTTAACAGGTAACCATCAAATTGGCAAGAACCTATTCCAATTGGAACCAGAAACGTTTTGGGGCAGGCCAGGCTCAAGCGTCAAACCGGTTTTCAAAATTTTCTCTTAAACAAAGAAAGAAAAATTAATTTTCAAAGGGTCATGAGCAGGCCAGCTGCCAGGGTGGTCCCAGGTGTGCAGCTGAGGCCCCGCATGGCAGGCCCGGGGAGGGGGGGATAGACAGCCATAATGGCACTGGCACCTCCACACACAGGATGCGGTGGGCTCCACAGGGCTGCCCCTCCCAGCAAGGAGCAGCTGGGTCCCCGAGAGGCAGGAAGCTGCCGGGCTCCCACCCCACCTTCCCGCCCTCCATGCCCACCCACAGCCCCCGGGAGGACTCCAGCACAGAGGGGACACTGGACCAGGGCAGGTCAGCCAGCTCGGGGCCTCTGGCCCAGGGAGATGGCGTCAGGCCAGGCGCAAGGTACATTTCCTTCCACCCCCAACATGATGGGCTAACAGTGCCCCCCAAAGACGGGTCTACCCAGAACCCCGGAACATGGCCTTGTCTGGAGTCAGTGTCCTTGAAGATAGGATTAAGGCTCTTGAGATGAGAGCATCTGAATCTGGGCGGCCCTAAATCCAATGACGGCTGTGCTTGCAAGACAGGACAGGGGGATTTGGGAGGGGTGAGGACCCAGGCGGAGACAGGAGAGAAGGCAGCCACGAGCCAAGGGGCGCCCAGGACTGCCGGGACCACCAGAAGCAGGAGAGGCCCCCGGGAGGACCAGGAGCTTCCAGAAGGAACCAGTCCCGCCCACACTGTGGTCTAGGATGTGGCCTCCAAAACCAAGAGACCACAAGCTGCTGCTTGAGGCGCCCCATCTGCGGTCCTACAACAGAGCCCCCAGGAAGCCGATGGAGACACCTGCCCATTCCGATGGCCATCACGGGGCTCACGTCCCCAGCTGAGAGCCTGTCCCCAGCCAGCCTGGACACCCGAGGAAGTGACCTCAGGAGCACCCACATGCCTGTGGAACTGTCCGGAGCTGCCGGCGCCGTGCCATCTGGCCCCCGTCCAGTGGCCCCCCGTCCAGCGCTCCTTGGCCCAGACGACTGCCCGTGCCTGGCACTCAGTGGGTGCTCAGCCGGCGCGCGATCCTCCTGCTCAGTGTCTCACCATGACTTCCCCACGCCCGATACCACGTCCGTACCCAAAAGGAGCCCTCTCTCTCCTAGCCAGAGAGCCAGTGCCATGGCCACAAATAGAAGGCAACCGTAAAAGCAAACACACAGCTATTAAGATGAAAAACGCCCATCCGTGCCCGGCATAGGGCCATCTTGTGTGCCAAGAGCGGTGCGCGCCTCACTTTGGGAACCGCTGGATTTATGGACGAGGCACGTTAGGAGTTTCCGGGCTGCTCCATCCCACCCCCGACCCGGGCAAGCCGCTTCCGCCCCAACCTGCAGCTCAAAGGTCGTGTTTCCGTGGCCCAAACACCCCGACGAGACCCCACTGCGAGCGTGTGTGCGTCCAGGCCGTCTGTGAGCCGGAGGGGAGCAGAGCCCCGAGGCCCAGCATCCCCCGCCCACAGCATGCCTCCCGGAGCCCCCGCCACACACGGCGTGAGTCCCCGCGGCATGGGAGTGCTCCCCCTACCATCTGTGCGCGGCCCCTCCTCGCTGCCCTGACAAATCACAAACACGAGCCTTCAAGCAACCGAAGCCCACCCTCCCACCACAGGCCTGGAGACTAGGGGTCCGAATCCAGGCGGGCAGGGCCACACTCGCCCTGGAGGCTCCCGAGGAGGCTCCTTCCAGCCTCCTCCCCTGCTCCTGGCAGCCCCTCATCCCCCTGCCTCTCCCCCCATGTCTCTCATAGGGACACCTGTCATGGGATTTAGGGTAGACCCTAACCCAAGATGACGTCGTCTCGAGACCATTAGCTTAATTACAGCTGCAAAGACCCCGTCTCCCTGTGAGGCTGCAGGCACAGGTTTTAGGGCCCCCCCCAGCTGTGCATTTCTCACAAGTGCACACACTCAAGCCCCCGTTCTAACTCCCCACACAGCAGATCCACCAGCTCCCCAGCACAGAGCCTGGCCTGGCATACAGCAGGTGCTGGCTATGTGCTCCAGGCGTGTCCATCCTGGCTGTCACCGAGGCAACGGGGCCGGGGAGCAGAGTACTGTGCAGGTGGCCCGGGGTCAGAGGGCTGAAGACAGATGCACGGTCTCCAGAGCACCGAGTCATTACAAGCAGGGCCGGGGCTCCTCGCTTACCGAGGCAAACCGGAGGGCCTGGCTCCCTGCTTCTACGGTTGGCGAAGAAAGGGAATGAGTTAATAAAACCTGTCTTCCCCAGGCACGGCGCTTTTCTTTTTCTTTGTTTTTTAAGTAGGCTCCACGCCCAGCGAGGAGGCCCAGGCAGGGCTTGAACTCATGACCCTGAGATCCAGACGGGAGCTGAGATTAAGAGTCGGAGGCTTCACCGAGGGAGCCCCCCTCGTGTCCCAAAAAGCGTGCATTTTAAAGGCAGAACAGCCTCCTCTAAATATACGTGGTCGGAGCCCGTGGGGCCGAGGGTGGATACGGGCAGTCTGGGGACAGTATTCCGGTAGGGTCCTCGGGCAGCATCCCCGAGGGCAACTCACTTGAACCTGCAGCCTTCTACAGCCACCCTCCCCACCTGAGGTGGGGGCCCTCGGAAGCAGGGGGCAGGGCAGAGGGGGCGCCCTCGGCACAACCAGCTGCAGGATCCTGCTGTCGGACCAGGAGACCAAGGCCCAGAACAGGCCCCTGGCCTCCAGGGGTCTCAGCTCAATGCCGGTGACCTCACCTGAGTGCACTGCAAAGTGGGGGGCTCATGGGCAGGCAGCTTTGAGGATGACGCCCCCCGAGACTGCCCATGGCCCCCCTCCTGCAGAGACACTGCCACGCCTCGGCCTGGCTTTCCAGGATGGACACCTGCGTTCCCATGCAGAAAGGGCAAGTGACGTGCCCCCAGGTGACCACCCGGCCCGTGCAGGCCACACCCGCCCGTCAGGAGTCCAGGGCACTCGGGGAAGCGAAGGCCGGCGGTGGCCGCCCTCCCTGTGCCTGAGCTGCAAGCCTGCCCTGGGGGCGCGGCTGCTCCTTCCCCGCACCTCAGCCGCTCCGGAGGCAGGAGCCCTGAGGGTGTGGAGTGACAACTGCCAACGCCAGGCTACGGCGTCACCGCGACGCCCCACTCGGGTCACCCCCAGGCGGCCGTCTGAGCCTCCAACACACAGGACGTCACGGCTGGATAGGAACCTGCCGTGGGGTGACCAGGGTTCTCACACCTCCCGGCCAGGCCCGGAGGAGCCGGGGCGCGTGTGCTGGACCTCCACTCCACTTCCTACAAACCGTTTGCACGATGGGGTCCCATGCTCTCGGGGATCATCTGGAAGAGGCCGTGGGCACCGTCAGGGTCACGCAGCTGAGCACGGCAGGTGCAGACCGGGCACGGCGGCCTCAAAGACACCCCACGACAGGGAAACCAACCTGTGTACCCCGACTTCTTCCCGGGCTCAGTCAGGCATGCCCTGCAGGCAGTGTGGACGAGGGAAAGCGGAATGATCCGGCAAAGCCAGGATTGCTGGGGGAGATGCTCCCCCTCCCCCCCACGTCCCCTTCCAGAGAGGTGGCCCCCCAGCACCGGGAAGGTGTGTCGACAGCATGGGCATCCCACCTGTCGGCTCAGACCCAGCTCGGGCCGACACCAGTGAACCTCGCTCCCCGCCTGCAGCCGTGGGCCGGTCCTGCCAAGAGCATCTGCGGGGGGCCGTCAGCAGTGCCCCCCGGCACTCAGTAACTAAGTAACTAAGGCCAGAAAAAGCAGGTGCATCCGGCTTTCCCGCACCTGACTCACCAGGTCTACTTAGAGATGACAGCCCCCGCCAGGAAGTGCAGAGCACCAGCCCAGGCTGGTGAGCAGCGTGCGCTCGCCCCATGTCCGCGGCCACCCCAGCCCGCCGGGCTCTCAGTGCCGGCCCCCTCTTTCTAGGACGCAGGCTGGGCCCCAGAGAGGACCTTTGTGGCCCGGGCGTGTCCCCCACCCTCGGCCACCCTCCCCCTCTTCTGGTCCTGAAGCTCCCTTCCCACTGGGAAGCCCCCTCTGGAGGGGCGGTCCTGGCGGGCACAGACACGGGCCAGCAGTCCGGGCCCCCGGGAGGGAGGGGGGCCTTGCCCTTTCCCACGGGACTCCCGGGAGCCAGGACCCAGAGTCCCAGGAATGCTGTCGACCACGGCTGAGGCCTGCCACGCTGAGAGGGGCTGGGAAAGCGTGCTGGCTCTCGGAGGGGCAGAGGCGGGCGTGGACCCAGCAGAGACGGGTGTGAGCACCTGGAGGGCCGCTGACGAGATCAGCTGGCAACCTCTCCCGTTTCGGGAGTCTGGGCCCGGCGTCTGCCCCGCGCACCCTGAGCCCACCTCCACCTTCCCGAGCACCCCACCCAGTCTGGCTGATGGAACCAGGGGACCGTCTGCCCACGTGTGCTGGCGAATCAAGCACAAGTTGACAGAAACCGCACGGCTACCAGGTGCATGGCGTGGGGTTAGAGACCCATCTGTCAGGTACCCTGCATGGCCACCCTAAGCTTCAGCTTCTTGGACCCGTCCCCTCCTGCCAAGGAGGGAGCGGAGGGTCCCCGCTGTCCAGTGCCCTGCCTGACCTCAGCCTGCAATCTGGTCTCCTAATCCCCAAGGCTGTGTGCACAAGCGTGTGTGAGCCAGGGCCCAGGCCCAGGAACTGCCAGGACGGCAGCCAGGACACGGGAGGAGAGTGAGCGCGTGGGGTGCGAGGAGCCCAGGCAGCTCCTTGCGGCCCTGCTGCCTCGGGGCCCACGCAGAGAAAGGAAAATGTGACTCGCTGGCACCTGTCCCGCTGACCTCTGTGACCTAGCTGGGCCTCCCTCTTTTAAAGCAGCCCTTCCACAGGGTGGAACATGGCCACGCGAGGTGTGGAACCTTCTAGAGAGGCTCAGCCACGTGCCACGTCAGGTACCAGAGCAGCAGAGACCTCACCTTCCACCACCCTCGTCGCGCGAAGAGGCTGCAAGCACGCGGGGCGTGGGCTCGTGTGTGTCCGTGTGCGAGAGAGCACGTCCGTGTGAGCGGGGGCAAGGCTGCGCCGTCCATCCCCTGGAGAGGCTGGGTCCGGGGACGGATCCGGCGTACGCAGGAGGCCGAGCTCCCAGGAGGGCCGGCTGGCCACTGCAGCAGGCAGCCACGAGGTCACCCACGTTCATCCAAAACACACCCCGAATCCAGTCACCTAACCCGTCACGTACGTTTAGATACTTGCTAGCCCTACGTGAGAAGGAAAGGAGCCGTCTGTCCCCGAGGACATGAGGGCGCGGCTCTAGTTTAAGCCAGGTTCACGACGACCGTCGCAGATTCCAGACGCCCAGGACATTGCGCATCCCCACAGACACGCGCGGACCGTTCCATAATCCAACCACGTGCTACTTATTAGTCACTGATGTGGCCGACCGGACTGCCCTCCTGTCATCCCCAGACAGTGTCCCCAGAGACGGCACACAGTCCGACGTGTGGGGACCCAGAGCGAGGTAGCAGGTCCTTGGCTCCGCTCTCCCACGTCATGCCCAGGACAGAGCGAGGCCGGAGGCTGTCGTGGGAAGTCAGCCTCGGCTCGCCTGCTCCGCGTGTGCCCACGTGTGTGGCCCCGGGGGTGCGCCGGCCTCCGCGGGGGCCTCTGCATGCCGCCCCCGCCACCCAAGCTGGTGCTGAGCCGCGTCCTGTCTGAAACCTCCTTTCCCACCTTCTTGGAACTTCCAGCCGTCAGACGCTCAGCACTGAGGTTCCCGTTAAGGTGAGTGGTGAGTGTGGCTGTTACTTAGATTCTTTTTCACCGAAGAAATGGCAGTAAATGATCAAGGAGTGGTGTTTTTTTAACGCCTGTCCATCCCCCATGTCCTGCAGCCACACGTACTCGCTGGGCCCTTGGGAGTCTGCTGGAGCGCAGGGGGGAGTCGCCAGGCGTCGGGTGAGGTCAGGGTTAGCAGGACACGGGAGAGCGCTCAGCGCCCCGGGTCGCCATCCTCTTTGTGCCCGTACCCACACCTCTGCGGCTGCACCCCGATGGCCCCGGCACAGTCCCCGGCCCAGAACTCCCAGGAACAGCATCCCCACGCGCAGGAGCCTCGCAGAGGGTCCTCCAAGCCCTCACCAGCGCACGCGGGCCTCCCACCAGCCCCCGCCCTGCTCATGCCTCGGGGACACGCGCTGTGCTAGAACGGGGAGGATTGTTTTTGATTCAACAAATATTTCCGACGGAACCCTAAGTTCAGAAAGGTGCCGTGTTAGCCCTAAGTTCCCTGTCTGTTGTTTAAAGTTAGCTGATGGTGGTAACGAACAGGGCAATGCTCGATGCTGGAGGCTAATTAGTGATCAGCACACGGAGCTGCGTCCCTTAACAGGAGGCCAGTAAGGGGACTGGACGGGGTCAAGCACACCCCTTCCCAGCCTCGGGCTCACGGTTACCCTTCCCTTTCAGAGTAACTGGCTCACTCAGGGTGTGAACGTTGAGTCGTGTTTACTCAGTCCGGCTGTGAGCCCGGAGCTGCCCAGAGCCTGGGAGCCCTGGAAGGGAGGCCACCGACCCTGCGCTCATCTCCCCGGGCGAGCGCTCAGCAGGAACCGCGGGAGAGGCTGCTAACACGGTGCTCACCCATCTCACGCATTCCCCTGCCACCTGAAGGATCTGCAGAGATGGACTTCACCTCCTGTCCACGTTACAGAAACAAATCCGGCCCCGCTCCTGCCTCCTCCACGTCCCAACGCCCCAAAACCTCGCCGCCCAAGTGGCCTGGCAGGCCGTCAGCTCTCACGTCTCGCTGCTTCTTTTTACTGTTTCTGTTCTTCCTGTTACATGAAGCATCAACACAAAAGCTGTTCATCTGCGGACAGGGCCGTAATCTGTCAAGTGAACGTAAGGCGGGAGAGAGAGCTACGGAAGACTGTTGAAGAGGGAGGTGGGAAGCTGTTACAATTCCAGCCGTTTCCTCACCCCCGTGTTCTGAGACCAAACGTAGTAAGGAGATGAAGGAGCGGCTTCTCTCTGCCCGGGGCCTGGCTCCCCATCACAGAGGCGCTCGGCCCCCTGAGTAAGCTGCTGTATTTCAAACCAGGTCCCGAGATCCCCAAACACACGTTTGTATTGAAATACAGGGTCCCGAGAAATACCAGGTCCCGAGATGCCCAAGCAGAAAACGGCCTCCTGCGTCCAGAGGAGGGTCAGGGTGTCCCGAGGAGCAAGCAGAGAAGGTGTCGTCCAGGCCCCAGTGCGCCCCCACATCCCACGCATGCCACCGCCGCGTCCAGGGGCTCTCTCTTCAGCCCTCCGGCTGCCTGAGCCAGGCAGGCACGGTGACCAGGCCGTTCCTACAAAGGCTGGGCCGGCCAGAGCCGCAATTAGGGAACCACAATGCGCGTCCCTCTCCGGTCACAGCCCTATTCATCTTCCCAAACAGTGGGAGGCAGGCTGGCCAGAGGGAGACCAATCAGCCACAGGGTGACCTGCATCACCACACAAAAGGTGAAGTGTGGAAAAACGGCTCCCCGCGTCCCCCATTCTTCATCCCTGAAACACCAGACTTATGGAAATGGCTATTTAAACAACTCTCCCCCACTCCTCTGCGGACGAGTCCCAGCTGCCTGCCGGCCCGCCTCACTGCCTCCCTCCCACTGGCCAGCACGCTACTGGAGGAAAGTGCGTGGAGCTTGCGGGCCTGGAATAGCCCTGTGTCTCCCGGGTGAGGTGAGGCAGCCCCCCCCCGGGGGGCCAAAAGGGCCAGCTCACAGGACAGGGATGCTTCTCCCCATCCCCGAACAGCGGGAGCCACCGTTTAAAGACCGACTAACAGGACGTCGGGTGAGGTCAGGGGGGGCTGCACAGGCAAACCCTCGGTCTCGCCCAGTCTGTCTGAAGGATACGTTGGCTTCTGAGCACGCACCTGCTCCATGGCCCCATGTCCTACGTCCCCATTCCTACACTGCCTTCTAGAACACCGACACGTATGTGTCTGCTTCAAAGTAAACGCCGAGATTTTCTGTGAAGGGCTCTCAATAACCCGTCCACGCAAACACTTCACTCCATGAGCCCGATGATTGCTTAAACGTTGACCTGCCCCACACCCAGCATCTTCAAACCCAGGGATAGCGGCTCTTGCCTCTTGACCAGAAGAAACTGTCCTTAAGATGCGAGGCCTCAGGAGGATGGCACCATCCCCCGAAGAGACCAGGGGCCGAGTGGGAGGGAAGCATTCAGCCACATGCAATCAGAGAAGCTACTGGCTTTAGTCTCTTATTAAATCACAGCTTCAAAATCAGGGACGATCCCCTTCGTCACAGAAACTCCCCACACAGATGGGCACTTTCGACCTTGGAGAGACGCAGTGAAACTTTAACATGCATTCCCTTTTCAAAATGAATCGCCCCAAAAGGAGAGATCTGTGGGAAGGGTGATGAACTTAACCCCCTAAACAAGGCCCAGCTGCCCAGGGACCCTCTGGCCACTTGGTGGGTCCTCAGATCACCTGGCAGAGGACAGAGCTGAGAACAGCCCTCTGGAGACTTGCCAGCCCTCCGGGATCAGCCCAAGGCAGAATCACCCACTCCTGAAACAGGTCAGGTAGCCAGTGTCATGGGGAGCTGGCCTCCAAGTTCGGGGGGGGGACTCATCGGGCCCCTGCAGGGCAGGACAGGCCTGCAGCCAAGCCCTGGGACAGCCACCTCTCCCTTGGGGGCCTGGACCCAAATTCAAGGGAGGGAGATGGACACCGGGCCAATGGAGGAGTCACCCGGCCTGGGGCTGGCCTCCCACACCTACCTGCTTCCCTGGGAAGCCAGCAGCAGCTCATTAATTAGGCAGGGAAGCAGCTGAATGTTGCAAATCCTTCCTTTGTAGGAACCCAGAGCTAATGAGGATCTGCTGGCATTACCCAGCCCCACCAGCTCCGGCCGAGGCTTCCCGCTCCCTGCTGGCCAGGGGGAGCACCAGGCAACACTGGTGGCAAGCTGCCTGAGGGCAAGGGCACCCGACAAGCCTGGGCAGTGGGTGCACCTGGGGGCCGGGAGTGCCTGGGTCTGCTGTTCTGCCGGGGCCAGGCAGGCTGAGCACGGCTGTTCCAGGACCGAGCTCCAGGACAGCCCTGCTCCTGGGCCAGGAAGTTTCCAGGAGTGCCCACCCAACCCTATGAAGATCTGGGGTGAAGGGCTCCCCTGTCCCAAAGAACCCTCCAGCCTAGGGTCCAACCACCAACTCGCGCCTAAACCAAGTCTCCCAAGAACCAGATCCAGAAGCAGCGCGCTCTCCAGCATGCTCCCGGAGGGCGCGCAAGGGGCCGGGCAGGGTGTGTCCTCAGGTGTCCCCGATTCTGCCCCGAAGGTGGGGAGCGGTGCGCTGCCCGCAGGCCTCTCCCCCTGGCTCGTGCCCGCCCCGGCCCGCCGGCGTGGAGCTCGGGTGCCATCTACCGAGGGCCCGGGGAGAGCGGGCGAGCGCCGCTGCCAACGGGGCCGTGTGGAGCAGGGGACCGGCCCGGCAGCCACAGCGAGGGCTGGGGCTGGGGCCCCCGGCGGCGCCAGGGCCCCGCGGCCCCGGAGCCCGCCCTGCGCTGCGGGTGAGCCGCGACGGCCGGACGCGGGAAGGTCCGCGCAGCGAGCCCGGCGGAGCGCGGCGCCGGCAGCTGGGGACGCGGCGGGGGACAGCGCCCGGAGGCCGGCCCGCGCGGGGGGCCATTACCTTCTTTGAGGAACTGCGCGTGGATCGCCAGGACGAGGAAGCAGCAGAGCGCAGCCCCTGCGAGTGCCCAGAGCGCCTTCAGGAGCTGCATCGCGGAGCGCCCGCTCGGCCGACGCCCCCGAAGTCGCGCAGCGGAGGTCCAGGCGCCGCATCAGCGCCCCGCCGGGTGCAGCCGCCGCGGCCGCCCGCTCGCGCCCCCCATCCGCCGCCCCCGCCGCGGCCGCCGCGACTGGAGGCGCCGCTCCGGGCGGCGATGCGCGTCTTTCGGGCAGGGGAGGGGCGGGGCGGGGGCGCCGGGGAGGGGCGGCGGGGCGGGGAGGCTAGCAGAAAGTCGCCGGCCGCGGCGGCCGCCGCTCCGGCCACTCGGCCACCATCGCGGGCTGCGGAGCGCCGGGGGCCCGGGCGCGGGGGGGCGGCCGCCGCGGCCCCATGGGCGGCCGCGGCG
>NW_023270717.1:1854379-1922312 GCF_011800145.1 Mirounga leonina
GCGCGGCAGGTGGGGCGGGGTCGCCCCGCGCCTCGCCGCCCGCGGGAAGCCGCTGCTCCGGCCCGGCGGCGCGCGCCCGCTCGTTCGCCCGGCTCGGCCCCTCTCGGGGAGGCGGCCCGCGCCTGCCGCCGTCTGCGCTGCGCCCGACCCGCGGGGCCGCCGATGCGCACTGGGCCGCGCGGGGGGCCCGGGGGACCCCCGCCGCCCTGCAGCGCCCCCGCCTGGCGCGCCGGCGGGTCAGGCGGGGCCTGTCCAGCCGAAAACCGCGGGTCGGGCTCCACCTAGGTGCGCAGGGCCCTCACTGCAGAGCCTCCGCGGCGGGTGCCCCAGCGGGGCGGGCGGCCCCCAGCGCGCCCAGCCCCCTTGCACCCGCGGCCGGCGGGGGGTGGGCGGTGGGGAGGGCATGGCCGAGGCCTCAGTGCTGCCCGGGGCTGCCCCACGATGGGTTCTGAAAAACGGCACCTCTGCCCGGAAACACGCACACCGCGTTCGGGGCCCGGTATGTGAAATCCTCCAGGCCGGCGGCTGGGC
Organism: Mirounga leonina; assembly: GCF_011800145.1. Taxonomy (NCBI): domain Eukaryota; kingdom Metazoa; phylum Chordata; class Mammalia; order Carnivora; family Phocidae; genus Mirounga; species Mirounga leonina. The sequence goes on from NW_023270717.1 coordinate 1,854,911, forward strand.
GCCCGAGCGTGCGGGCGCACAGTGAATGCCCAGGGACTGCTCTAGATGAAACAGTGGGCACCTTCCTGCCCCGCCTCTGTCCCGCCTCTAGGCAGGGCGGGTATTTCTCTCTGGCCAATTTTCCTCACCTGCCCGGTGCCCTGGACCAGGAGCATCTGTGTCCTGTACCGAGTGGCTCTAAGAGGCCAGTAGGGTTGGCCTGCAGGCAGTTGTGCCTGAATTGAATTCACATGCCCAGCAAAGAGCTTTGGATGTGGGTCCGGTGCCCTGGACCAGGGGCCTCTCGCCCTGTTCGAGGTGGGTGGCGGGGCAAGGACCCCCCGGGGCAGAGGGTCCTTGAGGGATAAGGTAGGCCTGGAGACAGTGCAGGGCGCACATGAAGGCTGTTTGTTTCCTTCCTGTGTACCAGGAAAGGAAAGAGGCCAGACCTGGAAAGGGCTCTTAGAGGTCAGCTAGGTCTAGTCCCTGAGTGTACATGTGGGGAACCTGGGATCCACAGAGGCATGGACGCTGATGGACATGGATGCTGATCCAACAATAAAGAGCAGGCCAGGAGGAGCGCCAGACTTGCTACCGTCTGCTTCCCACGATTCCACTGTGTCAGCCCCTGATCACAGAGGCCGCCTGACAGTCAATCCCATACCTGTGGGGGCATCACTCCCCACGGCCCCCACCCTCCTGGGAAGGCGTTGGAGAGAGAACGCCAGTCCAAACCCTCCCCTGGGGAGAGGTGGCTCTGGTCTCATCCCAGCCCGGGACTCGGGACCTCAGAGAGGGTTGATGTTCTGCAGCCCTTCCTCAGAGCCTCATCTCCGTCCGGGTCCTCTGCCTTCACCCCTGAGACACTCTCCAGGGATGCCCTACCTGTAGCAATCCCCTGGAGAACCGCCCTGCCTAGTGTGCACAGCCTGACCTCCACCAAGGTCATTGCCTTCATTCCGTGGAGCAGAGCTGTTCGCTTCAGAAGGCGTGAGGGTCACCAAGGTGCTTATTTCACACGCACACCCGAGACCCCAAAGGGACCTCAGTCAGGAAACAGAGCCCATCTCTCACATCCCCTGTGTTCCCAATTAGGTACATATTATTTGAAATTTTGAAAGTTGAAAAATATTTTAAATTCACCAGGAGGACTTTAAAAACTAACCATTTGGAGGATCCTTCTGTAAAGAGAATTAAAGAAAAGAAAGTTCATAAAGAGAAGCACGTGGGCGTTTATTTTCAACAGGTAGAATGGCAGGACCTATGTGTCCTGCTGTGGGGACCAGAGCATCCTCCTCCTCTGGGCACCAGGAGCTTCTACCAGTGAATGTGTGTGGCATTGCTTGCACCCTGAGAGGAGGTAAGGGGGGAATCGGGGGACTGTGGCCGGTGCCCACAAGAGTCGGTGAACAGTGCACATCATGGAGATCTGCACTGCCACTGGGAAGTCCGTTCAGAAGGGTGGTGTGAGTACCAATGCAGACCTTGGGAGGAGACATCCAGTTTTGACCGGAAAGACATTTTCAGAAAATGATAAAACTGTAATGCTGTTGGGAATGAAGAATGCAGACAATCTGTAGGCCAGAGAGGGTGAGAAATTTTGGGACCAGTGGCTGCAGGAAAGGGGCTGCAGCTGGAGCCGCCAGAAGGATGCTCTGGTCCTCTCCCACCCGCTCCCATGTTGCCAAAGGAGGAAGCGGTGCATCCAAGGGGCACAGGCATGGGCTCACCAAGGGGACACTCACTGGAAAGAGTTGTATTTTCAAAGTGCGGGGTTGGTTTGTCACCCACTCCCCCATCACACACAGCTGGTGTCAGACAAATTTAGCTCAGGCCTGGGAGGGGGGAATGCTGTCCAAAGAGAGAGGTGGTCTCCACCTGGGGAGGGTCCCCAGAGTGCCAGAGGTATAGGACCCTGGATGGAGAAGTGTGCATTTTATTGAAGTCTCTAACTTACAATTGGCATTATCTTCCATTGGGCATGTGGGCAGGAAACACAACGGTTTAGGTATAACTGTCATTCTGTCACTAACAGAAACCATAGGGATCTTCATATCATATCACAGCTCTTTCAAATAGAGCAAAACAGCATTTATGTTCACCCTGACTTCAAATTACAGTTGTCCCACTGCCAGACCTTTTTACATAACATTTTAATAAAGCAAACATATTACTATATCAAGATCCACTTTCCAACATTTGATAAAACTCATTTTGATATAATTGGTTTTCTTGGTATTCTTATGTATTCCTATGTTATTATGAGAAGGGTCCTAGCGGCGTCCCCAGATTGCACAAACAGGACTGGGAAACACCCTCCACCCCAGAATCTCCCAGACAAGCTAGAAGCCTGCTGGGCTCCACAAGACAAAGGTGGTCCCACACTGACCAGTCACAGCACACACCTCAGCCTTTATTCCTACACAGAGAGGACCCGGCAGGCAGGCAGGACCGCCAGGTAGCTGCAGAAAGGCAGTGGCATGAACAGAAAGGAAGGCTCAGGACGCTGATACTCTACATCTGACAATGAGGTGGCAGAGATCAGAAATGATTCAGGGAAAAGTGAAATCATAATAATCATTCTAAATAGCCTCATTCAGGCTACTATGAAGGAAAGGAAACTGAGAGCAAGAAGGAGGTCTGAAAATGAATGTGCTAACCCACTTTAAGCTCTGGGGCATTCCTGAAAACCAGGGTACAGAAAATACGACAATGCCATGTCCCAGAACAGAGCACAAGGGGAAAGAGCTGTGAGAAGGTAGGTACAAGTCAACACACGTGGGGTATATCCTGGGTGCCAACCTTTCATTCACTAGAAATTACAAAGGAGAAAAATAAAGACAACAGAGAGGAGAAATAGTCAAATAAATGAACACACATATTCAGATAGTAGGGGCCCCCATAGTCAGAACAGACCCAACAGACAGGCCCAGACCCAAGAAATGCAAGAAACCCTCAAAATCAGGCAGAATAAAAAGAACACCGACAACAATGACTTTTCATTAGCAACACTGGCTTCTGGGAGCTATGGGAACAAGGGTCTTTAAGTTCGGACGGGAAAAGATAAAGCACCTGGAATTTGATACCCAGCTAAACTGTCCACACAGCAAACCACTGGAGGGCATTTGGAAGTTCAGTTTCTCAGTGACAGACCCCTAAACAAAACCTGGTCCAGGATGACACTCTAGCAGCCAAAGGAATCCAGAAATGGGATGTGGGAATACGGGATCAAAGAAAAGGTAGCCTCTCTTGACTCTTCAGAAGTACAATAAAATGTAAAGAATGTGCATACAGATACACTCGGCAGGACATTGGGGCAAACCCAGCATAGCCTTGAGGATCTATAGATGCTCCCGGAAGGTCCAGAGCAAGGTAGAGGGTAGAATGGGTCGAGGATGGGGAGGTGGCAGGAGGGCAGTGTCCTTGGGAACACCTGGAGGAGAGCCCCAAGCCCCCTGAGCAGTGTGCCCCCTCCCCCGCCAGAGTCAGAGCAAGGGCTTGTGGAGACTCTGTTGGAAGCGACCCCCACCACTCCTGCATGGATGGGCATGCATTTGCATGTCACTTTGTGAGACCCAGCCCCCACTTCAAGCACGTGAGCATGTGTGTGCAGGCATGTGTGGGAGCATGTGTGCGCATGCACCAGCATGTGTGTGCACATGCATGTCTGCACATGCGAGCACGTGTGTGCTTATGTGTGTGTGTGCTTATGCGAGCGTGTGTGTGCGAGCATGTGTGTGAGCATGTGTGCTTACGCAAGCGTGTGTGTGTGCACGTGTGTGTGCTTGTGCGAGCGTGTGTGTGTGAGCTTGTGTGTGTGTGAGCGCGTGTGTGCGAGCGTGTGTGTGCACGCGCACAGCCCACCTCTGGAAATCCACACTTCAGAGCATTCCAAAGGAAAGACATGTACTCCCAGGGGATGGTGCTCTTTCTTAAAGCCTCAAGTTTCAGAGACAGGTTTGTCAACATAGTGAAACAAATCCTCGCGCAGAACTCCTGCTTCATTAGCACACGCACTGCAGACGTGCGTGCCAGGCCCTCCGCCTCCAGGCTGGCTGCACAACGTGGGCTTCCTGGGGGGGGGAGAGGGGAGGGGGCCCAGCTTTTTTATTTTAAATTCTGTTTCACCATCTGGAAAGTCTTCCCAGCTGGGCTGGACTTCAGGAAGCCAGTATTTGTTGTTATTATTTTTAGTATCGAAAGGAGAAGAAACTCACTCTAAACCCGCTATTTCTGAAGACCTGAGGCTGAAATCTTGCATTAAATACCCAGTTGGAATGCTGCCTCACCCGACCCCGTGGACAGGGTGTGGCCGCTGACCAGGAGGCAAATGGATTCTTCAAACCCAAAACCGCGCTGGTGGCCCTGCCCCGGCCAGGCTGGAGTGTACCCTGGGGAGGGGGACGCCTGGCCTCAAGCCCGTCCCACCCAGGCGGCTGCTGGCCCCCGACCTGCAGCCGTGAGGGCTGGGCCAGCCCTGCAGGTACTACGAACTTGGCGGCCACACCCCCCCACACTCCTCTGAAGCAGAGCTCTGTGTGCCCACTGAGCTCGGCCACACGCCCACCGGTCCCTCCGGACCACTGCCATGACCATGTCCCAGAACTGAGCACATTGAATCCTCCCCAAACTGGCCTGTTTCACGGAGAACACTGAGCGTCTGAGGGCACAGCTGTGTGTATGAGTGCCCACGACCCACTGGGGGGGCAGGGGGGTGGACCCCACCCCAGGCCCGTATGCCCCCAGAGCGGGAGGATGGCCCCTCGTGGGCACCCCCACCCCAGGCAGGAGGTGAGCAATCACTGCAGGTGGGAGGGGGCGATGGGGACGGGAGGAGTCGGCAGACAGCCAGCGGCAGCGCAGGCTAAAGAGAAGGGCAAGGACTCTGGGTGGGAGGCCCCACCCCGAGCCACCGGCCCTAGAACCCTGGAACCGCTGGCCGTTCAGTAATCCCTCTGCAGCCCCCTCCCCCCATCCCTCGTTTATGCTCAGGCAAGGATTAGAGCAACTCGGGTAGAGCGCATTGCACGGAGTTGGCCCCCAGCCAACCGATCCTCTCCCTTGTGCGTGCAGAGGACACGCCGGGTCTTCCTCCAGGGAGATCTCTGGGGCACACTGTTTCGGGGACACCCCCACCAGCCCTCATCTGGAGTCACCCCGAAATGGCATCTCTGTCTGAGCTCAAGCGTTGGTTCTTCGTACAGGGCAAATTCCCCGGCAGGGCTCGCTCTGAGCTGTCGTCAGTCCTGGAACCTCAGTCCAAGGGGAGTGCGTTCCAGGTCCTTTCTCCAGAGCAGAAGGAAGGAAGGGAGCAGAACCGGGGCGGGCGGGCGGATACCGAGGGAACAGGAAAGAGAACGACCACTGGCTGAGGGCGGGGGCAGGGCAGAGCGAGGCTCGGGGCTGGGGGCTGGGAGGGCGTGTCCAGGTGTCCTGCCGATCGGCTGCACTGCGGGACAGCAGAGCCCAGCGGGCCCCGAGGCCTCGGCCACACCATGAGCACACACCTCCTGCTGGCCTGCAGTTTTTACCCTTTTACTGTCACCTCTTTGTGGCCCCCTCCTGCACTCCCAGAACGTCCAGGCCAGACTTCTCGTCGGCCACCAGCTGGTACTGATCCTCCTCCCCCTGGCACTCACGGCCACCCGTGACCGGCCCTCACCCCTCACCAGCCTCGTCTCCCTGCCCTGGGGCACTCGGACCCCTCATGTCACACCCACCTCTGCCGGTTCCCAAGCCCACCGTCCTGCCAGGCTCAGCCAGGAATCCCCGGCTACACCCTCATCCTGCTGGGCCACATCATGCACGACGGCATCCGGTCCCTCTGCCCCTGCGGCAGCCCTGGCCCGGGGCTCCGAGCCAGCAAGGCTGGGTCTCAGTGCTTTGCCCTGAGGACCTCCCCGTACCAGTGCCGAGGAGGAGGAGGAGGGGGCTGAGCACATCAGGGAGGAGCAGCTATGCCCCCCAGGGCTGGCCTCCCAGGGCACTTTTGTCCCACCTACCAATCCAGCACATCTGACGGCTCTTACCTCCCCACCCTGGACACTGTCACCATGCTCCCTTTTGCAAATTCTTATCTTGTCTCCACACACATCAACTCACACTTTAGCTGAGCTTACGTCCCATTCGCTCAGAGTGGGTGCTGTCTTTGGAAAGCATCTCCTGATGAGCCTAGGAGTGGCCCCCGATCCTCTGAAAAAGATGTGCGCCCGTGGTGCCTCCTGTGGGCCTCAGGGGCCTGCGGAGCACTCAGGAGGGAGGAGGACGCAGACCTGCTGCCCCGAGCCCACCATCTGGCGGGGATGGACGCCGCTCCCGGCACCCCCCGCCCCACTAGGCCGGCACCTGCTGTGATCGGGGCCAACATGGGCTGCTGAGAGCTGAGCACGGGGCTGGGTGGGCGGCAAGACAGGGGTCTAACGTGGCCAGAGGGCTTCCAGAAAGGAAGACCTGAGAACAACAAGGCACAGAAAGGCCTCCATCCGAGGGAGAAGAATGCTAGCTTCTGCTCAAAGCGCTGAGCAGTGCTGGAGATGGTGAAAGATCCGGGGCTCTGGTCTTCAGAACATTTCTTTAAATGCTGCTGGATGGAAAATCACGAGCCTTTAATGCTGGAATGGGAATTTCCCCACGCCCCTGTTGGGATAGGAACCTGCTCTGTCCATATAGGTGAGAGCTGGATCTGGGGACATCTGTGTCCCCATTGTTCTATACAGCCCTGGGAAGCCACTGCTGGTCCCCTGCAGCCAGCATCCAAGGAGTGCCCCCCAGCTGTGCATTCTGTGGGCCCAGGCCCCCCGCCCGGCACTTGGCCACGAGAGCAGGGTCCCAGCACCCACCCCATGCCTGAGCCTGGTGCCCTTGCTGGGGCTTGGGGTCCTCTCCCACCTGCCCCTGGCCATGGCTGTGGCCTCTGGAGAAGCTCCAGCTGCCGGGTCTGGTTCCTGCTCCATGCCCACCCCGCCACCCCAGGCTCCCACCCCACTGTCCATTCCACTGCAGCCCCTGGGAAGGCCGCGTGGCAGAGGGAAGAGAGGCTTTGTCTCCCGAGGTTTCCGATCCCTGCCCCTAACTCCCTTCACAGCTATGGATATGAGCTCGAAACTCTCTGAGACTCAGTTTCCCCTCTCCATAGTCGCCCAGAGGATTCACTGCAGCTGGGGCCTGCGGGGGTGGGGGGGGCGGGGCATGGCCCTGGGCTGCCGTGCTGACCTGGCTGCAGCTGATGACAGCTATTATGGGCGTGAACCGACCCCAGGACATTCCCTCCCGGACCATGACCTTCCCTCCGGACATGATTTCCGAGGCCGGCCTCCGCATGGCTGGCCTGCAGGCTTTCTGCAGCCACTGGAGAGGGAGGTCGGAGTCTGGGGATGCCCACGCCCTGCATGGCTCCAGCCTGCTCCAGCAAAGCGCAGCGACACATGCCCACCCCCCTCACCGTGGCCCGTGGCTGGGACCTCCCTGAGTCCGCAGGGGGCTGAGGAGCTGACCGCACAAACGGACAGCGGACGGTGGTCAGGCTGCCCATGGAAGTGGGACTCTGACCTTCAGCTCTGTGCCAGCCACCGGGAAGCCCAGCCGCCACCCCCCGCCCAGCCGCCCAACCGCTCAGGCCTTGTTCAGAGGCCAGCAGCGTCCCCAGTGTGGCCCCACCCCCAACTCAGGACCCACGAGAGAGCCAGACACGTCCCTGCCGGTGACGGGGAGGCCCCTGCACTGCTCAGCCGCCCTGGCGGCCCCCGAGGCAGCATGGCGGGCCCTGGGACCCTGCCTCCGTTCTCCCCGTGCGCCACCCCCCTCCCCCCACCAGCCACCAAGCCTCTGCTTGTTCTCCTCCGAGTGGCCTTCCTTTGTCCCTGGGTGGGGGGAGGGCAGCTGCCCAGCGTGGTGACTTAGCGGCCACCACCCTCCTGCCTCACGTCCTCACAGCTGTTCCCTTGGGCCTCCTCGGTGCACCGCCTGCCCACAGGTCCTTGTCTCGGGGCTGCTCTGGGGATGCCGGCCTAAGCCACCTCCCTGCATGATGCACCTTGTGAAAGACAACAGCATGGGGGTGGGGTGCATCCTGTGCTGCCCCCACGGCAGGAAGGACCGAGCATCTAGGTACGGAGCGGGACGTGGGCCTGGCAGGGGCCGAGCCAGGACAGGGCGCTAGGAGCAAGGACACATTCAGGAAGCCACCAGGCATCACTGCTGGGCTCTCTGCCCTCGACCTCTCGGCCCACTGTTCCCCCACCAGTTAACCAGACTCACACAGGCCTTCCCCTGACTTGGCCCTTGGGGCCCGGGGCTGGGTCCAGGCCATGCCCCCCACCCCCAGATGGACTCTGGCCCTGGGCAGGGGCAGCCATGGCTCTCTGCTGGAGGCGGCTGGCCCCTCCGAGTCACAGACCACCCCACTGCTGGTCGGGAGCCTCCGTGTGCCCCACCACCCCACTTTCTAGAAAGGGGCCGAGGAGAGTGGCAGCACTGGTAGGGAGAGCGGACGTCCCACACCTCCCGGCCGGGGACACACCATGACCCTAACCCCTGCGACAAGGAAACCGAGGCACGGAGCCCCAGAACCCGTGCGAGGGCGGGAGCCCCAACGCCGATCCCCAAAGCCCACCCCACAGCTCCCCACCCAGGCCCCGTGTAGAAACGACTCTGGTCACCTGCCACCTTTTCCGGAGTGTTGGAGGCCTGGGGCCCAACCCTGACCAGGGACACCGGGAACCAAGAACACTTTGCTCCACATGAGGCCGAAGCCTGTGTCAGAACGTCAGAAAACAGCTATTTGATTTTAAGAAACGCGTGGGTCACCATCTGTGAGCACAGAGTATCACCACCTGCTGGCATCTGGAACTTTCCATCAGGGATGCTGGTCCTTAGCTGGGAGCGTCACCTCAGTAATAACCCACGTCCATCATCTGGGCACTGCAGAAGTGGCAGGTCGTTGCAGGGGTGACTAGCACGTGAGTGCGGGGTGACTAGGCCAGAGGAGGCCGCACGTTCCCTGCGCTGTCCGGTGCCCGCCCTGGGAGGGCCTGCAGGGGCCATGAGGCACCCAGTGTCCGCGGGCAGTTTCCTCCGCTGACCTGGCCGGAAACAGCCGCTGCCCTCGGGTGCTGAGCAGTGCGGCCCCCGCGCCTCCCCAGGGCCCCCGCGCCGTCCTGGAGCAGCCAGGGCCTCGGGCACCCTGCACCGCGCCCCCGGGAGACGCCGCGGCAGGAAACCCCCGTGGGTCCGATGCACCACAGGCTCTGCGTCTCTGCCCTTGAAACGGGAAGGACATGCGTGCAGCGGTGGGCGTGCCAGGCCAGGCCCCGAGCCCCCCAGACACCCCTGCCGAACCCTGGGGCGCGGAGGGGCTACGAGCCACGGGGCCTCACGAGGCTGGTCACAGCCAGCCCAGGTCCCCCAGGCGGCTCTCCAATGACACGCGGGCGAGGCACCGTCTGTAATTGCTGCCACGTGTGTGCCACGCCGCTGCTCAGGGCAGGCGGCAGGGGCAGCGGGGTCGGCTGGGGAAGGGTCCCGGGGGTTGGGTGCGTCGGGTCATCCCCAGGCGGGGCCTCTGCCTCAGGAGCCCCCCGACTGTGGCCCGCGTCCCTCGCAGCCCTCGGCCACACTGAAGGTCCACGGCTGCAGGATCGTGAGTGTCCGCTGCCCCCGTCTGCGTGGGCCACGGGACAAACACCACGGCCACGGAGGCTCCAGGGGCACACTCAGTTCCCCACAGTTCCGGAGGCTGCAAGGCCAGGATCGAGGTGTCAGTGGGTCCAGGTCCGATGCCAGGCCTCCTCCCGGGTGTAGACACGGTCTTCAGAGACACGGAGACCACCGCTCTCCTGTCTTCTTAGAAGGGCACAGATCCCACCACGGGGACCCTGCTCCCTGCCCAACCGCTTCCCAGGGGCCTCACCTACACACACTTTGGGGGTGAGCGTTTCAACATATCCACGTGCAGGCACAGGACCCAGGCCACGGCGCCCACCACGGTAAATGTCCCACGCCGTGTCTGGGAGCCCGCGGTCTGGAGAGGACATCCAGAGGTGACTCGCGTCGCCCCCATCTGTCCGGCCCACATCCATCCGTGTGTCCTTCTGGACCCCATGGATGCTCGACCCTCCCACTGCATGCCCCGCACCTCCCTTCCCACCACCTGGTCCACGCGCCCGCTGGGGCCTGGCTCTCCTGCCGCCCTCCCCGCGTGGGGATGCTCGGGACACGCCTGCCGGTCGGCCGGAGGAATAAACAAACGCAGGAACAAACAGGGACTTCTCCCTGAACCAGAGCCGCTCCTCGCGGCTGCCCGCAAAGCACGGCCGGCGGCGGGACAAAGAGCGGCGAGGTTCCGGCCGGGCCCGACTCCATTTAATAAGTTCATTACTGGCTTTGAGGAAACGTCCCTGTAAATAATCTGCAGCTGGAAAATGCAGATGATTATGGGCCAGAGACACGGAGAGGTGTGACGACTATTAAAACACATTATGTCAGCTCCAGAGAGGGACACATTCAAACCAAGATTTAATTTGTCCGTGTGTAAAACGCGCGACTTTAAGAAACACCTCGGGCAAGTAGCAAATGAGTGTGTGCCGCGGAAAAGCAGAGGCCGATTTGCCGGCTCCCAGCAAATTGAACATAAGCTCTCATTATAATGCAGCCACAGCGAGTGAGCACGCGGTAATGACTACTTCGGGACGGTGGGGGCCTGGCCCCGAATGAGAATGAATGGCACAGCCCGGCTCTCTACCCACCCGGGAGTTCCTGACAGCCGGCTGGCCCCGGGAGCTTGTGCTGATCCTTGATGTGCAGAAACTGGGGGAAACGGGGAGGGGGGTGGACATGCAGACTGCCCTCCCTCGTCCCTCCATCCCTCCATCCCTCCGCCGATGAGCACCTGACGCCACGGGCTGCCGCATCTCCCTTACCCGCTTCCCCAAAAGGCAGGCGGTGGCCCCAAGGGGAGCGAGCACCGTGACTCAGGTGTGGGCAGAACCTGGGGGGGCTGCTCTAGCAGGAGCCCCACAGGACGCTTCGATGCGGGAGGGCGACAGCCCCTCTGAGCCCCGCTGGACCCCCTCATTGTGCCCATTTGCTGGTCCCCGAGGCTTTCGCATCTCCCAGAGGGAGCCCCTCAATCCCCAGGACCTGCTTGTGAAGGGCGCTGGCCATGTCTGGAGCAGCCCCAGAGTGTCCACTGGAAGGAAAGGCCACTCTGCAAGGTCACAGTGAGGACTCAGTGGAAGGACGCACATCCAGGCCTTCCCCGCGGTGAGGTGGGCATGCAGGGTGAGGCTCACCAGGCAGACTGTCAGGAGGCCGTGGCCCCGCCCAGGCCCCAGCAGGTGCAAGACCTGGAGGTAAAGTCTCGGGGCTGTTCCTCGGGGCCCCGCGGATCTCACGGTGGTGCTGGCACAGTGGTGGCCGCCCGAGGCCAGGGCCACAGAGACGCTGTGCTCACAGACACGCCTGTCTCCCCCGCGGCAACCTCCGGGCTCGGGGGAGTGGAAGATGTTTGGGTTGTTTTGCTGAAATCTTAAGCGGAACTGGAGCCTGGGGACCCCTATTCCTCCCGAGTGCTCTCAGCCTCCATCAACAGAGATGACCATCAACTTCACAGCCAAGAGCCCCCTTTAACTGTGGCCAGGATCCTGACTCCGGCGCGTCCCCCGGGTGCCAGGACGGGTCCTCTGCGAGCACGTCCCGATGCTTCTCTCCTCGCCAGCCGCGTGGTCCAGAGAAGGCCCTGAGGCTGCACCCTCCTGGTTGGCACCGTGTACCCTGGGGCTGGGTGCCTGGGTGCCTGGAGTCTGGGCCACAGGGAGCTGGGTGCATGTTGCTCCTTCTGGACAGCCCCCAACAACAGGGACGCCACTGTCCGGGCACAAAGGAGGTGGGCCGACAGTGGAAGCCGGGGGCTGAGAACCCACAGCCTGGAAGGTCTCCAGTCAGATCCTAGAAAGAGGCCCCTGCAGGCGGCACAGGGCAGCGGGGCCAACAGGTGGAGAGCCTGGCCACGGCTGCGGGAAGAAGAGGGGCAGGCGCTTCCGGGTCCCCGAGGTGCCCCTCGACGGCGGTTGGTCCTGGGAGCAGCCTCTGAGGGACCCCACACCCCGTCCGCCTCACCCTGTCCGGGCTGTCTGCAGGGACCATCTGGCCTCGTCCTGGGTCGCGGCCCATCACAGCCGCTGGGAGTTCAGGCCCCTGCCATCCCCGTGTCCCCCGCCATCACCAGCCCCTCCAGGACTCCCAGCTTCCCTTCACAAAGCAAAGGTGTTCCAACGTGGGCCTGCCTGGGAAGCGTCTCTCCCGGATGAATACAGATGGCAGAGGCTGATTTAAATAAATCTATTAATTATCCCCAGCTTAGCATGCGTGTGTATGTGTGTAAGCTGGAGCTCCTAAATAATGTAATTTAAAAAACCTCAGTATCTATTACATTTAATTACTTCTCCCTGAGGTGTGCAGGATCGAGGCGCCACGATAACCGCGTAGGCCCACGATAACCACGTAGGCCCCCGGAGCCCGTGAGTGCCGCGGGGGGCTGCTCCACGGAGGGGCTGGTGGCCGCTCTCCCCTCCACCTCCAGGGGCGCAGGGGCCGGGAGCACTTCCTGCCGGGGACTCGCCTTCCCCAGGCCCCTTGGAGGCCTCATCTCCTCCGCCCTCTGCCCGAGAACCCCTCCCAGCCACTCCAAGCTCCCAGCAACATCACCTCCCACCGGTGGTCCCACAGGCCACCACCCTCACCAAACCCCCAATCCACCTCATCCCCCTCCCAGGCTTCAGAGTTTGCGGTCGTAGCCAGGACCCTGGGCTGGGGACCCTGCCCCGGGGAGGTGGAGCGGGCTGTCCAAGCACGTGGCTGGGGTCCAGCCCTGCCCGTTGTCTCAGGACCTTGGCCTTGGAGGACTCTGCTCCAGAAGCGGTGAAGATTTCCGGGTGTGACCCGACCCTGCAGTCCTGGGCCTTCAGCCTCAGCCCCACCTTCTGGCTGATGCCTTGGGGCAGGGGTCCTGACGGCCTCCACCCTGGCTTCCTCCGCTATGGAAGACGGGCTTGGACAGGTGGTCCCAGCAAAGGTCACCCCCTTCTCGGAAGCCCTTTGGCGATGGGGTCACCCGGCGCAGGAAGCCTCAGGCCACGGGGTGCCCAGCGCGAGGGGGTGCTCCACAGCCCCCGGCACTTTCAGGGTTAACTATTCCCCCGCCGCCGCCGCGTTTCCCTTCTCTCTCTCTCTGTCTCCAGTAAGGATCGGAACTTCTGAAGACACAGATGTACTTGCACATCCGCTGCGTGACGGGACGGGTTCCAGACAAAAGCCACAGCGGGAGCCGGAGGGGGACGCGGACCCCCTCAGCCCCGACCCCAGAGGGAGCGGGTGCGGGCCCAGCGGTGGCGAGAGTGGGCAGGGGGAGAGGCCGGGCCGCCGCGGGCCGAGGGGGCACGCTCCCAGATCACAAGGAAGCATGAACGTGTGTGAAGGAGGCCTGCAGCCCTCTGTGCCCACGGGAGCGCTGAGCCCAGTCCCCGCCACGCCCCACCCCTGCACTGCTCATCCCCTCCACCCTCCCACCCCCTCCCACCCCCACGGGGACAGCGACGGGCTGCCCAGGGCGTCCACCATCTTCTCCCGCTCCCGGCCCCATCCCCCCCACGGCCACCTTGGGGCCCTCTCGCCAAGGGCACCGTCCAGCGACTGCCGCAGATGCAGAGGAGCTGCCCCAGGGAGGCTCTCGGGGACCCCTTATCCCCCCGCGGGTGAGACACCTGACCACAGGGATCTCCGCAGAGACCATCCCCAAAACTGACGTCCAGGGACCGATGTGCCCACAGTTTTGGGAACACTACCACCTGCAAGAGAGGGTTCTAGGTGTCAAGGGGATCTCGGCACCTAGCAATTCTGAAATCACACCCCGGACACCTGGGAAATTATGAAATAATCACAATTTGGAGGTCTAATCTGTTAAAACAATAGCTTTTAATATTCATTTGTTACTGGCCATAAATGGCCGTAATAATTTGCTGATTAAGCTGCCGTGACCTTCCCTGAGCCTCAGTGGCCCTCATCTGCATTCTCATTAAATGACAGGCTCCCGCTCATTCTTTGAGATCTGAAATACTCTCCTTCCCAGAAATTCCAAAGCCTCCGTAAAGAGTAATTAACTCATGTGATTAAAAATGTAATATGTTGGGAACATTTTTTACTTTACGAAGGTACCAGGTTAACAGTTTTAATATGCACTGTATTAATCATAAATCATTCTGATTAAAAAAAAACTCACAGAATGAGAAGTAAATGAGAAAACTGCATTGTCAATGTTGGATTATGAGAATCTCCTTCCTATCTTAATTTTTATTAATGAAAAAAATGATGAACTAAACCAGCCATCAAACTCCTGCACCTTCAGAACCAGGGGCCTGGGGAGTCCTTCCAGAACATCCTGAAGACGCCCGCAGCCCAGGGCCCTGCCGGACTCAGGGGCGGGGCCACCAGACGAAAATGCCGTGGTCTGCCCTGCGGTGTCCACTCTGGGGGAATTTCCATGTCCCCTTCACATTCAGAGCACACTGGCCTGCACACTCACGGCTGTCCCCGCTCCCCAGGGAAGGACCCAAGCTTTGCAGGGTGCACCTGCCTGGCGCCCCGTTCCCGGCCATGTTCGGGGCTCTGAGGTGCCCTCCCAGTGAGGAAAGGCTTTGACAGAGAAGGGCATGGCCCCACGTGCCCAGGAATAGAGGGGTCTGGCAGACGGAAGAGGAGAGCACCGTCCACCAGAGACAGAGAGCCCAAGGGCGTCGGGCCTGGACTGAGGGGCCATGAGATGTGAGATCAGGAACACGGCAGGAAACTTCCGGAAGGTTCGGTGAACCCTGGAAGATAGCAGGGCCCCCAGGCAGAGGAAGACTCGGGGAAAGGGGGTGGGCGGGCGTGTCACAGGACCCTGAGGTGGCACCTACGTCTGCCCTGCCCGCATCACACACGGCACTGGGGAGATGCGAGTCCCCCAATCACTCCTGTCTGTTGCCAGCCTGCCTGAAGCCTGTCACCCCACCTGTCATCAAGGTCACAGGTGCCTAGTCCCCTGCCCCCGACCTCGTCGGCTTGCACCTGCTCCCCCTGCACCATGTGGCCCCTCCCTGCCCTGCAGCCCCCCCTTCTTACCCTTTCACACGGCACCCCGAGGCTCCCAGGGTCAGCCCAGGACCTTCATCTCCTCTTCCGCCATCCTGCCCTGAGTCACCCTCCCAGACACAGGGTGACGGGGAGAGGGGGTGGAGGGCTGTCTGCGCCCTGGTTACCCCCCACCTCCACTCCTGTCCCTCGTGCTGCAGGCCCCTCATGAGTGGCGGTCCCTGGTCAGGGTGCCGGGGATGCTGCCCTGAGCGCAGATGAGCCCTGACCCACATCTGCTGGGGCCGCGCACCCGATGCCCAACCACGGTCTGTAACACCTGCTGGGTGTGACTGACGTCGCCATAGAGACACGCTTAGCAGGGCAGGGACAGCACGGGGCGGGGGGGGGGTGGTCTGAGTCACGCTGGTCCTGGGCAGCCGCTCCCGGGAGGTGACATTGGGCAGAGACCAGGACTGCCCAGGTCCAGCCGACGTGTGGAGGGACCGCTCCAGGGGAGGCACAGAGGGCTGGGTCTGAGAAATGTGCAAGAATCCGCAGGCTCTGGGGCACGGCACGGGCCTCGCGAGGGCCCACTAGGAGGCAGAGCATGGCTGGGCAGCAGGGGGGACGGGGCCGGGGCCGGGCAGCTCCGCAGGCTGGGGACCAGAGGGGGGTCCAAGGCCTCGCCCGCATGGGCGTCTCTAGTGTGTGGATCAGGCCGAAGCCAGGGGGTCTATTGGGTGTCTCTCCCCTGCTTAGGTCTACACACAGGGCGCTGCTGGACTAGGGAACGTCCAGGGAGCACATGAACGAAGAGCATGGATGCCCAGAGTGGCTCTCGTCAGGTGCACAGCGAGGGGCCGAGTGCCGCCCCCATCAGCCACAGGGAGCCCAGCAGGGGAGGCAGCCCACCGTGGGCCCCGGCCATGGCTCCTTCCCTCAGCGGGAGCCCAGTGGATGCCATCAGGCTACTCCTTCTCTTCCCTGGGAGCCCAGGCAGACCCCCTCCGTGCACGATAAATATTTATTTAAGGTTTTTCCAGTTGTCAGTGTGACAAACGGACCCTTGACACAATCAATGAATCAAGTAAGCGGAGTTAATCTACAGGAAGCCCTCCTGAGGGCACACCCCACTCTGCCCGCCACTCAGAGTGTGGATGGGGGGAACGGTGGCCGGTGAGGCCCCCCGTGACATGCAGAGCTGGGTACCACGGGGTCCAGGACAAGGATGGGCGCAGCGACAGGCCTGAGCAGGTGTCTGAGGAAGGCAGAGACCCAGGTCACCGAGGACAAGCAGGGACACGGATCTCAGGCAGGTCAGTGCAGCCTTGCCCCGTTACGTCAGCTGCCTGCAGAAGGGGACCCCGTCCCAGGCCGTCCCCAGGCCATCGGGGCTGTGGTCACACCCACATTCAGAGCCAGGAAGTCCCAAGGGGGCTTGTTCCTGAAGGCGCCCCTGGCGGGGACCAAGTTTTAAGTCCAAACCTCACCCAAGCTTGAGGCCATGAGGCAGGAAGGGACAAACTAGGCCCATTCCCGAGACCAGACCCGAAGCCCTCCACCTGTGGTCTCCCAGCAACGGGCCACTTCTGACCCAGGCCTCTGCCGTGCTGGCCAGTGTCTCTCACTGTCCCCAGTGGGAGGGCCGGTCTGGACATCGAGACAGCCATGTGAACACAGGCCTGACCTGGCCTCGCTGGGCCCCCAGGGCAGCCGGCCTCCCGTCAAGCCCTCCCCAGCCAAGGCCAGTCTCACCCAGGCAGAGCCAGGGGCCCTGGGCAAGCCCGGGCGAGCACCACGACCCGAGAGGCTCCTTCTGATGGATGGAGCGGAGCTGCTTACCCACACGGGTCCTCCAAGGATCACACACTTGGCACAGCATCTGGCCCCTGGCCCCGGGACACTCGGTCCATGTGCTTCAGCCATGGGAGGGCTGGGGTGGTGGGGGTGGCTCTGGCCACGGGAGCGGGTGAAGAGTAGCCCGGGTCTCCGGGACGGGGGTCTTAGGAAAGATCCCGCCCATGGTTCCCCTTACCTCCTGCGTCTTCCTCCCTAAAGCCTCAGAAGGTAAGAAAGATGGAGAAACACCGGGCACCCTGGCCTCCCCACGCACGTAAGTACACACGCACCTAAAGACAACATTTTGTGACATACCGCAACGGGTCTATATTTAGAACTGAACTTTAAGTCAAATATCAAGGAGTTCTGGAATGGAATCCTTGATGGGCTCGTCCCCTCGGCGTGTGCTCGGAAAGCTAGTGAGGCCCTGTCTCCTGCCCCCCCCGGGTGGGACATGTGGGGCCCGTCCCTCCTGGACAGACAGTGCTGAACCGTGCCATCCTTCCACAGGGGATTCCCAGGGCCGCACCCCTTGCTTGATCAGACCTCACCCCTGCACTTTGGGGTCGTGGGGGGCTTTGCATGATGCTGAACCGGGGGGCCCAGGGCCCCCCGGATGAGCTGCAGGGGGTCAGTGCACCAGCAAATGCACGAGCACCCTCCTCACCAAGACCCAAGGCAGGACCGTCAGCTGAGACGTGGTGAACCTTTTTCAACAGCTGAGCGTCTTCTGCACAATGAGAGGGACCCAGCTGCTTCTGGGCACGCTTCAGTCCAGACGCACCCCCCTGGCTCCTGGGGCAGGAGGAGGTCAGAGAAGGTGTTTCCATCGGAAGACAGCGTCCTGGACCAGGTTCCCCGGGCGCACCGGCTGCGGGGTTCCTGCCATGCCTCTGTCCACACGCGGGACCAACAGATCCAAGTCTGGACGGCTTTGGGCCTGTAGGGAACAGTTGGAGGGTGGGTCTGCCTCGGGATAAGACACTCCTCTAGGGCTGGGTCCTTGAATCCGCACTGGAAGTCCCCACAGTGGGCCCCTTAAGCATCATGCACTCCACCTTCCAGCAAAGCTTGGATGGAAGGTGCGGGATCCCGGCCGCAAACACCTCCTTCGCAGCTCCGGGGAGGTGGAACAGCTTCTCCAGGGCTCCCCCCGCATGCTCTGCTCTCCCGGTTGCACCCGCCACAGCATCTTCTCAAGCCCGGGGAGACGGGCTCCGGCTGCAGGAGGGCATCGCTCCTGACCAGCGCAGGGAGGGCGCAGACAGATGGACAACGGCCACACTGGCCACAGCCCTGTGGACGGGAGGGGAAGCCCCCAAACTTCCTGTGACCTCACCCTCGGCGCCAGAGGCAGCCACATAACCAGGAGCGGAGCAGGATTCCTCATCGACTCCCAACGGCCTGGTCCTCCCATCAGGACCAAGGCAGCTACTTTGGACACATCAAAGGGAGTGAGGAGATGCACATGCTTTTAAAATGCACATCCAGCTTCAAAGAACTCATTCCCCAGCCCACTGCTTGAATCCCCTGGAGAAAATCAGTCCGAGGCCCCGTGAGGCCAGCAGGTTCAGCACTTTGGTTCCGAGGAATTCACTGTGCTCCCTCCCTTGCCCGGGGTACGTATCCTGCGCCCTCTGCGCGGCCTGGCCCAGCATCCTCATGCTCAGCATGGGCAGGCTGCCCATCGGCCAGCCCAGAGGAGGCAGCTTAGGCTGCTCTGACCCCAGGTCACCGTCTGCGGGGGCACATGCTCCAGGGCTCCGCCATCACCCTGCGTTCTGATGACTTGGGCTGCAAAGTAGGCAGTCATGATTCTGGGGCTCCCAGATCAGAGACCAAGGGTCCCATCCCCTGCGCTCTGTCTAGCTGGGCCCAGCGCCCACCGGAAGTCAACGGAAACTTGGGCCGGGCTTCTCAGGCGGAGGTCGCTCTCCCCTCAAAGTCCACTTCATTTAGGATGTCATTTGTGACCGTTCCTTGGAGAGTTTCTGCCTCAGTCCTGGGGGCTGGGAACTTGGGCGACCAGGTGGAGAAGCATCTAGTGCTGACTTCGAGGAGTGGTCCCGTCATTCCTTCACCCCACGCTGGGCGGGCACTGGCTGAGTGCTGGGTCCTGAGCTGCACCCTGGGGACATGGGGCCGGCAACACAAAGCCGCCCTGCCCTCGGGGGGCTGACGGTCATGGGGCCAGGCCATGCAGGAAGCCTGTGCGTAGCTTGGGGAGGTGCTCGAGCCACTCGTGAGGGGACACAAAGGCCGGCAGGTGACTCAGCACGCGGTTCCCTGCAGGCTGTGTGCGCAGAGAACAGGTGGGGCTGAGTGTGTGATGGGAGCGGGCACGGAGACGCAGAGCGGGCTGGCCCAGGTGCTACTCCCCCCAGCACGCGTGGGGGCCTGCGGCTCTGCCCACTGCCCCAGGCCACGCGGCTCGTGGAGCCAGAGGTGGATCCCACCTGATGCAGCCCGCCCCAAGGCTGCCCACGGCCTGGCCCGGCCCTGCCGCGCCCCTCCCCGGGAGCATGCCATCTGGGGTGGTCCTATCCCGAAGAGCAGCCTCGACACCAGCCAGCCCGGCCCCTCGGTGACAGCTTGCTGTTTGGCTGGAGCTGCTGGAGCCTGCTGCTTGGTAACCCCTGGTCCCCTTCTCCAAATGCCACCGCATGAATTCGATGAATAATATTTAAATTCAAACGAGGGCCCCTTTCTGAAATGTGTGCAGAATCATTTGCTTCACCAAAGTTCAGGATTAGCATGGATCTCGAACTAGTAATCCACCTCTGCCAAGGTGACGCGGCGGGCGCGGGGCCACGCGGCACCGAGCGGTCCCCGGACGGGCCTCAGCGCGGACACGCTGCTGTGCGGGGTCAGGACGAGCCCACTGCCGGGCGGAGCGAGTGCGGACGCCTCGGCCATTCATCTCCAGTGACTGGGAGGACGGAGGCAGAGGGACGGGCTGACGGCCCTGAATTTGGCCAACACCCAGTGCCAGCCGAGGAAGGGGTGACACGTGTTCACCCTTCAGAGTTCCAATCAGAGACGATTTACCGTGAGATGGGAGGTGTTTCCTGCCAGAGAATTCACGTTTTAGGTTTGAGAACTCTTCTTTGGGTCAATTTGATTTCTGCAAAGAATTTCTCTTTGGCCAGAAGCCTCGGCGTGGGTGTGATGGCATCCTATAATTGCATCCTATAATCTCATTCCCAGAAAGACAATGAATTCAGGGAACGACTGACTTTCGTCGAGCAGCCAGCGGGGCATGCGTTAAGCCCCTGCTGTATGACACGTAATACAGGGAACTGGATGCAGGAGCTCGGGGAGGGTGGTGGGCCACTGAGTAAACGCCCTCCCTGCCCCCTGACCCTGACGCTGGCTTAGCGGTGCTGCCTGCTTTAGCCGGTGGGATTTGTCCCTCGAAGGGACAGGGAGTGACCGTGAGCTTGGCATGTGCTTCTGAGGTTGGGCCCCTCGAGCTTCATGCACAGGGCAGCCCTGAACCCCGTGCTCAGGCTGGAGTGCCCCCTGCCCAGATCAGCAGAACCCCAGGGAGTCCACAGCCTTGACCTGGAGCCCGGGACCCGGTCTGTCCAGCCCCACCATCGCGGACCCACAGACGGGAGCGCCGCGCCTCGCCGAGTTTCCAGCTTGCCCCACAGCATTGCAGCGCCAGGCCTCGGCTTCCCACGTGGACTGGCCGGGGATGCGAGCTCACACCGGCCCTGGCGGGGACGGCAGTGTGGGGAAGCTCCGGGGAATGCGGCGGGCGGCTCACCTCTGGGGACTCGGCACAATCCCCAACGTCTTCCCGTCACGTTTCACTCCTGAGAAGGAGCCCCCACACCAGGGATGGGTCTCCCAGGAGCGCAGGGCCCCGGGAGACCTCCGGGGGCGGGCTCCCCCTCCGGCCCTGCCTGGGGTCTCCTCAGCTCTGGAGCGCGGGCCGCCACGGCCCCCGGCACCGGGGCTCCAGGGACGTCGGAGGCTCCGAGAAGGAAGAGCGCGGGGCAGAAACACGCGTGGGGCCGAAGGCGTGGGGCTCGGGCTCTGGACGAGGACGGCCCTCCCCCGGCTCGGCCCCATCGCTGCTGAGACATCCAGTGCCAGGCAGGTCAGTTGACGTCGACTTCCCCGTTCCCCCCACCTATAAAGGGGGCGGGTACAGCATCCGTCGGAGCAGAGGAGAAAGGTGTGAGAAACCGGCCCCGCTGGGAGTTCCCGATTCAGCAGATCTGGGGGCGTCGAAGGCGGTCCTGAAACCCACCCCCAGCTCGGCGGGGCGGAGTGCATCCCAAGATGCAAGTGGCGGGCGGACGGACCCGGAGGCTCTGAAAAGCAAGTCCCTGTCCCCTTCACCGCTACTGGTGCTTAATTACAGTCGTCCTGGCTGCCTGAACGCTGGCCAAGTGACCGGCCACGGCCGAGGACACTCCGCCTCTTACCAGCACCCGGGCGCGAACCTCACAGGCAAAGAGACAGAAGCCCCAGGGAGGGCGTGGCCCACGGGGGACCCCAGCCTCCCCCGTGGACAGCTCAGGGGTGCCCTCCATCCCGCACGGCCAGGGGCTCACAGGCGCGGGACACCTGCACGTCCATCCGGGCGGAGCAAGACGGCCCCAACGCTCAGTGCACCAAGCACGGGAGACAGGTGGCACCGGGCCGCGGGACCCTCCCGTAAACGGCTCCGCTGCGGGTCTGCACCGTCTTTCCATTTCAAAATAGAGATACCATCAGACGTTTTGATCATTTCTATTTCTGTTTCCACGCTTCGATTTTGGCAGCGCTCTCTTGGGAGCTTGGGGGGGAAACACATTTTTCTCTACCACTTTTAATCTTCTTTTATTTATCAAACTTAGCTCTGCTTTTGGTGGATTAAAACAGACTTGGATAGAGTCTGGAAAAACAAACTCTTTTAAAACAAGACAAAGATTGAGTCTAGCCAACTGGCTATTTTCAATCCTCATCAAACTGGGTGAAGGTGGTCGGGTGGGGGGAGCAGCCTGCCGCCGTCCGCTGCCCCTTCCCACGCAGGGTGGCCGGGCGTCCTGGGGGCCAGCAGAGCGCGACACGTTCTCGCCACACGAGCATGCACTTAGTGACCCCACACCTGCTCACAGCACCACGACCTGGGACAGGTGTGCACACCATGAGGTGAGAAGCTGCTTGAGAGCACGGGGGGCTTTCCCTGTGGAGGAGGCCCTCGCAGGTGGGCAGTAGAGAGGCCTCCTCCAGGCTGCCTGCCAGGGCTGTTCCGTGACTGAGGAGGAGGCCCCGGCCGGGACCTTGGGTGGCCCACACTGGCCCGCTTCCCTTGGGTAGGCCCTGCCTGAGACCCACAGCCCCCGGACCACCCGGTCCCCAAGCCAGCACATGACACAAGGCATTCACTCATTCGTTCACTCATTCCTTCATTCATTCACTCAGCAGACACTGAGGGCATCTACCCTGCCAGACTCTGGGGCGGACCCTGCTGCTTCTATAGGGTGGGCCGTGGGGACAGGGCTCTGAGCCCCACCATGTGCCAGGACTGCAGTCCATGGGGCTCCGAGCACCTGCAGCAACCCCCCACCTCCTCTGCAGGCTCTGGGGTCCCCCAGCCCACAGCGGTCCTGCACTGTACCTGCCCGGGCCTGGTCCTGAATCAGTTCTGGGAGTGCGCCCTGGGTCTCTGGGAGACTCAGAGCCCTGGGGAGCGGGACAGCCTTTCAGCCCGTCGTCCTATCCATCACCAGCACAGGATGCTTAATGATGCCCCACCGGGCTCCACGAGCTTCGCAAGCCCCACAGACACTCATTAAGCACCTACTATGTACCGGGCTGTCTGCTGGGCGTTGGGAACACAGAGCTGATAAGGCCTGGGTTTGCTGCCGATTTAGGGGGTCCTGTTCCAGCCAAGGATCCAAGTCACACCGGTTACAATAAATTATAAGTGAGTTAGGACAGGTGGGTGCAGCTCCCCTGGAGCCAGGGGCTGCCAAGACATTTGCACAAAGAGCGCAGGTGGTGATCAGAAAAACTGGCCCCAATGTTGGAACCAAGTGGCCTTAGGCAAAGTGGTGGCCGTGGCCATGGGTAGGACGGGCCTCATTGAGCTGATGGCAAAGCTCAGGAGAAAGTGCAGAAAAAGAACGGTACGTTCTAAAAACCTATTTCCTCAGGGTCTGAAAACTAGCTTAGAACCTAAATGTCGGGGACTGATTTCAGAGGTGGCCAACATTGTCTTATCTAGGAGGATTCTTCTACCGGCTGAACTGCTGGGGGCTGGCCTGGGAGCTGCTCCCACCCAGACAAAAGGCCACTCCAGGGCCAGGTGCTGCCCTGATGGAAAATACGCCACGGAAGCTTCAGTTCACACCTGACCTTGAGGGCCTGGTGGTCCCGAATCCCAGCACAGCGCCCAACCTCCTCCTGGATGCTCGTGACCCTGATTTCAACACCACACCCTTCCCGATCGCCATAAAAGCTCGACCAGCCGCTCTCTCCAAGGCCCAGACGGACGACGGAGACACTCGGGCGCCTTCCCCTGGCCTCGCGGGGACGAAGCAAACCCTCAAAGCTGGTGTTCACGAGGGAGTCGGGGCGTTGGGGACAGAAATGCAGCCCCTGAACCTGGCCGGCGCCTGCTCTCCTGCAGCCGGGGGGAGCCGGCGGTGTTAACCTGCCTTCCGCCGCATCTTCACCCACCCTGGCGCTGAAGCCCAAACTAGCATTCCGGGCAGAAGTCCTCACGCCCCCATCAAGAGCCGCCTTGCCACATGTCACCGGGACTGAGGTCCGATGGGGCAGCCGCCCCCAGGTCCCCAGCGGTGACCAGGCCCCGGCCCCCTCTGCCTGCTGGGGGCTGCTGCCGTCGGCTGAAGTATGGAGGGAGCTGTCAGGGTGGGGCCAGGAGCTGGAGGGAGGCCAGGGTCCCCCGGCAGCTCTTCCTGCAGGGGAAGCCCACCCAGCCCCCGCCCGGAAGATGCCATTGCCACAGGCCCGGCCGTCCCGCTAGCGCGTGCGGGGCTCCCACGTGAGGGTCTCTGGAGCCCAGTCTGCCAGTCCCACTGAGTGCCAGGCGTCTGTGTGCAGGCTGGGCTGGCCTGGCCACCGCCATCCGACGACATGGTGTAGGTCCCCTGGGGCAGGACGTCTGCTGCCCACAAGCCGCCCCTGAGCAGAGCCCGGAGCCCGTAGGGCTCCGCGGGCTGTAGGGACCCCATTTCCCTGCCCCGGGGGCCGCTGGAGTCCTGGTGGGGGCATTTCCAGCTGAGCAGGTGGAAAACAGGGCCCCTCCCTGGCTCGGGGGCAAATCCTCAGCAGGACCCACTGGCCGGGACGCCGGCTGGTCCAGGCGTGGGGTCTCAGGGACCCTCCACCCAGCCCGGGCGGCAGGTCCCAGGCTGACCCCCAGGCGGCCCCAGCCCCACCTTCCCGCCCCTGGTAGCGGCTCTGTCTTCTCTCCAGACCGCGCGGCCGCCGGGCAGCTTCTGAGCGAGCCCCGCGTCTGCGCCTGCCTGTGGGGAGGCGTCTTCCAATGTGACACCCCGCCCGCCCTCCTGGGTGGCATTTCCTCCAGAGTGTGGCTGGAAAGGTCACCTCCCGGCCATTCAGCCGGCTTCGTAGCATGATTACGTTTTATGATACTTCCATGAAGATTTTTGTGTTTAAGCTCCACAAATGTTATTGCAAAAAACGACTCGGGTCAGGTCTCCCGCCCTAAGGGGGTGATTCTCTTGACCGATGGGTGTTTAGCGAGAGGAGCGGACGCCGTACGAAGTCTTTACCCCAGCACAACTACAGGAAACATTAAAACTGAGTGGACCAGACCCCTCAGGCTTCCCTGGAAATACCCTGTGGACACGGTGGGTGCAGGTGCTGGGACAGGGCTGGGGAGGGACGAGGGGCCCGTGGAATGGGCACAGACGCGCCTCCCTGCCTGTCCCCCTGGGCACCGCGGGGCCGTCCGTGTGACCCGCCGCGGGAGGTTGGCGTGCGGCTGGGTCTCCCCAGGCCTCCTGGGGGTGCCTTCCCGGGGGGGCCCAGCACACCCGCCTGCCCCGGGGCCCCACGTGGGGCTCTGCTGCCTGCCCCCTCCCACTGCGTGGTCTCACAGCTGCAGGACGTGGGCCGGGCGCTGGCCCTCCATCTGGTCCTCCAACACGCACGCCTGGCAGGCTCACTGGAAGCCGGGGCTGAACATTTGCTGCGGGCGCGTGGGCGGGCGCGCTCCTCTCCTGGGGACAGAGGAAGGGTATTCCCAACCTCTCTGGTGCAAGGCCAGCATCCCCAGCGTGGCCCTCCTGGAAATGGGGCCATGGCTGGTCGCTGCTGACCGTGGTCCTCCCGTTCGGGCCGGAGCCCAGGCAGACCCACCGGAACCACCACTCACCACCACCCCCTGCAGCCGGCGTCCCACCTGTGCCTGGCAGTGGGTGTGCTGGGAAGGGGACTGCTCCCCTGGTCTGTGTCCAGTGGGCACCCCACATTCCTGGGATGGGAAGCTGGACCCAGTCACCATCCCCCCACACCGGTCTATATTCACCAGGAGGATGGCTCAGCTTTGTTTGAAATAATTCGTGCTACCTTCCACCAAATGCAGGCCTGTCCCATGATAAGTATTTTTTTTTAAAGATTTATTCATTTATTTGAAAAAGAGAGAGTGAGTATGAGCGGGGGCAAAGGCAGAGGGAGAGAATCTCAAGCAGACTCTCCACTGAGCATGGAGCCCAACACGGGGTCGACCTCACGACCCCAAGATCACGACCTGAGCCGAAATCAAGAGTCGGACGCTTAACGGACTGCGCCCCCCCAGGCACCCCCCACCCCCATGCTAAGTATTTGCATCATGTCTCCCAACAGCCAGGAAAGGTGGTGCTAGATGGGGACACTGAGGCACAGAGAGGTCAACCTGCCTCTCAGGGGTTGAATTTGTCCCCTTCAAAGGGATGTTCGCGTCCCAGCCCTCAGAATCCTCAGATGTGGAAATGGGGTTGCTGCCGATGTAGAGAGTGGAGGGGAGGTCCTGCCAGAGGGTGTGGGCTCTGATCCCGCCAGGGAGGCTGGGTCCCCATCCAAGAGGAAAGGGGGCAGAGAACTCGCCATGAAGCCAGAGCGGAGGGTGGGGGGCACAGCCACAGGCCCGGGCACATCGCCCGCTGTCCCCAAGCTGATTCTCCCTCAGAAGGAAGATCCCTGCCCCTCAGGCTTCTGGCCTCCAGAATGAGAGGCGACACATGTCCTTGGTATTAAGCCAGCTGGTTGGTGATGCTTTGCTGGGGGAGTGCCCCAGGGCCCACGGCTGGGACATAGTGGGTAACCCAAGCAGGTGGGTCCCAGGTGGCGGTCACACTGCAGAATACAGGGCCTCCCGGGCACACGTGGGTCACCGGGCCACCCTGAGACACAGGCAGAGTCCCCTGAGCCCAGAGCCCGGCACCAGGCCCTGCCTAGGATGGGAGCAGAGTCCTACAGGGGAGGGCTTAAGCCCAGAGCCCAGGGCCATGAGGAGGGCGAGCTGAGCCCCCAGCACTCACCACCCGGCAAGAACTCCCATCACCACCTCCTCCAGCCTCCCTACGAGGGAGATGCCGCCCACACACAGCCCCTGATGCGGACAAGAAAATGTGACAGCATGAACCACGAACCTGCCCGGCACTTCGCCTAGAGCCGAGGGCAGCCCAGAATGCAGGTCTGAGATCAAACACGGAATCCTGGAGCCAATCCTGGAGCCTCGGCCAGGAAGACAAGGACCTTCAGGAAAACTGTGAGTCCCTGCACACAGCCCAGGAGCATGAGCATTGGGAAGGGTCTCTGGTCCCAGAGCACACAGCCGGGAGGCATGGGGCAGTGGGGTCCTGGGTCCCCGCGCTCACAGCCAGGATGCCCGGGGCGGGCGGGTCCTGGGTCCCCGTGAGAACGGCTGGGAGGCACGGGGCCATAAGGGCCACAGCTGAACCTTTGGCACGCCAGGGCCTGGGAGCGGGCACTGCCTCCTGGCCAGGTGGCCTTGGGCACATCCCTCAGCCACATCCCCGTTGCCCCGTGTGACTCTTCTCAGGGTCCTCGCACACACGAGAACTACACACCCACACATAAATCACCCGTCAGGCCTGACACCACCTGGCCAGCTTTTAATAAACAGCTGCTTTTATGATTGGCGATGAAAAACAGTCCGATGGGCAAACACAGAACAAACCCCTTGCACCGAACCCCACAAATCTTCCTCTGAGCCTCAGAAGCTGAAAATGAGACCCTGTGTTTCACAGCACATTAATGACTAAATTCTAAATAATATCATTTTGTAAATAAGGAATAATTGGCAAATTATAAGATTATTTTAGTGCAGTAACTTGAAACAGAAGAGGAAGACGGGAACCAAGGCTTGGATCTGTGAAAAGAACAAAGAACATGTTCGAGGGACAAAGGAGAGCCCGGGCAAGGGTGTGCCGACTTTTTGGCTGGAGGAGGAGGGAGACCCTGGAGGTCAGTGGTGCACATGCCCCATCGGACGCCGGGACCCAGGAACGCAGAGGCGGGAGGACCTGGTCACTCATGAGGCGTGTGATCCTTCGGCTTCAGGACACCCCAGACAAGTGGCCTCTGAGAAGGGCTCTGTTGGGGGACAGCAGCCTCTGCCCGCCCAGCCCCTCATAATGCCCACAAAGCCTCCTCTCGGGGGCCACCAGCTCCGGGCAGCCATGGTCCGGGGCAGCCGGTCCGTCCCCACTCGCTTCAGCACATCGGCACTTTCCACTTCTCGCCAGGGGCAGCCCAAAGGCAAGAATGGATTTTGACCCATGCTGGTCCAGCCTGGACGCACCTCCACCTGCCTCCCAGAAGGCGGGGGTCAAGTCTGTGCCCGGCACTGGGGGGAGGAGGGCCCAGCCCTGGGTGCATCTGGCAGGCTCACGGGGGTGCTGAGCAGGCCAGCCCAAGAGGGGTGAGGGCCCCAGCAGGCCCTGGGCCTGGACACTCATCCCCAGCGGCCCCTTTGCAGCTTAAGCCAGTTTGGGCCGAGCTATCTTGTCTCCTGCAACCAGAAGCATCTCCACTGCTCTGATTCCCTGGGGGTCACTCCAGCAGGTGCCCCAAGGCTGTGGGCACCCCATTCCCACCACACAGCGCTGCCACCATACACCCTGACACTTCCGTCAGCCTCCCCCCAGCTCCCGACCCCCATCCCGGACCACCCAGGAGAGCCTCTCGAGCCTAACTCAGACTGCATCTTTCTTCTGCTTCCTTCTGCCTTCCAGAGGCTTTGGTCACATGTGGCATCAAACCAAACCCTCCCCCACCCCCCACGGCGCCAGGACCACGCACCTGCTCCCCTGTCCCCCAACTCTGCCCAGCGAAAGGCCAGTCCAGGGCTGCTGTAGATTTGGGACTCTGCGGTGTGCCCACGGACGAGCAGGTCTGGGACTTCCTGCTACCCCAAACGTGGCTGAAATGTCACCTGCTGGGGGCGATCCCCGCCTGCAGGCTCCTTGCTGATGACAAGCTCCCTGTCGCAAGGACCATCTAGCTGCCAGATGTAGGTGCTGCATCCATCTGCATTAGCTCATGGCCCCTCCTTCCCCGGAGCAGGGGCTCCTGCCACGGGTCCGGACGGGCTGCAGGGGCTGGTGTCCGGGCTCAGAGAAGCGCGGGCACCGACCCAACCCCGGCGCGTCTCATGGGGGCACAGGATGGAGCGAACGGTCACAGGAAGCCCTGGCGGCCTCGAGCAGCTTCACAAACTGTGCCCCAGTGCCCCACCCCTCAGCCCTGAGCGCCAAGTAACGCGCCCCCACCTTCCACGTGCACGGCGCCCACTGAAAACACGACACCGAGGGCGGCGAAGGGAAAGCTGCATCGATGGGCTCCACCTCCAGGCACCTTTGTCTTTCGGAAAAGTCAGCCTAGTGATTCTCTTTGTTGCAGACCAGGTGCCAGAAGGGAAATCAAACAGCTTTTCCTGCCTGGGAAACGGTCACAGCCACTTCATAGTGACGGCTGCCCCCATCCCCGCGCATCCCACGGGGGCCGGGCCATGCGCCCGCGATACAGGAGTCCATGTCCTATTGCGGCACCTTCTCTGCCTCCGATTATCTGGCAAGTAAACCAATTTGGGGGCCCGACAGGGTCTCTCCGGCCGCCTCTCCAGGGACCTGGCTGAGCCGGCCTTGTCTTCACCTCCGTACAGAAAGCATCCTCCGTGAGACGGAGAAATGTCATTACTGACCAAGAAAGCAGGGCCTGAAAACGGCAATGACTCAGGAGGTCAGCAGAAGGCCCCGAGGTACCGCACTCAGGGGAACCGGGCCCGGCCCCGCCCGAGCTGGAAGGCGCAGCAACGCTCCGAGCCCGCGGTCTGCGAATCTCTGTGTCCTGGCATCGGATCGTTTACAGAAACGACCGTGCGGCCCTCCGTCTGCGTCCTCACGCCGAACGCAGACATCTACTCGCACCTTGTGAAACACACTAAGACGGGGCATAAAGGAGGAGGAGGTACACAGGACAGAGCTCTGGTTTTTCCGTGGACCCTGGCGGGGTGTCTCCGTGGCTCCTGGGTGCCATGGAGGCCGCCTGTGGTTGGATCTTGCAGGGTGCACTACGGGCAGAGACGGGTTCCCGGTCCTGGGGACATCGGGATGCCAGGTGACTTCCTTCAGCCAAGCAACCGTGAGTGGGTGTGACCCACGAAGGAGCCCCATGCGCCTGCGTTTTCTCAAGAAAAAGATGCTGGGAAGTCACTGGTCAAGAAAGCAGGAACCCCACGAAGACCTGAGCCCCTTGTTCCAGGCACATGAGGAGCTGCGAGCTGTCTGGAGCTCACGAGAAGGCTGTGAATTCACCTTGACGTCCAGCTGCCACGATTCAGAGGCCACGCTTGCCCAGGACCATGCCGTCGGAACATGGCCAGGCCAGGATGTGAGCCTCAACCCC
Source organism: Mirounga leonina (assembly GCF_011800145.1). Taxonomy (NCBI): domain Eukaryota; kingdom Metazoa; phylum Chordata; class Mammalia; order Carnivora; family Phocidae; genus Mirounga; species Mirounga leonina. Next base: position 1,884,737 of record NW_023270717.1, read on the forward strand.
TTCCTCCACGCCACGCAGTGCCTCCTAGCATGCACACATGGACTGCCTGGGCTTCGGCACGACCATCCCGGCAAGACCCACGGTCGTGAAGAGTGGACGGAGGCGGGGGAGGGGACACCACCCAGGACTCCCCACTTTTCCCCCACAACGTTCCCTCCTGGAAAACACTGAGGGAAATGTGCCAGGGACAGAGCAGAAATGCGTGTCCTCCAGTCTCTGGGGACCAGCCACGTGGCTGACAGAGGACACGGAGGGCATGGGGGCCACAGAACGGCCAGCCCCATCCACTGCCACTGCCCAGCCTCTGGCCCACGTCAGCAGGGGCCTCCCTGATGTCCCCAAGCACGGCCCGATCCGAGCTCTTCCAGGACAGGCACCCGAGGCTGGGAGGTCCCGAGGGTCCAGGTCCCCAACTTCCGCCGGGGAATGGGGCCAAGCCAGGCCTGGTGGCCACTTCTCTCTGGCCAACTTCGCCCCCTCGGAGCCCAGCCACATACCCGAGGAGGGCGCACCGTCTGCGTGAGCTCCACCGTCCGGCACCACAGACAGCGTCCCCGTGTCCCCGTGTCCCCGTGTGGCCACCGCGGAAGCAGGACAGCCCGACCCCTGCGTGCTGTGGGCACGGACATGCAAGAGTTAAATGTTCCTCAGGAGGCTTCGGAATGTCTGATTTTGATAAGCCGGCGGGAATCCCTGTCCCTGCACAGTGAATGTCGGCTCGACAAGCCCCACCGCGGGCTCCTGCCCGCGCGTCCCCGGCCCCCGGCCCCTCCCCAGCGGGCATGCTTGTTACGGGGCGGGCTCCCAGCGCTGACACGCTGCCGCGGCTGAGACCAGGGCCTGCTGCGCAGCCAATCTAGTATGGACAAGACCGCGTGGGCGAACGGGGGACGCCCGCTTGTTTCCCGGCTAGAGGAAGGGCAGCCTGGAGACAGACGGCTCTCCCTCTCGCTGCTCTGAGAAGCCTGGGTGGCCAGCACCGGCCGGAGCCGGGCGGGAGGGCGCACAGTCCACACCGATTTCCTGACACGTGTGTGTGCGTGTGTGGAGGACACGCTCCCGTGAGTCACACACGTGGCAGGACTGCGTCTTCACAGAGGCCACGACCCATCCTCCAGGAGTCAGCCACACACAGAACCAGAGCGTCCCCGTCGCCCTAAAGCCTGGCCAGGGCAGGGGTGGGAAGCCGGGTGGGAGCACGGGCACCGTCACAGCCTGGGGGACGGCGCGGCCAGGGGCCGGCCTCTGGCGGGTGAGAGAGGGAAGCGCCGGAGGGCGAGGGGCCCGCCTAGGCCCAGCGGCCAGCACTCCGGCCCACCCCTTGCCTTCCACGGCCGATGGGCCCCGCGCTGCCACCTGAACCTGCGATCCCCTCACCCCACCTCTCCCGGCCGCACACTGCCTGGAGTCGGGCTCGGGCCACGTCCTCCATGCCGGGCTCCTGGGCGCCCTGCCCAACCCTCTGCTCTGAGCGAGCGCGAACCCACCCTGTCACCTGACCATGGTGGTCGGCAGATCCAGGCCCTTCCTGACCCCATGGCCCCCCGCAGGCTGCACACGGTCTGCATCTCCTCCAACCTCCATCTAACACATGAAATAGGGCTGGAGGGTCCCACAGTCCTCACAGGCACTGGCCACAGCCTCCCTCTCACCTGGGAGCCCCTGTCCCTGCCCACCTGCCCCTCACTCCCTCCCCCGTAGATCCCGCCGGGTAGTCATGGCCTCTCCTCTCCCGTCAGCCCTGAAGCAGACCACGCAGGGTCACCTCCACGGGGGCCCCAGGCCGACAGGGCAGGAAGGCCTGGCCAAGCCCCGTGCCCCCGTCCCTGAGGGAAGCGGGCCACTGGCCTGTCAGCTCTGCCCACCCTCTCCAGACTGTCCTCAGCTGCAGTGCTGGGACCCCAGCTCCAGGCACACGTGCTCGGCTTCGGGGAGCTGCCCGTGCCCGCACACGCTGCTCCATCCCCCGTGCCATCCCTGTCTCGTCCCTCAGCCCAGTCACGATGAGCAGGCACGTGCTCAGGGCCCACGCCCTGCCCTGGCCAATCTTCTCATCGCGTTTCTACTCGGACTCGTGGCGCCGCCCCTTCCTGGCATTTGGGAAGGCGCCGGAGCCTCAGCTCTGGCCGGGCACCTCCGCGTGGTTGGAGAACCTGGGCACATGGGCTCTGGCGCCCGCTAGGGCGGGCTGTCTTTTCTAGGCCCCTGGGCTCCGTGCACGGACCCTGCCCCTGGCTTGCACGCGGGGCTGCTCACACGGGAGACCGTCCCCTCCGTCCCTGCTCCTAACCTCCCCCAGCCCACCCACCCGCCTCAGTGATGTGCCCCCCACGCCGACGTGCCCCCAGCCCAAGGAGTCTGCTCCTGCCTTGTGTTTGCATCTGTCCGCTATCCCCTCGTCCCTGGACAGGCCTGGGATGCAGCTTCGCACTCCCGCCTGGGGGACAGGGGACAGCACCTCTTGTGCGGGGACGCAGGGACCACAGCCCCAGCAGCCCCGCATGCAGCTGGGCCCAGAGCAACGCTGGCTAGGGGGTCACGGCCAGAGCCGCACTGACCCCTCTCTCGGTCCTCGCCCCTCCTCCGTGGGGACCTTGGGAACCGCAGGCTGGGGGACAGTCTCAGGAGACCCAACGACAGGGTCGCTGGGGACTACCTCGGCCACGGGCCCTACAATGTGCCCCAGGCGCTAAAACCCGCTTGGATGAGGCCGGGCCGCTGGGCCGGGGCGTCTGTGACCGCCAGCCAGTGGGTTTACTGTCTGCCACCTCCATCCCCTAAGGGCCGAGGGTGGTCCCCTGGTAGCACAGACCCTCTGAAGCAGCCACTTACACTTAATGCATAATTACCCACAGATCCGAAATTCATTACTTAAAGCCCTAACACCAAACCCCCAAAGAGTCCTGGAAACATGACCAGGGTCTGGTGAGCACGTGAACAGTTGTGGGACGGGGGGTAGGGAGCTGGTCTCTTGAGGTAAGACCTCCCCTGCTTCCAGAATGGAGCTTCCCCCGAGCCCGGGCGAGGCGGGAACCCCACAGGGGCTGGCAGGGGTGCCCATGGCCCAGGCGGGGGGAGGCGAATGCCCAGAGGCAGACTTTGGTCCCCGTAATCTCCCGCAGAGCCCTGACCACGCAGGCGCGCAGGCGGGGACGGCATTAGCTCCATCTTCATGGATCCGCCCAGCTGACTGCTGTTTTGACAGAAAGGAAAGGTGGAGACCCCTCTTCTGTCAGAGAACAGAGGGCACAGTGGGGTCCAGCTCCGGGAGAAAGCCACCTGCCGCCCGCTCGGGGACCGTGGCCACTGAGGGGCTCAGCCTGGGGAATCCCACCCAGACCCGCTGTCAGATGCAAGGCCTCGTCTCCCACCTACCATGTGAGGCCGAGGGGGTTGGGAGCACCAGCCCTGGGCCGGACTGGACAGGCCCTCTGTGCACACTGCTCTCGGTTCCCAGGTGTCCCAGTGGCCTTGTGGCTTCTGGTGCAAGGCCGAGGGCCTGCGGGGTGGCTTGTGGGGAGCTCCCACTACGACCCCAGGAACGGGGTTGAAAGCCCAGGGTCCAGGGCGGGAACACCCTGAACAGAGATGGCTGCTGGGACGCAGACCTGCCTGCCCCACCAGGCCCTGATGAACTCATCGGTAACCGACCTATACATGCACCTGCTCCAAGACAGCTGCCTCGGGGCCTCCAAGGTCACCCATCCCAGGCACATGCCAAGCACACACGCAGGAGAAAGCACAGCCTGCTGTCCACTCGCTCTAGGGAGGGTGGTGAGGCCAATACCCGCAGGGCCTGCCCCGCCTCCCACAGCGCCGTAAAGGACAGCTGGGGTGGTCTTCACTCCCTGGTGCTGCACATCCCAGCGGAGAGGCCGCGAAGGGCCGGCCAGCACCGCCCAGCGGTGGACACGCTGCGTGCGTCTCCAGGCTCACCCGCCACATTCTGGCTGTCCCCTGCCTGAGACCGCGTGTGCACGTGGCCTGACTCCTGGTGGGACTGATGAGGAACCTGCAGGAGTTGAGGCCGTCCTGGTGCACAAAGCTCGGTGACTCCGGGCACCACCGTGATGCCCCAGCCTTCGTCATCTGAAGCCCGGGCGGCTTTTCTGTCCTGTCACCTGCACATGCTGGGTCACCCCCCTGCCCCACACCCCCCTTCCTGGGACTCCCTCCACCACGACCCCTGCAGGAGGGTCAGGCTGGGACGGCCGGGTCTGGACCACACCTCACAGAGGACGGCGAACCCCACGCCACAGGGTCTGGTCAGCAGGGATTCGGGAGCCAGCCGGGGGGGCTCTGGGGTTCCCATCCCACCCAGGAGCAGAGGAAGGAGATGGGAGACCCCGGGAGGCCCTGGGGCTGACTCTGGGCCTCGGTTTCTCCCTGTCAAACATCAACAATTTGGACGAGATGATCCCAAGGTCCCTGGGCAGGGCTCCGCGGAGGAGCAGAGACTCGTGAATGGTCCCAGGAGAGCACTCTGTCTGGCGCCCGGCCCGGGCGGACCCTCAGGGTCCAAGCTCTGATGTCGGAGCCTTGATTTGGGAGGTTTGCTCGGCCTGTGTCTGCTCGGGGAGATGCAAGATGGCAGGGAACACAAAGGCTCGAGAGTGTCCTGCTTGGTCATCACGGGGCAGGGAACACAGGCCTAAGACTCGCCAAATTCCTCCTGCTGCAAAAATGCAGATGCGGCCCCGCCCCTCCTCTGTTGCCATGGTGACCGAGCTGGCTAAGGGGTCAGCAGCAGGAGAAGGATCCAGGACTCCCCTGCCTGATGCCTGATGCCTGAGGACTTGGGGCCAAAAGCCCCATCCACAGTGGGCGTCGAACATCCCCTGAGGGCCTGGGAGGAGAAGCCGGCCCCCAGCTGTCCTGGATGCCCTGACTCTCATCCCAAAGCCCCTCGTTCAAGAGATGACCCCCATCTCACCCAGGGCTACCATCGCCTCCTCGTTCACATGTGCCGCACCCACGGGGGACCTGATGCCCACCCTGCCTCGTGCCCTGTGCCCACACCCACCCCATCGCCCGACTCTGCCACGGGCCCTGGTGGAAGAACCCCCAATTCTGCCTGGACACGCCCGCTCCCCTTCACAGGGGCCTCACACACACGGGAGCCAGAGACCACTCCTACAAATAAGCAGGGTCTAGCTGGTCTGCTCGCTGCCCCGTTGTGCCCCGCAGGGAGGCGGTGGACGGCCGCCTCAGTGCTCCCGGCCCCTCGAAGGCAGCCCAGTCCCCCTGCACGTTCCCTCCAGGGTGCTCCCCTCTGGGCCGGTGGGGCCGCTCTGCAGGCTGATGCCTCCTCCTCTGCCCGCTGAGGACCCATGTCTCCCTGGGAAGGCAGGAGCTTTCCCAGGAGCCGCGCCGGAGCCCTATCCACTCTGCCCCGTGGCTGCCCCGGCCAGAGCACAGGCGCTGCAGAAGGCTGGGGGACCCAGGCCCACCGCAAAGGGCATGGCGTAGCTGCCCATTCAGAAGGACGCGGGCAGCACCAGTGGGCCGCGGGAGACTGCAGAGAAGCCGCCTTCGTGGGAGCCCTTTGTCGACGCTGGGGCTGGACTTGGGGTCTGCACAGCCGATTTGGAGAAAGAGCAATCCCGTCCTCCCCTTTCTCTCTCCTGTAGGCTTGTGCACCAGCAACCACGGCCTCCGAGCCTGAAGGGCAGGGCTGAGGGCACAGCCAGGGATGTGGGCAGGGAAGGGGCGCGGGTGGAGGGACGGAGCTCGGACAGAGCCCTGGAGCCTCAGGCTGAGTCAGAGCAGCCTCCCCCACACTCATCCCCCAACACGTGCACACGTGTGTACTTTCACGCATGCATGCTCACACACGGCCACGGTCACGCGTGCACAAACACACCCACAGTCATGCATGCACACTCACACAGTCCCATCACACATGCACACAGGCACGTCCACACTCACGCATGCACACTCAGACACGGCACGTGCACACACAGGCCCATCACACATGTGCACATACATGGTCACACACCCTCACACACATGCACATGTGTGTGCTCACAACTAAGCACGCATGCACATGCACAGGGATGTAGACACAATGCACTCACACAAACCCACGTGCACATGCACACGCATGCTCTTGCAAGCAGGCACACGCTGGTGTCAGCTTCCCGAGGGCAGGAACCCCGTCTGTCCGATGCTTCCCTGCCAGGCCGGTGCCCTGGGCGCTCAGTGCGGACTTGCACATACGTGGGTCGGGGCGACCCGAGAGGGGGCATCTGAGGCTCCATGGAAACAGGAGCCACGCGCCCACGACAGGGATAGGCTGCTTTACTCACTGGCCTAACAGTCCCTACAGCCCGTGTCCCCAGGGACACAGGGAGCTCCAGAGAGCCGCCAGGCTGGAGAAAAAGGTGCCTCCAAAGCCCGGCCGTGTGCGGCGGCATCGGGACCCGGTCTCTCGGGGATTCGGCCACAAGGGCAGCCGTGGGAAGGCGCGGGCTCTCCTCTGCTCACTTCCCAGACCCTCCACGGCGGCCCCGGTCCTGACAGACACACGGAGGAGGATGGACACCACCCTGCAGGCTCTGGTGCAGGTCCCGGGAGAGGCGGGAGGGAACACGGCCCCTGAGCCTGACCCGTGGTCAGCCCTCCTGTGCGGGGCCCCCAGGACTCTGGTGTGGCTGGGGTGGAAACTTCCAGATGAGGCACGGGGGAGGCCTGAGCCCCTTCTGAGAGTCTGCATTTCAACTGTTGCACGATGCACATTCCCTCCCCAGTACAAAGAGAATTACTGGAAGGTACGTCCTCGCTCTGCTCCCAGGAGGCCTCTGGGTAACCGCAGGCCCCGGGCTGTGGCCGCCTTCCCAGGCACCCCTCAGACCTGGCCGGCTGGAGGGCGCGGGGAGGTACTACCGAGGCTGTCTGCTGCTCATCTCGGGCACGCCGGGGGTGAGGGTGGGGGTCCCCCCCACACTCTATGCCTGTTTTCTGGAAGGTTCTGGGGCCCAGTCACAGGGTGATGTATCCTCCAGGCAGGAGGGAGAGAGGGAGGACAGTTGGGAGTGGCCACCACCTGGGCCCCAGGGATTGCCAGGCTCAGCACACAGCCTTCCCCTGCTCTGGTCCCGCTTGGCCTCGGGGCCTCCCTGGGCTCCCGGACGTGCAGCCCCTCCCGCAGCCCACCTCGGCACGCGGGCTCAGATCCCAGTGACGGAAGCCCCCCACCGCCTGCCCCAGGGCCCCCTGGGGCTGGACTGGGCTTCCACAGTGGGGGGGAGGCGGCAGCGCTGACCTGGGGGCTGCACAGGGAGGGGGGCCGAGGCACTGACCTGGGGGGCATCAGGGCCGGACTGGGCCCCCGCAGGGAGGGCGGAGGTAGTGCTGACCTGGGGGGGCACCGGGACCCCAGTGTGTGGCATCTTATGCTTGACTTCTCCAAACGCACACATCTTTCACAAAATGAAAAAAAAAGTTCTGATGAGTCTTCCTAATGAGAAATGTAATATTTAAAGGCAAAGAAATTATTTTTCAAAATTACAAGGACAACTCTACACCCCCTCCGAGAGGATCTGCAGCCCGTCCCACAGTTGATGCCATTGTTAATTTTTCCTAATGACACATTCAAGAAACAAAGCAAAACAAAAGAACCATCAACTCAGCATTTAGAACAACATATTTTGACAGCATATTTTTAAACTAATTCCCCTCTTCCAATGAAAGTGCCATCTTGCAATCTTTTTAAGTCTATTCAGTCTATACCAACATGATTATCTCATTCTTCTCTCGATAAAAACTCCGAGATACATAATGACAGCGTGATCAACATGCAAATGCATTCGCGGGACATTGTCTCTTCTTGCAAGGACCAGGAAGGAGGAAACCATGTGCGATGTCCCCCGGGAGCTCCCGCGCAGCGGGCGTCCTGTGTGGTCAGCTGTGCAAAGCTGCTCATGCAGAGTTGGGGGAGTGAGCGGCACTCAGACGCCCATCCCGTCCCCTCCCAGGACAAAGCCTCCAAGGACAGGGACTCCGTGGGCCCCCGCACTGCCCACAAGGACCCGGATATCCCTGCACAAGGGGAGCTCGTCTGGGCTCCCAGCAAGAGTGGAGGGGACCTCCCTACAGGTGCACACAACACAGTCACCGTGTCCCCCTCGCCTGGGAGGCCATGGGCTTGGCCCTCACAAAGTGCCCACTTTCCCCATCAATACCGCGAGGCCAGTGGCATCTGGCCTCCCACATGCTGGGGACTGTGAGCAGCGTGGTACAGAGGGCCCTAAGCCCGCAAAGGGTGGCACCAGGCGTGCATTCTCCATGTCTTTTTCGGGGGCCCCCTGTTGCCCCTGCCCAGACCTGCTGCATCAGGAACCAGATGGGGACAACAAGCACGCTCTTCTGAGCCCTCCAGGGACCTGACCCACCTGAGTTTGAGGACCGCCGGGAGAGCAAGGCAGGATGCGCCTAATAGCGTGGGTGTCCGGATGAAGCCGGGAGGGATCCAGGCGGCTCCCCAACCCCAAGGGATCAGCCAAGGTGGGACCCCACCACTCAGTGGGTGTGCCAGGCTGCATAACGCCCCCAAACAAGAGCAGGACCTCATCCCCGGTGTTTGTGCATGTGATGACGAAGTTGCAGGTCTTGACGTGGACGATGCTGGGTTTCTGGGGGCCCGGTGTCCTCATAGGGGTCCCCACAAGAGGGAGGCGGGGACCTGGAGGCAGAGAAGATGGGGGGACAAAAGCAGAGGAAAGCAGAGGTCGAGGGGAGAGCAGATGCCGCTGGACGGGATGTGAGGTGGAGGAGGGGACGAGCCAGGGGACACGGGCTCCTCCCAACGCTGTCAAGGGGAGGAAGCAGCTTCTCCCTGCAGCCTCCAGAAGGAACAGATCCTGCGGGCACTGACTTCAGCGCCAGGCCTGGGGATCTCATGGGAGCCATTCTGTCCCCCTGCTCATGTGGACTGTGGTCTCAGGCTCCAGCAGCGGCGGGAACGGCGTCAGCAGGAGACCCGTGTCCTGGGAGCAAAAGGGCAGTGTCCCTCGCCCAAGAAGGAGGCTGACTCCTCCAGAAGCCCCGCAGGGCAGGGATGGACCCCGACTCCAGAGAAAGCTTGCAGGGGCCCCCACGTGCAAGAAAGGGAAAGAGGAGAGGTTTCTAAAGGTCTGTGTCCACCGACGGAACTGTGTCTGCTTCTTAGGCCGTGTCACCCACTGGGACCCTGGAGGGGGAGGAGCCGTGGCAGACAGCCCTCTGCCGGAGGAATGCTACACAGGGGCCTTCCACAGCCTTCCACAGCCGGAGGCAGCTCCCCACCTTCCCCGCATCGGGAGGCTGCGGTGCGGTTTGGAGGTCAAGTGGACCAAGTCTTCCGGGGGCAGCCAGTCACTCACACCTCTGGCAAAGTTGTCAGGTGCTCGGTCTTCACTGCAACATTCACCTCCAGGAGCACCTCACAACGGCCTCACTGGGGAGACCGAGGGCAGGGAGGGTGCACGCACGCTTTGTGATGGTGTGTGCATGCCCATGCATTGTGTGCGTGCACGTGTGTCCACTGCGTGTTGTCTCTGTGTGCACGTGTGTGCACGGCCCCCGCGCGTCTGTGTCGTTCCTGCATGCATGCACGCCGTGTGTCTATTCCGTGTCCTGTGTGTGTCGCAGGTGTGAACGTCCCTCCTGTCCCTCTGGGCAGTGGGGCCGTGATTTCTGGCTCGTCCCAGTGCTCCTTGCTGCGTCCTGCCCTCCCAGCTGCACTCCATCCGCCGTGCTGACCCTGAGCCAGGCCCCAGCCAGCCGTGGCTTCCCCTCTGTGCTGACCCCACGGCGCTGTCACCGCTCCTCAGCCCTTGCCCCCAGCACGCGGAGCTCCCAGACCCGCAGGGCCCTCCGCTCCATCCACCGGTGCAGGCTGTGCCTGAGGAAGCTGGGGGCTGCGGGTGCTCCGTGCAAAGGCCCAGGGTGGGCCCTTCCTCCTGGTGGCGAGATGGGGCAGGGCGGGGGAGAGTCACCTGCCGGAAGTGGCCAGTGGAGGTGTGAGGGCATGTGGCGCTCCCCCGCGTGCTGGACAGACCGGTGACAGATGGCTGGGGGATGGAGGCTGTGGAAGGCAGCTGGCTCGGGACCACGTTCAGGCAGAGTGGACAGTCTGCCCGCAAATCAGAGGCTGTGCAGCTGATCTTCCTTCCAGGCAGGATGCATTCAATTCCGGGACCCCTGCCACAACGTCCCGCTGACGGGCGGCTCGCTCCCAGCTCTGGGCGTCCAGATCATGTCGGCACGGCTGGTCCTTCGAGGCCGTGAGGGAGACTCTGTGCCGTGCCCATCCCTGCTCCTGGGGCTTTGCGGGCATCTTGGCGTTCCCTGGCCAACCCCTGCCTTCGGGTCCACTGCCCTTCTCCTCCTGGGAGTCGTCCCTCTCCGCGTGGGCCTGTTCTTGTAGGGACACCAGTCACGCGGGGGCACGGCTCCAGCATGGCCTCATCTCGCCTGATTACATCTGCGACGCTGCCCTTTCCAATGAGGTCACACGCTGAGGTTCTGAGGATCGTGACCTCCACACACCTGTTCTGGGGGCAAAAGCCAGCCCAGAGCAGCGGCCTCGCCCGTCTGCAGAGGGACCTCCAGCTACACGTCAGAGCAGAGCAGGTGCTCAGGCCCCTAACTCTGGCTCTTCAGAGAAACAGCGTGCCTGTGATCCCGGGGGTGAGCCGGGGGAATAATTCCCTGCAGGAGGAGTGGTAGGGCAGGGTGGGGACACCAGGAAGCCACTATGTGGTGGTCACTGGGGGCCTGGGCACTCTGGAAGGAGGGCGCTGGGCTAGGGGTCACCGGTGGGCGGCACGGAGCAGAGGGGACAGGGGGAGCTAGATACGAAGGAGCAGGAAGAGGAGGAGGTTCAGCGAGGAGAGGGGCGCACACAGCTCTCAATGATAGCTGCCCCGGCCCTGGACCCCCGGCGCCGCCCACTTCCTTCCTAGGACCAGGGCTGCCGGGGTCAGGGTTCGAGGCTTTAGTTTTGCTTTGGCTGGGGTACTCAGAAAGTGCTCGAGGCCACGGGACCCAGCGGCCAACCTCAGGCCGCATGGGATGTGCTCACTGTTGGATGTTCCCGCATGCGTCTTGCGTCTTCGGGAACAGTGGTCTGACTCGGCCCTGCTCACGACACCATCAGTCCAGCCTGTGCCTCTCTTCCCGGGCAGACCCCGCAATCCACGTCTCTGGTGACACCAGGCTGGAAGGGCTCGGTGGCTTTCACGTGGACAGGACAAAAGAGCAAAACGGAACGGACTTCTGGTGCACGCAACCCCACGGGTAAACCTCAAATGCTCTAGGACAGCGCAGGAAGCCCATCTCAAAGACCGCACCAAGCAGAGTCCCTTCTAGGACATTCTGGAAAAGCAAGAGCCGACCAGCGGTGGCCAGGGGGCAGGGTGGGGACGCACGGCAGAGTCTCTGGGACCTGGGGAGCACTCCATGTCCTGACCGTGATGCTCCCGGGAACCTCTGCACACGTCACGCCTCATAGAACTGTACCCCACACAAAAGGGAATTCTGCTGTGGGTAAATATTTTTACATTATTAAAAATGATCCTGACCCATCAGATTGATTTTACATCAACAGGGAGTCATAAGTCACAGTCTGAGAAATGCTGGGCTTGGCTGATTTCTGGAGGAGACTCCTCCTGGGAAAGATGGGGACTTCTACATCCTGGATCCAAAACTCCTGGAGGCAAAGACTCAGGGGACCCTGGATGCCGCTGCTGGTGCTGACGACAGAGAGGACAGTCGAAATGAGACACAGAGACAGAGAGACACAGAGACAGAGAGGGACGGAGACAGAGAGAGAGACAAAGGAAGACAGAGAGACTCAGAGACAGAGAGGGACGGAGACAGAGAGACAGAGACAGAGAGACAGGGGCGCAGGGAGGGAAGCTCGCCTGTCCATGGAAAGATCACGAGCTCACGAGTGCAAAGACTAACGCCCCGAGGGTCCCACGCATGGCCAGGGGAGGCGGCCGGGATGCGGCCGAGCCTCCCCGAGGTGGTCAGTGAGGGTAGACCACCGAGACCACGTGCGGCGTCCAACCAGGATGCGTGCATCTCCCTCCCACGTGCGCCCATGGCACACGCTGCCGCCTCTCTATCCGACCCCATCTCAGTTCCTCCTTCACACAAACCATTTTAATTCATTTACTCGCACATTCGGTCGGCCCATCTAGGAGCTAGCGGAGGTCACTGGGTCAGTCTAAAGGGGGCCCGAGCCCATCACAGTAACCACCTTCCAGACCCTTCTTCATGGGCGTCCGGTGAGAAACGGGCGAGAGCCAATCCGTGCCCCTGGCGGGCGGTGCGGGGACGTGCCCGTCCCGGGTGGGTGGCCGAGTGAACCACCAGCACCTCCCGACATCCCCATGCTCCTCAGATCTCTACCCAAAACCCTCAGCCCGAAGTCCCACCCAGAACGCGTCCATCCAGGGCCCTTGGCCACGGAGTCCAGGGTCCCCCCACTCTGCCCCACAGCAGCGTCAGACCTGAGGTGGGGCAGCACACGCAGTTCTCCCGTGGGGAGGAAATGAGGGGGGTCTCAGGAGGGCATCTGCCCTGCACTCTGCAGAGGGATGGGGACCCCCAGGCATCCTGCCAGGACATCCGATATGGCCGTCTCCAAAGGCCATCGCCAGCCCTCTGGAACCCCATCGTTCGCCCCTCGGGGGGACCCTGCGACCACGCCAGGCCTGGCTTTGCACCTGCCCTCGCCGGCCTCTCACTAACCCATCCTGGAGGGAAGTCCGGGCTGCCCTGCACCTGGGGTTCCATTTCTGCAGCAAAGTCTGCTCCCGATGGGGCCCCTCAGTCCTCCCAGCAGAGCCCCGCGGCCCCGGTTCGCTCTGGGCTCCCCTCCTCCCCACGCCGGCGGACTGACGGTGCCCACAGGGGCCCAGACCGCCAGAAACCAACCTGCTGTGTTCACAAGAAACCCAGCCCAGATCTGCACCGGGAGGCCGCAGCCCTGCCCTCCCGCCCCACCTGCCCTCCGCCCCTCCTGGGCCGGGAGCTGCCGCAGCCAGGCGTCCCCAAGCGTCCCGCCGTGCCCCGGACGGACCCCCGAGGCCCCACATTTGTAACCAACACCGTTCATCACAGACACGTCACCCAGGCTGCAAACAGTGCCTCAGGACTTCTTTGTTTCTATCCCCAGCTTAATGATGACGAATGCCTGGGTGATTTCCCCGCGCTTTGTGTGTGTGGCGCTGGGAAGAAAGCAACCATGAGAGCGCAGCCCGGGACAGGAAGCGCGAGACAGAGGTTGGCGGAAGGCAGAGCCCGAGGCCAGGCGGGAGCGAGATCGGGGCCTCGGCCTCACCCCCAGGGTCTCCAGGTCGCGATCTGCAGCCTTCCATTCCTCAACTGTCTTGATGAACCCAAATAGTGGAGAAGAGTCCCCTGGATGCACCAACGTTATTTTGTTCAAGTGCCCAGATGTGCATTTAAGAGCAACATCCTGCTGGTAAATAAAGCCAGAGGGCGATGATAAGGGGATAATTGGTGAATCGCGCCAGGGCAAACCCATTTACAGCCCGTCCTTCCACGCCCTGGATCCCACATTGTTACAGCCGCGGCAGGAAGAATTCACCAGGCAACTGACTTCCAAAGAAAATTCCATCCGTGCGCACGATCCCCCTACAGACAGACACGTTTTTGAATGCAGGCGTGTTGCAACCCACCCACTGGGTTCTTCCTGCAGTTGGTAAGGGAGCTGGATGCTCATAGCAGGGACAGGGTCGTGACGTGCCGGACGCTGGCCCTCCCCACGCTCCTCTGCACCCACCGCAGGCCCGGCCAAGCCCCTACCTTGGGACCCTCTCTGGCCCCTCCCTGAGGGACATGCTGGAGCCCAGGGTCTGCAAGCAATGGCAGGCCTGTCCTGATGGAAACTTCTAGACTGGAGCCTGTATGCTGTCCTTCGAGATGTGTCCTATCTACCTGTCCCTGGCTCTCTGGAGAGCTCTGTCCACCCTCTGTGGCTGGGCCTCCGCCCCTATGGCTACTCAACAGCCCTGGGGAAGCCACGAGACACCCGACAGGGGCTGTTCCCTATCCTCACTCTCCAAACCAAGGGAGATGGTGCCACGGCCCGGGGAGAGGTCCGGTGGTCCGAGGGCCCAGGGCAGGGGCTGGCCCTCCCTGAGTGTGAACCCCAGAAGCAGCATGGTGTCCTCAGCAAGCCCGGGGTCCGGGCCCCTGGCAGGCAGAAGGACACATTAGCACTTCGGGGGGACCATCAGGGAATTCTGCCGCACCCCTGCCTGAGCCCACCGGGCTCTGTCTGTCTCTGTGCCCTCACCCCGGCACCCTCCTGGGCTCTCCATTCATCTACACCCCGCAGGTCACCCACTGTCATTGTCCAACCCCAGTATTGCGTCCAGCCCTCAGCCCCAAGGGTGGGGGCTCTGCCTCCAACCGCCCTTCCCTCCAGCCAGGTTTCCTGCACACCCAGCAGAGCAGGGATGCCGCTGGCCCCTCCCTGGCCCAGAACACCAGCTGGGCCTGCCGAGGTGACCTTTCCCCGTGTCTGGCCCCACGGAGCTCAGCCGTGGGTGGGGGCCCAGGGCAGAGAGGTGACCAGCCATGGCCTTGGGCAGGAGGGGATGGAGGTGGTGAGTCAGGTGCCACCCGGGGCCAACACGGTCTGCGGGCCATGGGGACACTGGCTCAGGGCTACCTCACACCTACCCTAAGTGTAGCGTGTCTGCTTCCAGAGCGGCCGTCACAAAGTGCCACAGACTTAGCCATTTGCACAACAGGATTTCGTCCTCTCTCTCTGGAGGCTGGACGTCCGCGGTCCAGGTGTGGGCAGGGCTGGTTCCTTCTGAGGCTGCGGGAGAACCTGCTCCCGGCCTCTCCCCGGGCCCCAGTGTCTGCCCGAGACACTTGGCACCCCTTGGCTTGCAGACGCACCCCTGTGCTGTCTGACTCGCTGATCCCCTGCCTTCTCCCTGCGTTTCTGAGTCTCTGTGTCCCCTCTTCTCTTTACAAGGATCCCAGTTACGGAGTCAGGTCCACCTGCAGTGTGACCGCACCTTAACCCATTACATCTGCAAAGACCCTACTTTCAAATACAGCCACGTTCTGAGGCCCGGCTGGACTTGGATTTTGAGGGGACACTATTCAGCCCCGTAGAGGGGCCGGTCCCTGTTCAGCAAGGAGCCCACGCGCGCAGAGAGGCTGAGGTCGCTCCACGGCTGCACCACGGCTCCCAGACTGGATGCGGGTTTGGCGGAAAGGCCGTAAGGGGTGCACCTGCTCGGACCCAGGCCGTCCACGTGGCAGATGGGGACACCGAGGCCCCGGGAGGGCCGCAGCCTGCCTCTGCTCACACGGTGCTTGGGCCGAGCTGCTCCTGGGAACCGGGTCTGGAGCCTGCGTCTACCAGGACGATCGGGCTGTGCTCGGCCCCTGGAACGGCCGCCCTTGGAGATGCAGGCCCGTTTCAGGCATTCCAGGTGGGTTTCTGGGGAGCGAGAGAAGCATGGCCCCTGCTACATGGTTGCATAATAAGTAGATTAGGGCGTTAGGCACCAGAGTTATTAAAAGTGAAAGATCTTCCAAGAGAAGGCGAGGGATTCTTGGAACCTCTGTCTCCTACAAATACGTAATGAAATTTAAATTGAATCTGGTTTAAAATCATTTACCTTTTGACATCGTGTATCAGTACACTAAGCATCAGCTGAGAAAGCAAATAACCTTTCAAGCACAATGAAAAATTACTCTGTCTCTTTTGATTTCATGTTAATTTTCAAATTTAAACTACCCTAGAGCTCTCTGCTTGGGGTCAGCCCCTAAGAGCCTGTTGATTGCACAGGTCTGGGCTGTCCCCAGGCGCCCTCGGGCCCGCACCGCGGACTCAGGCCCGCCCTCCCGAGCTCCTCAGTGACTCCTGGGGGGACAGGCGAGTGTGGGGAACGTGGGAACACGGCCATCTTGTCTCACTGGGGAGGACAGCGGTGCCTTCGTCCCTCCTGTTGGGCCCCGTCCCTCCTCCGGGTACAGATCCAGCTTCCACGCAGGTGAGAGCAGCTCCCAGGGCGGGAGGTGAGAGCATCAGCCGGTCTCAGAGTGACTGCCCGTGGAGGTCACGGACACGGAGTGCAAGGCCCACAGCGTTACAGCGTCCCTCGGGGAACGGTTTCCTTCTGAGAGTGTATAAATGGGCCATAACCACCCAGCCCGCTCGCCTCCAAAGGACACCGGGGCTCTAGGAGTCCCTTGTGGCACGTGGAAGGTCTGGCCGGGGGGGGTCCCTGGGCCCCCGCACGATGAGGTCCCAGGCGGTGACAATGCAGTGGGGATGGGGGTTCTAGGTTGCCTCCGTGTAGACGACCCACGGAGGCCTCGCATCCAGCCTTGGGGCTCAGCCCTCCTCTGCTCCCACCCCCGTTACACGGACCAGGAAACCAAGGCCCCATGGGGCCAAGCAGCTCATCTGGGCCTCAGTCACTATGTGTCCAGCCAAGAACCGGACCAGCTTCAGGAAATCCGTAAGAGTCGGCAGCCAACGTCAGCATCCAGGTGGCTCCCATCAGGTTCTCAGAGGTCAGACCTTGCAGCCCCATCCCCTAGCCTCGGCCATGATGAGCGAGGGGCTAACACGGCGGGTGGGGGGTCCTCAGCCGGCCCTCCATGCCGGGCACAGCCCTGCTCCTCAGACAGTCGTGGGCAGGAGGAGCCAGACACCCACCCCCCGGCCAGGGACAGTCCCTGAGGGAGAGCTTTGCATGAGAATCTCCGTGTCCCTAGGTGCACATGCAGCTGTGCAGATGGGACCTTGGAGGAACACTGTCACTGTCCCATTTCACAGACTCAGAAAGCTGAAGCCCCCTTCCCATCCCGGGCCTCCTAGTGCAGAGGGAGAATCAGGGCCCCCCTTCGAGTCCCCGGTGCCCAGACGCTGTACCCACTCCCAGGATCAGCTCCGCTTCCCCGACTCTGAAGGACAGCAAGGCGACGGCGGGCTGACCCTGGACTAGCGGCCCCACGGGAAGTGGTAGGACGCTCTGCTGGGCCCGGGAGGTCTCCCCTGAATCCTACTCAACTGCTGGATGTGCTTGTCCGGCCCCTTATGACCATGGCCGATGTCCAGAGAGGACATGGAGCCTGGGCCCCTTTCGAGGCCTGCTGCTATTTCTTAATTAGCCAGAATAAACAAAGGGGCTTTTCATGAGGACTGTCCCCTGTCCTGTCACATGTGAGCGTCACTGGGCTGGAAAACAGAGTGGGCTTTGCCAGGACTCACCCCCACTGAGCCTGCCCAGAGATGCCGGCCGGGGGAAGGAAGAAGGAAGGGGAGAGGGGAGGGGAGGGAGGGAGGTCTGGCCCCAGGAGCCACAGAGCCGAGGCCCGGGGAATCACGCCCGCCAGCCTCTCTGCTGCTGCCTGGTGCAGCGATCGAGGGTCCAGGCAGCGGATGGGAGGGGGCAGGAGCCCACACCGGGGTCGGCTGCTCCCCAGCCTGGGGCTGCCTTCCACCAGGACACAATCCGAGGCCTCCGGTGGCCCAGAGCCAAGCCCTCCGGCAGAAACCCCGGATGTCTGTGTGTGGGACACACAGGCCCCCAGCGTTCCGGGCAGCGTCCGGAGGCCGCTCCTGCGCCGGCCGCGTCTCGAGCCCGAGTCCACGAACAGTCACACAGTAGGCCCTCAGACAGCAGGGGGAGGGGGGCAGGAACCAGGCAGGGGAGCTCGCACCCTGGCAGGTCAGCAGAGAGGGTCGAGGCGCATGGCATCCTCTGCCCACCATCCGCGGAGCACCAGGCCTGAGCTCAAGCCCCCGAGCCGAACCTGCCGAGCCAGAGGGGACAGCAAGCCTGTTGAATGTCCCCAGCGGGACTGTGCCCCAGCGGGCTGTGCCCCGAGGTCAAGCAGGGCTGGGCGGGCTGTGCCCCGAGGTCAAGCAGGGCTGGAAGCCGGGCAGCCGGGCCCCAGCCCAGGCTGGAGCAGAGCGGAGGTCTTTGTTTCCCTGCTCGGGGCGGGGAGGGAAGACCATGTGTCTGCCCACGTCTCCAGCCCCTCCTGCTGAACGTCCCCCTGCACCGTCCAGGGGGCTCCCTTGGCCTTTGCCTCAGGGACTGTGAAGGGGGGGCTTCAGGCTTCAGGGTGGGCGGGGGGAGCGGGCAGCTTCATGGGGCCGGGGCCTCCGGGGGAGACGGAAACGTTTGCAGACCTGGCAGGCGGTGGTGGCACCACGCCCCGAGCGTGCCGGGTGCCGGTGGAGTGCGTGCTTGAAAATGGTTAATTTTGTCATGTGAACTCAATAACAACATGAACCATGCACACTTTTTTAAGGCAGCAAGAACAGCCAGACTGTGGGAACGAGCAGGAGTGAGCGTGCCGGGCTCAGAGAGCGGGCCCAGGTGCGGCGGCATGCGCTTCCCGGGGGCCCCCAGGGCCCTGCCCGCCCCCCATACGGGGCGCCTCCCCCCCCCCTCCGCCCGACCCTGCAGGCTGCCTGCAGGCCTGGGGAGGGGGCCCAGCTCGGCCCCCAGAAAGCGAGGGCGGGTGCGGCGTCCTTGAGGGACCTGGCTGCCTCCGAGCTCGGGGCCCCGGCCAGGGGCGCAGTGACAAACAGCACAAGGGAAGTGGGCAGGGCCGTCCTGCAGGCGCCGGCCGACCCTGCACAGACAGTCACGCCACGCACGGCCACGGAGACGCCTTCCAACAGCGGCCGCCCCGGCCTGGGAGAGGAGGTCCCCCCGCTCCCCAGGCCAGCCGGGGTCCGTCCCCGTTGGACGGCCTCCGACAGGGGACTCGCTTGATCCCACCTAAACCCGGGTGACCGAGAGGGGACCGCGGGGGGCAGGGCTGTGCTGACTTCACCAGGAAGGGGATCGGGAGAAGCCGTTAATGCGTAGCTAAACGTTCTTAATCTCCACCAGCATATGCTGTTGCAACTAATTCTGATCAACTTAAATGTGAAAACGTCTCTGTGCCTGCTCTCGGGTTTTACCGCCGTCTGGTTTAATTAGTCCTCGGGTAGCACACCACCAAGTTAATGGCGGAGCGCTGCTGGGCCAGTCGGAGAGCCGGCAGCCACCGAGTCCGAGCCTGTCTCTCCTCAACCCCGACAGGGGAGGTCAAGGCCGAGGGGGCAGAGGGGGTGGTGGTGCACACGGCGGGTGGGCGCCGGGGGCCGGCGGGACAGCTGCCTGGGCGGCCCCGGGCACGGCAGGGTCTGGGCTCGGACCCTGGACAATAGGCCCTTCCCGCAAAGCCTGACGGACATCTCCGGTGGCCCCGGCTGGGGCGCTGCTGTGAAGACCGACAGAACCTCCTGTCCGAGCCCGTCTTTCCAGGAAACCTCGGGATGAAACCCCGCAGAGCCCAGGCCTCTGCCCGCTCCTCCCTTCAGACTCCAGGCGCTAGTGTTCAGTGCGGGGACGGTGCTGTGTAAACGGGTGACCGAGGCCACCTGGGGAGGAGGACCGGCGGGCGTGGGGAGGGCGAGATGCAGCAAGGCCCCCAGCACGGGGGGCTTCAGGAGGGGCCTTGGGGTTGGCACTGAGATGGGGACCCTGACAAGCCCTGACGAAGGGTGGAGAGCCTGTGGCGACAGGCACCGGGAGGTGAGCGTCTGCGGAGAAGGCAGGAGGGGAGTCGGGACCCCAGGGCAGCGTGGAAGGGCTGCGGTCCTCGGGTCCGAGGCCACGGCACCAGGGAAGTGGGGGAGGCTGACGACCAGGGGCAGGAAGCGGGTTCCATCCTGTGCAGTGTCCGAGCACCCTGCGACCCCCTGTCAGCCAGCTCTGCATGGCGTGCGCCCCTGGGGAGGCCGGGCCTGTGGCTCAAGCTCGCTTTCATCAGGCCACTTGCCGGGTGGGGCAGGCCCACCTCTGGGACTCCGTGCTTTCACCACATCCGTGGAGAGGACAGTGTTGACCCTGCGGGGTTTTGCAGGTTGGACATGACTGGCAACTTCTGCAACTTCTGTCTCAATGCCCTTAGCGGACAATGAGAACCGCCCGCCCCGGGGATTCTCCCTTTTGTCTGGTCCCCCAGGAAGCTCGGTTTCAGGAGCTCCCTAGAGCCTAGGCTGGTGACTCCCGTCTGGGATGAGTCCCCGGCTGACAGTGGGGAGGGGGGGGGCCCAGGAGGCTCCCAGGCTGCCCAGCGCAGGAGCCATCTGGAGAGACCCCGGGGCAACTCTCCACGTTGCCTTGGAATGCTCAGCCGCGTCCACGGGAAGGCAGCTAACCAGGATGGCAGCCGCAGCACCACCCACGTGCACTGTCCACAGGGAGAACGATGACCCCACGCAGACGCGCAGAGAGAGCCCACATTCAGAGGTCACGGGAAAGTTATCCCCCAACTACCAAGATTAATTTATTAAGAGGCAATGGGTTTTCAGCGATTTTATTAATCAATTTGACAACGCCTGGGGATTGTAATATAAAAATAATCAGTTGGCCTCCTCGGGGACGTGAGGTGCCAAAAGGTGTCACTTAATTTCCAATGCCTACCGCCACCTCTCCAAACTTATTGTTACGTTAATTGAGATGAAAATTTTGCAATTTGGAACTTCACAGGAGCGTGTGTTCATTGCGTGCAGAGCCTGCAGTTCCGGGGAGCGACTTGGGGGTCCCCCCCAGAGCACGGGGCAGCCCCCTGACACCAGGGGTAAGCTCCGGCCGGCACAGGGTTTCCAGGATGGAGACACGCTCCCTAGAGATCTACCGCCTCACAGAAGTGCCGGGAAACCGAAGGCGGGGTCTTCGGAGGCAGCGTCTTCCCTTGTCCCCTGCCCCGCCGGGTAGCCGTGGGTCCTCGTCCACACTGACGCCACCTAGGCCAGGCACCCCTTCCTGGCTGGCCCCAGCCAGGCAGGACGCCAGGGGACAGCACTGATGAATTTCAGGGGTGGTTTTTAATGTCACCTTGAAGGAAGATGTCTGACAAATCCGGAGAGCGCCCCGAGCCCACGGATTGCATCTCCAAGTCTGCAAGTAGACGGGGCAGGATGGGGCACCCTCCTCTTCCTCGGGGAAGCCCTCTGCACGGGAACAGCCCCCAGCCAGGGAAGAGGCAGGTGGAGAGCAGTTATGTTGGGATGAACATGTGTGCACACACACACGCAGACGCACAGAGAGACACACGTGCACACGCGGACACACGCACACACCCCAGGGCCTACAAGCCAGTCTGTTCCGTACCCGTCCTCATTTCAGATGTGCTTATTTTCCCTTAGTCCTTTGTGAACGTCTCTGGGCAGAGCAGAGGGGATGACCTCCTGGCCGGAGTGTGTCCGTGATGGGGAGAGGGAGTCGGGGGCAGGAGCACCGTGGTCACCTTGTGGCCTGGGCCCAGCAGGCCGCCCTGACGCAGGCCAGACCAGCTTCCCTGCCCGCAGGTGGTGGCCAGCTCTCCGTCCTGTCCGTGCACAGCACAGAATGGCGTCGAGGGGCAGACGGGAGCCAAGAACAGCACAAAGCCAGAGGCCACCTGCTGACCAAGCCCGTCCCCGCCCGCCCCCGGCTCCCGGAAGCCCTGTACTTGCACCTCCCAGGTGACAGTCCTGCCACCCGGGCCCAGACACACCTGGGTCGACCCTCTCCACTCAGGGGAGGTGGCCCCAAAGGAGGGAGCTTTGCAAACAAACAGAGTCCTTTCTGTAAGCCCTCAAGTGCTTCTGAGCACTGGAAGGGAGTCCATAAAACGTGTGTCAGGCACAGGGAACAGCGGGGCCGTACGACTCAGCGTCTTTGCTCCTCACCGTCTCCTCCACCACCAAGGCCCCCGGCCGCCTGGGCAAGGAGCAGAATGCAGCAGGTTCCTGCCCTCCCTCGGGGACACAAGTCCCAGTGTGGGTGGGCAGAACCCGGAGAGCTTCCTGGAGGAGGGGCCTTCCCCCAAATTTCACAGGGGACTGAGCAAGACTCAAGGGTACGGCTGGTTTCTCCTCCCAAAGTATAGTATTGCTACAAAAGGGGTTCACGTAGAAGCCCACTCCTCCTCCCCTCTCCAATCTGAGACCCATCATTGCTAAATGGAGGTTTGCTCTTAATTTCATCGTAAAGCTATCCTCACGACGGGCAATTTTGTTCTCAAACACAACAACTACTGACCTTGTATGAAAGATGCCGCTGACGCCAGGGCTGTGGGAAGCCCAGGGGTCCGGGGCCTGCAGTCCCTGGGGTGCAGCCAGACTCTCCCTGGCTCCCTCGGTGGCCCGTCTGTGAAGCGAAGGGTTAACACTGCCCGTGCTCTCGGAGCTGTCTTTTCACCCCAGACACAGGCCTCAGCACAAACGGTGACCGAGCAGGAGCTCAGCGGGGACCTCTGTGCAGCTCCCAGAGCACGAGCCCCACCTCAGGACAGCACAGACATCGCGTCTGGACGCACGGCCGCTCCAGGAGGGCTGACGCTCCCTGTCCGCACACAGGAAACCAGCCGGCCCGGCTCCCGAGGCTGAGGGTGCAGAACGGGGTCCCAACAGGGACCCTCTGACCTATCGGCTGCGCTCTGCTCCTCCCCGGAGGCCTGGGCACGGGCCGGATCAGCCCTGACGGTCCCAGGAGGAGCTCCCCTGACACCCCAAGTGCTTCCCGCAGACCTCCCAGCTTTCCTCCTGGCCGCTGGCTCCCTGAGGGGTGGCCGGCCACCCTCGAGTGTTCTCACCAAGCCCCTGACCAGGACAAAACGCATCCTGTGTTTGGAGTGCCCAGCACACATCACCCCGAACGACGGCACCCCCGGACACGTGCCCTTGCTGAGGCCAGAGAAAACCCCAGAGAGTCCACCAATAGCACAAAGGGGTTACCAACTAGTGAACACATTCCAGAAGCTTCCTCAGGGCCCCTCCTCCAAGGCACAAAGTGCCTGGTCGATGCCATCATGTTGGGAGCACTTTCCAGGGACTCCCTAGGCCTCGGGTCTCTGCCAGAACCCACTGGCCCTGGGTTCGGCCACACAGGTTGGAAGGATGGCCCAGCGGGTCCTGGGCCTTCCACGCCTATGTCCTTCCAGGAGCCCGGCGGCCTGCCGAGCAAGCTGCCTGAGGGGCATGCGGGTTTCTCACCAAGCCATCCACCACCCAGAACTTCTCAGGGGCCCAAAAGCTATGCTGGGGCATGTGGGTAAGTCTCCCCTAGCCCCCAAATTCCCTGTGGAATGATCTCTCTTCCGGGTGGTTGGCTGTGTGCCTGGTCCGTGGGCAGACAGGCCAGTGGGGGACGGGGCCCATCCTCAGCCTGCACAACCAGCTCTGCACCCGGGAGGTCAGAGGAGGCTCGGGGGTGGGGGCGCGGTGTGGGGATGGGGGGCAGCCCGCCTCTGGGTCGCCCTGCCAGGCGAGGGCTGGGGAGGGTCCCCCCACCATTCCTGCAGCAGCTCCCGAAATTCTGGGAGCCCTCCCTGCAGACACACGTGGGGACACGGGGAAAGGCCACGGCCCAGCGAGAAGGCCCAGGAACAACCTCGGCACCCCCACTCCCCTCTCTGAGCCACGCGAGTACACAGGATTTTTTCCCCTGGGTGTGATTTTGACCGTTTCATATATTCTACCACAAATATATATTTTGTCATCAGAGGCAAAAAGAGGAGCCCCACGATGTCACGTCTCAGGGCGCTTTGTCTATGCCATCTCCAGCCCAGGGGCTTTGGGGAGGGCGTCTGGGGAGCCGGGCCCTCCCTGTCCTTGGATCACTGGCACTGGCCACCCTCCCCAAGGGGCCCTCGCTCCCAGGGGGACAAGTCCGCATCACCTTCATCAGCTCTCCTCAAATGCTCCCCCTGCGGTTCCCACAGGAGGTTAAGGGCGGGGACCCACTCTCCCGGGAAGGACCCCTTCGTGACCTCTCCTTCCTGTGACCGCCTCACTTAGGCACTAATAGGACAGGTCAGTTTATTGCTATGGCTTTAAAATAGCAGCCAGGTACCGTTCTACTGAGCCCCCTCCTCCCTTCTGTCCGTTATTCAAAAACTGTGATTCAAGCTTAACTTGGAAACAGTAAAGATGGCATCTGGGGCCATCCCCTCACTCGTCAGGACCCAGGAGTCAGGCGCCCATCCCTCTCTCGCGGGGTGCTCCTGTGCGTCTGCCGCGGCCCTGGGCACGGGTCTCCCTCACCCGACCAGGCTGGGGGCCCTGAACAAGGTTCCAGGTTGGACGATGTGCCCCCCACTCGGCCCAGAAGGATGGTCAGAGGATTCTGTTGCCGGCTGAGGGAAGGAGACCCTCTTGCCACCACCCAGAGCCCCCCCAGCTGCAGAACCTCCGGCCTGGCCGACCCGCAGCTGGCCGCCCAGGAGCCAGAAGCACAGGCTGGGGACTCACGGTCCTGTTCCGCTGCCACCCTCCGGGGGACTCCAGGCACGTCCCTTACCTTCCCCGAGCCTCATTCACCTCCAAAACAAGAACAGAAGCATCGACCTCTGACGACCGTCATGAGGATTCAAAGGGAAACAGACATGGGGTGCGTGGCTTGCTCGAGCTTGCTCGAGACAGGTCCACAAGGCCGTGGCTAAGGGGCACAGCGACGCCAGGGCACACCTTTCCATCCGTGGCCCGTGTGCATCCCGGGAGCTTGACTGCGCGGACGAGCCTGGTGCCGGGGGTCCCACAGCCCAGGTATGGGGGCAGCACGTGCCCCTTCGGGCCTCAGATCCAGCCCCTCACCAAAGCCCCGCGTATAGGAACTGCCAGGAATTTGAGAAGTATGAGGGCTTCGGTGGTGACCCTGGATTCCAAAACCAGGCAAGGGCCCTGCGTGCAAAGGGCGCATGAGGAGTCCCGAAGGGGGAGACTCTGGGGCAGTCGGTCTTAGTCTGGGCTACTGCTGGAACCAAAAGAGGTGGTGTTGACCACAAGGACCCCTACGGGCCTGGCATGTGCTGTCTCCTGCGCTTAGCGGACCAGACGTTGCTAAAGGCCCTTCCCCCAGGCAGGTAGCGACACCTGCCAGAGCTGGTCTTCCACGTCAGGGTCAGACAGGCTGAGGCCCTATCTGCACACTAGCCCCTGGTCAACCAGAGCAAGATCAGAGCCTCACTCGCACTCAAGTGTGAATGACTGATACCGGCACTCCATCCAGACGAGCTCGCTCTGACCTAGCAGATGCAGAAAACACGACAACGGAGAGACCTCAGTCCACACCTCTGTGAGGGTCACGGCCCAGTGTCAACATAAGACCCGCACCGCGTGGACACGGAGGGTTTAAGTCTCCTCCTGAATGGAGACAGGGTGCTTTCCTCATGAGCACACACAGCAGGAAGGGGGCACGGGGCCCCCGCTGACGCTCACGGATGCTCAGTAACTGCTGGGCCAGAGGACCACAGGTCCAAACGGTGGAGCCTTCGGGAGAGCTCGAAGGACCCCAGCCCAGCAGGAGCCCTCCCTGGACTCCTGGGTCAGCTCTCGAACCTTCCACAACGCGTCACCTAAGTCACAGGGAGAACATGTCGAGCCAGCAGCCGCTTCTGCGGAAATCTGACCCGCAGAGGCTCTGGCTGCCCCGAGTGCAGAGCCGCGTCCTGCCTGGTGGCATGAGCTTCTCCAGCCCGGTGGCCTCTCCCGTGTCCGTCAGCCCCGGGAGCTCCATGGCCCGCGGGGGTGTCTCCGGGGGCGGGGGGGACCGAAGTGAGTTACGTCTGCCCCATCACTGCTTTGCAACGGTAAGAAAGCCAGGACTAACGTCATGGAAAGAGGTCCTTCTACAGTCCACAGGTCCGTTCAGGTAAACCCGAGACCTCGGCGGCACTTTTCACCTCTGACCCGCAGACGTGCCGGGGCTGCGCCTCCTTTCCCAGCCGCGCGGGAGACATCGGGGGCTCCTGTCCTTCGCGCATTGCCCCTTCATGGCCCGGGCCCGACAGGCTCCAGAGGCTCAGGTGAGACGCAGGATGTGTGTTCGCTCTCAGGGCCCCTGTTGCCCGTGTGGCGGCTGCCTCTGGCTCGACCATACTTCTGAACCAGCCCCAGGTGGGGGCAATGGAAGCCCCCCGCCTGCCACCGTGAGAGGCAGCCGGGGCACCTCCTGCTCAGAGCCCACGTCCCCGCCAGTGAGCTGGCCTCACTGGGCCCCAGCCCCACGAGCAGGACGAGGCTGTGCCGAGCGCCACCCCCCATGGGTGGCCTGGTCCACCCCATGGAACCTTCTTGCTCACACATCTGCTCAATGGTGCCAAATCTTGCTCCCCTGTGTCTCTGAGGTGCCCCGGCCCCATCGCTGGCCCCAAGAATGGAAAGAGGGCAAACTGGGTCTCAGCTCTGCCCCCCACCCCCGGCTGTGAATACACAGCCTGAGGAAGGTTCCAGACCTGGCCTGTGGAGCAGGAAGCCTCTTCTCCAAGGGGTCCTGGTCCCCGTCAGCGCGCTCACTGCCCCGCACCCCCAGGCCACGGTGGGTGGTGCTGACGTGCTGCGTGGACTAAGGCCCCTCGTCTCTGGGGGTCCTGGCCACTTCCCAGAGTGCAACAGACAGAAACCATCTGACCCCCGAGAGCGTGACCGTGAGGAGCCTCCTGCGAATCTGCATGACCACGGCCTCCGGTGAGGCGGCGTGCGCCATGTCCGCGGGCTCCTGGGCGTCAGGGCTGGGGGAGGCCGGCTGGCCCCCGGCTGCACGGTCTGGGCTTCACGTGCCCGCCATCTTTAGGAAATGACCCCCTTTCCACATCGGAACCCCAAGATGAAGACGGAAGCAAAGACCGAACGCTGACCGGTTCGGCAAACGCATTTCTATTAACAACACGCTACTTTTGATGACAGCGACATCTGAGAGGCTCGCAGTCTGCAAGGCGGCAACAGCCAGTGTCTCACAAAACCCAGACGGGCTGAGACGGACTCGAAAGGCCACCGGCCTCCAATGTCCCGGACGCTTTCCGAGGTAAGCTCTGCTCTTAGTTTGGGGAGCTCCCGCCCCACATGGGTGGCTAGAAAATGTCGGGGGTTCCCTAACAAGCCTCCTCCCAGGTCTGGAGAACTTTGCATGGAGTGCCTGTGGTGTGGCCAGATGGGACAGCGGGGTTCCCCTGGTGCTAGGCCGTGTTTTCGTGACGCCACCAACGGGTTCAACCAGATGCCACCCTGGCCGGTTCTCCAGCGGGGAGCCCAAGGTCGTGATGGGTCTCCCCACACAGAGCATTCCTCCAGCCAGCAAAGCCCCCCCCGAAAGAAGCCAGTGACCAAGGGAAACACAATGAGTGCACGGAAGCCCACGGAAGGCCCCGCGTGGTTCCCGCGGCCCGCGTGCTTCTGTCACCTGCATGCAGCAGCCGAGGAACGTAAATCAGCCTCAATTAATTAACACGAGTCCTATACAAGCCATTAAAGGTATTTAGCTCTATCTGGGGATGTGCTATCAGGTAATGGATACTACAGGAGAAAAATAATTCGAAAATAGAGCCAAAGTGCTTTTTTGAAAGAGAGGCCACTCATGTGAGTCCAGCGGCATTTAAGACAGCTTCCAAGGCATTAGCATTTCAACTGTGAAAAAAGATCACACAGTGGAAGCGCTCCACAGAGCGGCTCAACCCCACCCCCCGTGGAACCCCGAAGCTTCAAGGTTACGGGAGTGCTTACATCCACTTTCCTTTTAATCAAACCAATCTGAGCAGGTGTTGCAAAGACAGCAAATGCATTTCTCCCCAACTCTGTCCCGACTGTCTGTCGATAGGAGACTGTGGCCCTCGGCACACAGCTCTGAGCCACCTCGTGTCCCACCAGGTGGACCGAGCCAGGTGGACCCCTCCATCCTCCCTCATCCAATGGGCTTTCAGAGTACGTAAGTGAACTCGGCGCCGGCCGCTGGCCTGGCTGCTCCTGAACCTCAAGCAAACCCGCAGAAGCGAGGGAATGAGAAACCAGCCCTCTGGGCGGTCAGCAAGGTTGCATGCACAGACGGCCCCGCCCCTTGAAGTTCAAGACACGAAGACAAGGTAGGTGGGACTGGGTGGGATCCTCTGGGGGAAGGGCTGTCCCTGCAGCGGCCCACGAGGGGGCCGGCAGCCCTGCTTCCACGGCTGAGCACGTGGGCCTGGGACCCAGCGTGGGAGCCGAGGGAAGACGGGCCAGGCTCACCCTCCTGCTCACGTCTGCAGCTCCAGGGCAGAGAAAGGAGACCCCCCAGGCTCCCCCGCTCTGTCTGGGTCCCCGTTGCCCCGTCAGGGCCACGACATCACCTCCCCCAGGGGCACCACTCCCAGCGTGCAGGCCCAGTGACTGGTCAGGGCCTGCTGACCATCGGTTCAATTTGCCAGGGCCCGGGAGGCCCCCCAGCTCGGCAGCGAGTGTTCACCTGCACCTGCAATGTGAGAAGGGCATCGGCCTGGCTCCGGCAGAGCCCCTGTGCTTGCCACGCAACCTTCCTGCCCCCGAACGCCTCCTGCACCCCAAGATGATCCCCTCAGGGGCAAAAACAGGGAGTCACCAGAGCTCTGTCCTCCACGAAGCTGCCATGTCCACCTGTACCCCATGTCTGCTCTCACCCTTCCCCGGCATCCCAGGCACCCCTTCCCTGGAGAGATGAGCCTGGACCAGAGGGCATTCAGGAGGCAAGCAGGCGCCAGAGCCCTCCTTGCTCCAGCGGCTTCTCCTGAGCACATCGAGCTGCAGGAACTTGCATGAAGGGCCGTCGGTGGATGTGAGCCCGAGTGTAGAAAGTGCACAGAGAACGGCAAGGGGACAGGCGCCAGGGTCTGCTCGTCGCTGGTACAGGAGCCAGGCCCAGGCACATGGGAGGCCACACGGGCTCCACAGCGCTTCTCCCGCCCTGGGGAGTGAGCCAGGTCCTGCAGGGTGGGGAGGGAGAGCACCGGGAGGAAGGCAGAGCTGCCCAGGCAGGGGTGAGGTAGGCTCACAACCCGGGGTCGCAGTGGCTGGGACATTTGGCGGGCGGGGGCAAGGATGGGGTTGTGGCCCAGAGGCGCTGGCAGAGGAGGTGGGGACCAAATGCCCCGGAGGGCTTGACTGGCTGGTCTGGAAGCCGGGGGCTCTAGGCGGAGGCCATGGGGGCAGAGTGACAGTGCGCCCTAAGGAAGGAGCTTCGGCAGCCAGTGGGACAGGATGGTGAGTCCAGACCTTCTGGGCGGTGCCCCTGCCGGGACCCCAAGCATGCGCCCCCATTTCTCCTCCTCATTCTCCCCTTCCAGGGTGAACAGCAAACACGCCCGGCACCAGCCACCCCCTGGGCGGTACCGCAGGACCCGGGTGCACCCCCTGGCCTCCCCCGGCCGGGTCTGCAAGGCAGGGAGCCCCGAAGCGGCTGTGGCAGGTTTCACTGTGATACGGGGGACGTCAGTCAGGGCAGGGACCAAAGGAAGGTGGGACCCAGCTCCCAAGGCGCGTTACTACAAGCCACATCCCGGATGACTCACTTCTCAATCAGCCACCGCGTTATGGGAAGAGCCTGTCATGCCCGCTGCATGTCAAGGAATGTTTTGACAAGGTTTACTCTCCAGCTCAGCCAGGGCGGAAGTGGGCACAGCGCCGGTTCCACGGGCTCCCCTAGGCGGGGAGGGTCCCCTGCACAGCCTGTGTGCTCAGGGATATCGGGTCATCGATGTGCAGGGAGCTGACTGCACCAGGTGACCCGACTGACCCAGCCCTTGTTTGAAAACACACTAGCGCTGTTTGTCCAGCAATGTTCCTACTTCATCATGTGAACTACAGGTGAAATCCCACTGGCCCTTCAGCCCACAGAGCTAAAGCGGAAAGCAAACAACGGTCCCCGTAACGTGGTGTCGGGGCTGGGGGGTGGGGCGGGCAGGGCCCAGGAGAGCCTGCCCCTCAATCTTCGGCCTCCGTGTCCGACCCTGCGGCCCAGGGGATTCAGCTCTGCTCTTACTGTGATAAATTCCCGGCCTGGCACAGTGATGAGCACCATCAGCTCTGGGAGGGAAACTGAGGCCCCCGAAGGGAAGCTACAGCATGTGTCCGTGTTGTTTGTAGACATGTACGTGCACACTCCTGTGTGTGCACAGACACAGCGCAGAGGGGTGGGGCAGGGGGAGTGGCCGGCAGCGGGAGGGGGCCTCCAGTCACGCCATCGCCCACTCCCGATGGGCCACACCTGTGGATCCTGTCCCGCAGGTTGAGAACATCCTTAGGAAAAGCCAACCTTGACCTTCTTTGTCTTACCAAATAGGGGGTCTCCCAGGATGGCTGACTGGGCAGGCGGCCAGCCACAGGTTCGGCTCAGGACACAGGCGGTCTGAGGGGGACAAGCGATGTGCACGCTGGGTCTGGGGGCTGCAGGGAGGTCCGTGCGCGCGTTTGCAGGAGTGCTGCCTGATGCACCAGAACGCACATTTCGCGGGGCTGCCCCCACATAAACAGCAACACCCCCATGCGTGTGAGCCAAGTGACTTCTCCGTGCCACCCCATAGACAGTTCGGGGACTAGGGAGGGAGGGTTCATTTCCCCCTGAAAGGAAGGGAGGAAGAATGTCAGGAAGATGGCGCTGGCAATGCTGAAGTCCTGAGTCACACGGGGCATCCTGGTGGGTGGTGGGTCTGCAGGCTCCGCCGGACCCCGGGCGCCACTCTCCCTGCAGGGCGCTCCTGGGGCCCAGCCAAGGCCCAGCGACAAGGCAGCAAGAGGGGCAAGCTGGAGCCCCCCCAGGGTAGCAGCCCCCGGCTTCCCCCAGGAGGACTGAAATTAAGGCATTTCTGGGCAGCCAAAGGTCCTGCCAGTGGCAGAACTTTCTGGAGCGAAAGGCACTTAGGAGATTTGTTCCACTGAGCCCTAGGCAGAAATCTCTGAACCATGCCTAGGGACTGGAGGGCCCCTTGGAGAGGCAGGTAATTAAGTAAGTGGGTGGGTGACAGGGAGGGTGGATGGGCTCCCGGGTCACCGCAGGATCGGGAGTGAGTCTACTGCCTCCGAATGGCCTGATCCCCACCAGCCACATGTGGCGAAGCTGCAACGCAGACAACAGACTGCGAGCAGCGGGTGAGCCCCGCGCGGGCTCCCAGCTCTGGAAAACAGACGCGCGGGGAAACGTGCGGAGACACCTCCTCTCCAAGCAGACAGCCTTTCCAACAGCCTGGGCTCGGCTGGGAAGGGCCGGGAAGCGCCGGATGAGCAGAGAGGGGAAGTCAGGCCGGGCGCACCTGCCGGGGAAGGCGCGGGGGCTGAACACCCTCACACCCGTGAGCGCTGGGCCCCAGGACCAGTCTTCCTGCACAAACCGGGAAATACCAGCGCAGGCGGTGGTGGGGACCCCGGAAATTGAGCAGGGGTCCCGGCCTGCGGGCGAGGGTCAGGGCTCCTGCCCAACACCCCACAGCGCCCGGAGACCACCCTGCCCCGCGTCCACAGTGCTGAGGGGCGAAACCCTGAACCACAGCGCACAAGAAGGGCCGCGTGTTCGAGGTGCAAAGGGGGCTGGGGGCAAAGCCGCGCCACGTGGAGGAGGGGAGGGTCACTGGAGCGCTTCCGGCAACGTGCAACCTACCGGGGATGCTTTACAAAATACTGAGCATTCCGTCAGCGTCCCACACAGTCTCCCTCTCTTTTCCCCACCCTTTTAAATCCCTTTGATCACTTCTAACACTTGAGAAACAGATCGATCCTCAGGAATCCAGCCAGTCTCTTTTCAGACTTCTCTCCAGCCCCGCCCCCAGCCCGCGGCCACGCCCCCAGCCCGCGGCCACGCCCCAGCCTTCGACCACGCCCCAGCCCGCGGCCACGCCCCCAGCCCTCGGCCCCGCCCCAGCCCGCGGCCACGCCCCAGCCCGCGGCCACGCCCCCAGCCCTCCGGCCACGCCTCCAGGCCGCGGCCCACCCGCGCAGACCCTCAGCCAGGCCTCCAGCCCCGCCCCAGTCACCGCGCACCGTTCAGGGAGCCGCGATCAGTGCGTGTTTGCCCCGAGAATCAGGCGGTCGACCGTCTAGTGGCCACAAGTCACGCCCGGGGCTCAGAGCCCGAAACAGGAGGAAGCGAGCATCCAGGTGAGCTGCACTGGGGAGGGGGTGAGGCAGTGTGTTCAGGGGAGGCTTCCTGGAGGAGGAGGCTCTGTAGCGCTGGGGACAGCACCGCTCCAGCTCAGGGTTGCTGCCCGCATTCAGCAGCACTGCGGGGTGTTTGAAGGGACCTGGCAGGCCGTGAGCGGAACAGGCGGTGAACTAGACAGACCCGGGGGCACACACACCGCCTTCCTGGGAGGGGAGGCCCCACGGTGGAGGGAAGGTCCAGCCTTGGGAGGCCCGGAGGGACCTGAGCACGGGGGGGAGCGCTCACCGTTGGGGAGGAGAGGGTGCAGCGCTTTCACTCAACGGGGGGCCACAGGTGGGGTCTCAGGACAGCCAGCTTGTAGGCAGAGGCAGCCCCGAGGACAATGCTGATGTGTCCAGGGGGGCTGGGGTCACGGCAGTGAAGGCGGACCTGGAGGACAGCAAGGTGCATTTCGGAGAAAGACTGTACACGCGGGCTAGGCACGGGACCGCAGGTGCAGAGGCCCTGCTGACGGGAAAGAGAAGACTGCGGGGCACAAAGGGGATTCGGGGCCAGACCCTGGGCCACGCCTGACGGGCGCCTGCCATTCCGGGGTTGAGACTGGCTGTGACCAGAGAGGGTGGCGGTCCCACCACGACAGCGGTCCGGGCCTCCCAAGGCTGGACCTCCCCCAGCACTGCGTGTCCCCTGCCGCACTGGCCCAGCTTTGTGCTGGCCGTCAGGCCCCCGCTGGAATCCAGGCCCCCGCTGGAATCCAGGCCCAGGGGGCCACCAACAGCCACCTCCCCTTCCCAGGGGCCTAATTCCTAGTTACCTGAATCCACTGGAGACTGAGTCTCCACAGATGCCTGGGGCTGGCCCTCGGCCACTCCTGCCTCCCTCAACAGATGTGGAAGGAAAGCCAGGTGCCGGGGCGGGGGCCCCTGGGCCAGTCCCTCCACGGGAGGCTGGCCCACGGCAGGAGACCGCCGGCTCCGGGGACGAGAGCTCTCTCCCAGGGAGACTCTCGCTAAGCGGTCACCGTCCCACCAGGCCCAGGCTGCCATTCTCCAGGACGCCGCTGGAGTGGCGCGGGGCCAGGGCCTCCCCAGGGCCGCGGGGAGCAGGGCATTCCGGAGGAGTCCTGCTCGCCTAGTTGCAGACAGAAGTGCTTGCACACTCGACCCTGGCAGCCATTTTAATAAGTACGGGTTACAAAGCCTCCGGAGCCCTCCACCACTTTCACCAGGGTGGAGAGAGGAGAACAGCCGCCCCGATGCGCAGCCGGTTGCTCGGCGTTTCTGGAAAGCCCGGCCAGCCAGCAAGTCTGTGCTGCCCGCCCAGAGTCTCAGTCCGTGCTCCTGGGCCGGGTCTGGGAAGCTGTGGACCAGAGTATGAAAGGCAGCAGCCTCCCCTACGGGAGCTGGGGGCACTCCGTGGGGCTCTGGGGTGGGGGTCTCCAGTGCCGAGGGATGCCCTGCAGAAGCCACCGGGCTCTGGGGTCGCCCTGGCGCCCCAAACTCCAGCTCCCAGGGTCTGTGCACAGCGAGCAAGGCAGAATTTCGGAAGGGACACCACCAGATTCTGTTAGCCTCCTGACAGCCAGGGACAGGCTGGACAGGAAAAGACAACGGGCAGGCCCACAGGCCCTCACCCTCCCTGCAGCTCTCACTCCACAAGAGTCCAGGCCCCCACAAGCAGGAGATCCTCAATCTCCTCCCCATCTCTCGGCCATCACCCACGGCGCTCTGGGTGACAGGTGGCGTTCTGTAGAGGTCATTAACTCCAGAGCACCACATTTTAATGCAGAAAGGAGCCCTTCTCAATCGGCGCAGCTGTGAAGCTATATAAAGAAATGGGGATTTTAATGTTTTGCTTTTCTTCCCTTTTCTAGTGCCACATTATCATAACATTTCCCTATAATTACGCCCATAAAAGTCACCTGAGAATACTTCATGCCACAAAAGTTGATCTACACACGTCATTCCGTGGATGTCGAGTGGCGAGTCCCGAGCAGGATCTGCCAGGGTGGGATTCAGCCAGGAGCCCGGTGCCGAGCAGACCCGGCAAGCCCACGGGGGACGCAGCCCCGTTTTTGGGATCCGCCGTCCTCTGTCCTCACTGGCAAGAGAGATGTTGGAGACAGTCCTGGAAGGCTGTGGGCTGCCCTCTTCACAACACTATTCCCCAGAACCCTTTCCCTGGGGGTCTGTGCTCAGGAGGATGCTTCCATGGACCAAACCCTCTTACCTCGCTGATGCTTGGGTATCCGGCTCAGCAAATACAAATCCCACAAACAGAAGGTGACTTATCTTTATGAAGCTGAAAGAAACCAACACCACATCCTCTCCAGCCAGAAATTCATAAAAAAAAAAAAAAAAAAAGAGCCCAAGATGAGAGAGAAACCTCTGAATGGCATCACTTCATTAAGCCCAGTATTTTCGAATTTACCTCTCCAAGAACTCCAGAAATAAAATTTGAACAGCAGGAAAGTAGGATATTCTAATCTCTCCTAACTATGCAATAAATTATATTTATAAAGAAAATGCAACAGCAGAGAGCCCATGCTCGGTTAGTATTCTAATGGATTAAACACAATTCAGAAGTTGTTGGTAACTTCTCATCGTTGCAGGCGAGGATGTGAGATTTAACTCAAAGCCACAAGTCAGTTTTGATAGGTTCAATTGGGAAAAAAACTCCATGTCAGAAAGATTTACATGCTGGGCATGTCTGTCCGCCAAGCCGTTCCCCGTGGGGACAGCACAGAGCTGTCCACCTTCGGACTCAACACTGCACACAAGTGTCCAAGTCAAGGCTCGGCGTCCCACGACATCCCACTAGCTCATCGTGGTCCCCATCCCCCTCGCTGGTGGGGGAGCCTCGGTGCTGTAAGCCAGCGAGGAAGGACGACCACATCCTCAGGGACGGACACCCCGACACAGTCACACCCCTCTGGTGGTCCCAGTGCGGTCCCAGCTCCTTCTGAGAACCACATCCATCCAAGCCAAGCCCTCTGCTCTAGATATGCCGAGGGGCCGACGGCAGACGCCAGCTCCTTCTAAGACACAAAGAGCTCCCCAGGCAAGATGAAGGAGCTCCAAACTTCTCCTCCAAGCTCATCATCCCAAAACCAACGAGGCGCCAGCCCTGCCATCAACAGGACGTCCATGGACCACCGAGTGTGCGTTTGGAGAAAGCCATCGAGGGCCCCCTTCTCTCTCCGCTTTTCCTGGCAATTCTTCCCCAGTGGGAGAAAAATTACAAGACTGTCACTATAGCAACTAACCTAATTGGTGGACTGCAGGTCTCTCTCCAGCCAGAGGGTGGAGCCCATCTCCTTAACGATGAGTCTCAGCCGACTGGGCCCCGGAACAGAACATCCATCCCCTAACCGAAAACCAGGCCAAGAAATAATCCAGTTTTCCTTACGCCGCGCCAGAAAGTGAACACCTTATGTGCTGCAGAGAAATGCTCAGATTTAATAGGGAGGATAATTCAATCCTGTGTGATACTTATCAGTTTCCCTAATTAATATGATACAAATATATCTGCTCCATAACACAAAAACATTTTGGATAATAAAAATCCTGACTGATAACAAAAACAATTTACAAACAAGGATGCTAACTATTCTTATTCATCTCAGATATATTGGAAAAGAGAATGGAAATCATAAGAACGGTTTCATTTGCATTTTATTTGCTTTATCAATTCTAAAAAAAAAAGTTTTGTTTTTTTTTCCTGCAGGACTGCTGTTCCATGCTATAAATTATTATTATGT
This sequence comes from Mirounga leonina, assembly GCF_011800145.1. NCBI lineage: Eukaryota > Metazoa > Chordata > Mammalia > Carnivora > Phocidae > Mirounga > Mirounga leonina. The sequence continues at coordinate 1,920,413 of NW_023270717.1, forward strand.
CTATTTTGTATTTTAGTAAAATGTTTTAATTTCTCCAAGTGCATTTCCCGTGAAATGGGGTGTGTCTGAAAACGTCTTATCTTATTGTCAATTACTCCATTACATGGAAATGGCAACCACCATGAAAACGTGGTTAACCCAAGCTTTCATTATTAACGATTTCTGCTCTTCTGAATCAGACATTTTACCAAATGTCCTTGTCCCGGTGGAAGATTTGTTTCTAGAACACCAGGGAGGCTGCTAAGGGCGGGCTGAGTGCACGGGCGGGGATCTCGGGTTTCATGGTGTTTCTGGGCGGCCACGAGGCTGCTCTCTGACCTGGACCTGGGGCAGGCAGCAGTCCTGGGAGGGTGTGAGTGTGGGGGTGAGGTGCAGGTGCAGGTGGTGGGGAGTGCACTGACAAGGCGGGAGCCAGGGAGGCTCAGGCTGGCCGTGGGGGTGTGGAGTGTTGAAACCAACCGCCAGTGTGTCCTATACTTAACCATAGGGGCTGCTCTTTTCCTCACCTGAAGGGCTGCTTCCCCGCCCAGCTGCTGTCCTGGGCTCGCAGCTGGGACCCAAGGACCTGTCGCCAGTGCCGGCCAAGGACCTGTCGCCAGTGCCGGCCAAGGACAGCATCCCGGGGGGACGCTCAGGGAGCTAGTCCCCTTCCCAACACTGCTGCATGAGCCCCCTCTCCCCCCATGCCACCAGGAAGAGCATTCAAATGGCACCCAGGCAGTACCGGGACTTTGTCTATAATCATCAGCCCTTTGCACATCACCGAGGAACCCTGTGAACGCAGCCGGAGGGCCGGGATGGCCGCGGGAGCCCCCGCCCCCGACCCGGCCCGGCCCGCCCGCAAGTGCTGGAGGCGCCTGGCCGCGCAGTTCGGGTCACGACCCCGCTGGGGGCCTTCCCGGCTCGCGCCCCCTCCCCGCGCGGGCGCCAGCCGTCGCCTGCAACTGCGGGCAATGCACAACGGGGCCGAAAGAAGTAGGGCCATGCTGCTCCCGCACGGGTCTCCCTCGCGGCTCCGGCGGGCTGCGCTGTCCCAGGACTCGGCGACCGCGCCGCCGCCTGGGTCTCCGTGGTCCGCTGCGGGCTCGTCCTGGAGGCCCCGGAGGGTTCGGACCGCGAGCCGCGAGGCCGGGACGTCGAGGTGGTGGCGCGGAAGCCAGGCGCGGCGCTGGCCTCTTTTTTCTTAAGAATCCGTATTTTTCCATCACCTCCCGCGCCCATGGCAGTTCTCCATGACAGGTGTTCCTCAGCGCCGCCCTCTCCTCCCGCCACGAGGCGAAGGGGCCCGGAGTCTGCGCCAGGCGGCCGGCCGGGGAACGGAGCGGCGCGGCCATCGCAGCCCCGAGCCCGCGCCCAGGACGCCGGCCACTCCCCGCCACCCTGTCGGGCCGCGAGCGTGCGCCCAGCACTGACCACCCACCCAGCCCCACCGCAGCCGAGGCGCGCCCGGGACTCCGACGAGCCCCCCTTCACCCAGCCCAGCCCCGCTCGCCCCGCTCGCCCCCGAGGCTGTCCCTGCCCCCGGCCCCCCGCTGCCCCCGGCCGCGAACCCGCGGCCCCGCACCCGATCAGCAGGGTCAGCGGCTCGGGCCCCGCGCACGACGCCAGGAATGCCCGCGGCGGCGGCGGCGGCGGGCCTCTCCGCGTACCCACCCCTCACTTCTCCTTTCTAAGAAAGCGCCTGGCGAGTCGGCCTCCCGGCAGGCAGAGCCTCCAGCCCCGCGTCCGAGCCCGAGCTGCGCTCCCGCCCGAGGCACCCCGCTCCTGGCTCGGCCGCCGCGTCGCGCGCGGAAAGCGCTGGGCACGGCGCTCCGCCGGCCCCCGAGCTGCCGCCGCCTCCGGAGCGCGCGGCTCGGCGCGGCCCGCCGGCCTGGGCCGGGAGCGGCGCAGCACGCCGGGC
>NW_023270717.1:1927312-2015373 GCF_011800145.1 Mirounga leonina
GAGTGGTGGGCGCCACGATGGGGGGCTGAAGGCCGGGCAGCAGGTGTGGGGCGCAGGGAGGGTGGGCCAGGGAAGCTTCCCGTGCCGTCCTTAGGACAAGCATGCGCGCGCACAGACACACACACGTGAAAGGACAGTTTCACAAAACAATACCTACACTCTCAATACTCGTGGTGTTTCCCACTCCGTCCTAATTCATTTCCTAAAACACTGGCCGCCCACCGATGGTTGTGTTTACTGTAATTTTCCCTGCTTGGCAAGCACTGCTCTGGGAGAGATGTGGTCTGCGTTGAATTTGGGAGGATACGATGGAGCTGTCACACCAACGGTCGGAGGGCAACGGTGATGGTAGGCAGTGGGGAGCATCCCAAGCAGAGGGAGGGCGCGGTGAGCGGCGCGGCCCGCTTTCTCTCGGAGCTCACGCCACGAGATTTCTGTGGCTGTGACATTAGCGTTTGATGTGTTAAAGGAAAAGGTATTCAGAGACACTCGTGGGGCAGGCCGGGTGCAGGGCCGTCCAGGTGGACAGAAGGGTCCTTGTGACAAGATTGTGCCGTGGGGGAGAGGCTGCGGGGAGAGGGGGTTCTGGCCACACCGGCCTGACAGGTTCATGGCTGAAGGCCGACCAGGTGACCAGACATCTCCAGGGGACGGTGGAGGATGGGGAGCCTGGGCGGCTGTCGGGGGGGGTTGCGAAGGGGGGAAGCCCTGGTTGAACTGACTTAGTGGGGTTCTTGCTAAAACCGGATCGCACAAGGAGGTACCCAGGTGGGCCTCAGAGAAGGGTCGGAGCCTGACCAGAGTTTGGTCGAGCAAAGAATGTTTGTCAGACAGGAACATTTCATGAATCTGGAGCATATTGACCAAGTCCGTGCTGGGTCCGGACAACCCTACCAGGAAGAGGAAAGAGAACAAAGCCCGTGGTGCCTGTGGCTTGGAGTCCACGGATGGTGGTGAGTCTGGAACCCAGTGAGGCTGGACAGGGGGGCTGAGGCCGTGGGATGAGAGAGCAGACTGATGCGTGCAGTGTCCTGACAAGGGGAGGACGGGTTGCTAGAATGCATAGCCGGGATGCAGGCCGGAGGCAAGGGCAGGTGCTGGTGTCTCCCGGGGGCTGGGGAGAGACCTCGATGGGAATTGAGGATGGGGGATGAGGAGAGCGCTGAGTTCTGTTGCTAGGAAACAGAAAGCGCAGCTCCGGATCCCAAAGCATGCTGCCAAGTGACAGTTTGCCGTTGTCGATTGGCTGGTTGCAGAGACTGGCCAGAACCAACAGCACGTTCAACTCTGAAATCGAGTAAGTTTAGTGGAGACTCAGTCCCCACCCTCGCGCCACGCCTAGCTAACCAGAGATGCTGTCCTGCAGCCTTGGGCAGGTCCTGGGTCCCCCTGTACCCCGCGCCACGTCCTGGCCCACAGAGGGGGCGTCCTGCATCCCAGATGGCTCAGAGGGCCACGGGAGCCCCAGACACGCAGAGCGGCCCATGGTGGAGGAGTGGCGCATGAGGGTGGTCGACCATGGCACTCACTCCAGGTCTGGGCAGGGAACGTCAGCGTCCCCTCCACGACGTGTGTGCAGTGTCCCTGCTCTGCTTGGAAACACAGGGATGCTGCTGTGGTTTCCTGTTCTCCGCCCCTGTATTGGGTGTGGGACATTTGTCATTGACGTCAGGGGCTGCCGGGCTGACCGAGAGATTCCCAGCTGGACATTTAACTGGGTGAGATTTGGGGGTGTCTGCTAGGGCAATGGGGAGGGCAGTGCACTTTGTGGAAAAGCAGGCACGGTTTTGTGAAGGAGACACAGGGGTCTGTGTATGGCAGGCCGCTAACAGGGTGGACTGTCCTGGGCCTGTCGGTTCCTCTAGAAAGAGCTGCAGGTTTTCCTTGGCGAGCCCACCGCCGGCCACCATGTGTCCCGCATGCAGTTTGCAGAGCCGCCCCTGAGCGCCGAGGGATGCGGGAGCGGGGAGCGAGGGAGGCAGGACAGCCGTTCTCAGCAGGTGTAGAAGTCCAGGTGAGACAGGTGCTGGCCAGGTGGGGCCAGGTGGGGACGGTGACGTCAGTGAGGCGTTCGGGCTGACGGAGGAGTTGCAGCCCGTCAGGCAGGAGGTGTGACGGGGTCGAAGGTCCGCGGGTGCAGGCCTCGGACCGCAAGTCTTGTGAGCACAGAGGGGCCTGGAATTCCCCGGACACGGTCTTTCATAGAGTCGGTAGATGGAATCATCGCGTTATTTTTAGGAGCAATTACCCATTTCACCCACCCAGTGTCAATGATGAGAAGTAGTATTTTTCTGTTCCGTAGTATGTTCCACGCACCGTTCCAAGCCCTTTGCCTACAGAGAGGGAGCACTGGACACCTGTGCTTACGTGTGCATGCCGTGGCACGGAGGGGCCGAGGTCGGGCTCCGGCGCCGGCCGCGGTGGCACCAGGGAGGGGTGGCTGAGGCTGAGGCCGGCAGCCCAGCTCCAGATAGCACTCCGAAGCCGCTGAATTAGGTTCATTTAGAGACAGTTTTGTAAAACGGACGGACGAGACAGAGAAAGGAAACGTCCCTCTGTTGTGCCCCCAGAGTGAACCACACTGAGCGTTTTGTTGGTAATGTTAACTTGTTTGGTTGGCACAGTGTTCTGTGGGTCTGCGGTAAACAGTGTCCTTTAGAAGGCGGCAAGGGCTATTTCACGCTAGTCTATATTCTCCCAGACACTGTTTTCACGGCACTGGGAGATTCTGTCGTGCATAAATACCACCACTTATATAATCAATACTGTGTTTGGACATTTAGACCATTTCCGGAGTTATGCTCTTTCGGACATTCGGCAGTGAACACTTGTCCCTAAGTCCTTTCCTATAGTTGTGCTTGTTTGTAGGGAAACAATTACAGAACTAGAATTCTTGGGTCCAGATAAGGACATGACTTTGAAGCCTTGCTATGGGTTTGCCAGATGAATGTCCAGAAAACGTTATATTAATTTACATTCCTCCAAAGGGCCCCTGGGAGCAACGTCACAGGCTGCCCGCCCCGGCCCACTTACTGTCCCCAAGGAGAGAGCCGCGCACAGCGGCTCAGGTGACAAACACTTGTTAACGTCTTTCCCATTTGCAGTGCGCGATCTAATGAGCATTTACGATTTCCGTGCACACGTCACGCTCATGTCTTCTGCGAATCCCCTGTTTACACCCCCTGCTGAGTTTTCTCCTTGTGGGTTTGCCTTCCTCTTATTGATTATTCAGAGCTTTTAACTTGGGGAATAAATTCTCCTTAAATTTTTGGGAAATTTGAAAGTGCCGAAAGGTATAAGTCAGACCACAGCAAGTGTCAGCAGCCTTTTGCATCTGTTATGCACCATCCACGAACCGTCTTTGTGGCAGGCACCATGGGCCGATTTTTCCTTTTGGGGATTTGAGTATGTTGTCAATGGGATATGGGTGAGGGTTCTCATCTTGCTTTGTACCCTTTGTTATTTCCTACAGCTTTACAGAGATGTATTAGCCAGGGTTCTCCAGAGAAACTGAACCAAAAGTAGGGGGAGAGAGATGGGGAGAGAGGGAGAGAGAGATGAAAGTATTTTAAGGAACTAGCTCATGCAATTGTGGGGGTGGGCTGGCAATTCCAGAATTTTCCGGCTGGCCAGCAGGTTAAAGACCCAGGAAGGTATTGCTATCTGAGCTCTGGAGGCAGAATTCATTCCTCCTCGAGGACCTCAGTCTGTTTCCTGTGAAGGCCTTCAACTGATTGGACGAGGCCCACCCACATTATGGAGAGCAGTCTGCTTCACTCAAAACCTGCCGATTCACATGTTAAGCACATCTAAAAAAATACCTTTTCAGCAGTCTCTGGACGGATGTTTGACCAAACAACCGGGTGCCATGGCCCATCCAAGTTCACACATAAAGTGAACCAACACCGGTCTCCGTCAGTATACATTAATTTGCATTTCCTAGAAGTTGAAGATCATGGAATCATACACTACAGCCTCCTTTTTTTCCTGGCTTGTCTCACCCAGTTAAATTATTATTGTTATTTTGAGGTTAAATCATTTTGAGGTTCATCCATGTTACTGTAGGCACCAGTAAGTTGTTCATTCCTTTTTACTGCGGAGCCCAGGGATCCACCACACGGTACTCGCGGCTTTTTTACGAATTCACCTGCTGAGGCACACACGGGTTGTCTACAGGTTGGACGCGTACAAATAAAGCTGCTGTGAACATTCCTGCCCGTGGCTGTGCATGAGCTCGCGTTTTCATTTCTCGGGGGTGGATATCAGGGAGGAGCATGTCTGGATCATAGCGTAGCTCTACACTTAATTGTCTGTGAGAAGGTCAAACTTTTGCAGCATGATTTTCCCATCTTATATCTGCACCAGGTGCGTGAGCGTTCTGCATGCTCCATATTCTCGCCATGCCTTGGTGCCTTTCTTATTACCGTCATCCTAACTGCAAAGTGCTGTCTTATGAGGTCTTAATTTGCATTTCACTAATGACTAATGATGTCAGGAATCGTGTCCCGTGCTTCCTTGCTTTTGTGCAAGTAGCCACTTCTATGGTGAAGTGCTCACAATTTTTTTTTTTTTATGTAGTTGTCAGTTTTCTTGATAGTTGAGAGTTCTTTATATATTATAGATACAAGTTTTTCTTTTCAGACATGTAATTTGCAAATATTCTCTCCCAGGCTATGGCTTGTCTTTTCTTTCTCCCAACAAGGTCATTTGAACAGCAGGAGTGTTTGATTTTGATGACCTCATCAACGTGTTCTTCTAGGAATTACATCTTTTGGTGTCGTATTTAAGAAATCTTCACCTAGCCCCACATCGTAATTTTTTCAGGTGTGTTTTCTTCTAGAAGTTTTACAGTGTTCAGCTTTACATTTCGATCTGTGTTTTATTTTGAGTTAGTTTTTGTACATAGTGTGGGTTGTAGACACAAATTTAATTTTTCTGGATATGGACCTTCGGTTGTTCTCGCACCATTTGTGTGAAAGGTTATCCTTTCTCCAAGGACTATTCTCTGCACCTTTGTCAAAAATCAGTTGACGGGGTTTGTGTGCACTGATTTTGGACTCCCCATCCTGCACCACTGACCTCTTTATCTGCCTTGATATACACTGTCTTGATCGCTCTTGCTTTATATTAAGTCAGGAAACCTGATCGTGTTTGCCCACTCTTTTTTTCTTTGAAAAAAACGTTTTGAGTTTTCTAAATCATTTGCATTTCCACAGGAATTTTAGGATCATTTTGTCAATTTCCACGAAGAAGACTGCTGGGTTTTTAGCTGGGATTCCCTGTAACGTAGACATCAGCTGGAGACTATTCATATCTTCAGATGTGGTGTCTTCTGACTCACGGACGCTACGCGCCTCTCCTTTTAGGTCTTATCGAATGTCTCTGAGCGATATTTCATGGTGTTCAGTGCACGTGTCTTCCTCATCTTTTGCCATATTTATTGTATTTTGGGTACTATTTTAAATGGCATTTCAGGTATTATTTTAAATGCTTTTATTTCTGTTCTGATTGTTCCAACAGTATAGAACTCCATGTGGTTTTTACGATGGTCTCCTATCCCGTGCCCTTGAACTCAGGCACTATTACATCTAGTAACTTTGTTGTTGATTCTGTCAGATTTCCTAACACCGGTGAATAAAGACGGATTCACTTCTTCCTCTTACATCTGGATGACTTTCATTTCTTTTTGTGGCCTCCTGCATTGGCCAGACCCTCCAGCACCAGGTCGAGTGGGAGTGGAGGGAGCAGGGACCACTGTCTCACTTCTGTAACTTGGAAGGAAGACCGTGCGTCCTTTTACCGCAATGCATGATGTCAGCTAGAGGTTTCACACAACTGCCCTTCCAGCTTGTGACGTCCCCTTCCATGTCTAGCTTTGGGGGGTTTATTAGAAATCAGGTACTAACTTTTCTGAATGTTTTTTCTGCGTCTCCTGAGATAGTCCTGCCCCGTGACTCCTTCAACTGTATCTCATTCCCCCTTGGGGGGAATTTCTTCTTGGACCCACGGGCTCTTTAGAAGCCTGTTACTCAGTCCCTCACATCTGGAGGCTCTTCCAGAAACTTCCTGTGACTGATTCCTGTTATATTTCCACGTCAACAAACAACGTACTCTGTCTGAGTGGACCGCTTTCATCTGAGAGGAGTTTCACGCTTGCAGCGCGGTCTCTCGCGGTCGCCTGTGCTCGGGAGCAGTGTGCACGCTGCCACCATCGGGCGGGGTGCTCTGCAAACTTCCGTTTCATCGGGTTGATCAACAGCGCCCCATCATCGGTGCCTCCAGTGATGTGTTTACTTCTGTGAATTCCCGAGAGGGAGTCCCGGTGACCTCCTGCGATCCTTGTGGGTTTGTCTATTTATCCTGCGGTTCTGCCACATTTGGCTTCAAGTGTGTTGAAATTATGTTGTTAAGGACATGACCGTTTAGGATCCTTGAATCCTCTTGATCAATCGATCCTTCTATCGTTAGAAAATGACCATATCTATTCCTGGTAGTAGTTGGCTATGAAATGCACTTTGCCTAAAATGGACATATGCACTCCATTTAATATTGCATATCTTTTCCCACCTTTGCCCTTTTAACCTACTTGTGTCTTCACGCTTGAGGTGAATTCCTTGAAAACTGCATGCAGTTGGGCCTCGCTATTTTACCCAATCTGTCAGTCTCTGTGTGGACCATTTAGACAATTTTCGCTTACAGGTGTGTGCAGGGGGGCATGCCCGAGCCCCTCGTGGAGCTGCTGCTCAGTGTGGTCCCTCCAGCCTCCCCTCAGACCCTTCTAGCACTTTCCAGAAACGGCCCTAGCAGAGGAAGAGGCTCTGCAGGGTTGTGGACGGGGCAGCTCGGGCGGCCTGGGCTCCACTCGGCTGCCGAGGTATGAAGACGGTGCCGGAAGCTGCCAGGCCAGCAGGCCCTGCCTCTGATGGGCGGCCAGTTCTGCAGGGGGGTTCACCCCAAAATTGCATTTACTAAGTACTTCTTAAAAATCAGCTTTTTATTTTAGAAGACTTCTAGATTTACAGGGAAATCCTACTGGTAGTACGGAGTCCCCATATACCCAGCACCCGGTTTCCTCTTGGTTAATGTCTTAAATTTGTACAGTCTATTTTTTTTTTTTTTTTACTGTTTTCTTCTTTTACTATTCATTATTTTTTATTTTGAACCCAAATCCATACTTTCTTCAGATCTCCCTGGTTTTCACCCGGCACCACCTTCTTTCTGTTTTTCTCTCTCGTCCCCGGACCGGACCTGGGACAGCACATCACACATTCAGTCCCCGTGTTCCTTGGGCTCCTCTTGCCCGTGGCCGTCCCGCAGGGGTTCTGCGCCTCTGATGACCTGGAGGCTCCGAGGAGGCCTGGGCGCGAACTGGCAGGGCTCCGTGGGGATCTGTGATGCTCTTCTCGTGATCAGACCGAAGTCCTCAGTTTCTGGGGTGCAGTGCCCCCATCACGTCCTGTCTAGGGCATACACGTCGACAGGCCTCGCCAGTCTCAGCATTGACCTTGATCGCCGGGCGGACGCGTGTGCGCCAGTTTCTCCACTGTGACGTCCCCCCATCCACACCGCCCTCCCTGGAAGGAAGTCACTCTGCACAGCCCACATTAGGGGGCTACAGAGTATCTAAACTGCTTCTGCTGGAGAGATTTGTCTCTTCTCCCTACGTATCGACCGACTCAACCATATAATTATGTTAGTATGGATTCATGGCTATTTATTTACACTCAGGGTTGTAACGTAACGCCCAGTGACTCGTTCTGCTGCCCCCGCCGTCCCTGTCACGGCCGCCATCGGGAGCTCCATCAGCTGGCCCTTGCATCCCTTGGGCCTACTCTCCCCAGTGCAGGGCGTTTCTTCTTTACCGCTCTTACTACGTATTTTTAAATTATGTGTTTATCCGTCTGCCGTCCTGTCTGCATAGCAAAGCAGCTGTGGGGGCTCCCGAGTTAGGGTAGCCCCAGGAAAATCTCGCCGGCTGACCGTTCAGAGAGGCGGGACCGCCTTCTGGTAGAGGACATTCTATTCCCCGCTGGGCTTGCTCCTGCTTTATGAGACATAATGATGTACAACGTGCCTAAGGTGCACAGTGTGCTGATTTTATATACGTATATGCTGCAAAATGATCACCACGACCGGGTGCGTCAATATGGGGTTTCCTCAAAAACTTAAAAATAGAGCTAGCACATGATCCAGAAATTCCACTTCTAGGAATATATCCAAAGGAAGTGAAATCCAGGTCTCAGCAATGTTTGCACCCCATGTTCGCTGTGGCTTTGCTCACCACGGCCGAGACGTGGGCGTGACCTCGTGCGCGTTGATGGAGGAATGGATAAAGAAGACGGGTGTATATGCAACGTGTGTATCCAGTGGATTATCACTCAGCCGCGAGGCAGAAGGGAATCCTGCCATTTGTGACAACGTGGATGGACCTTGAGGGCATTTTGCTCCATGAAGTAAGTCAGACAGAGAAAGACAAACACGGTGTGATCACGCTTATATGTGGAAGCTAAAACAAACAAACGAGAAAACCAGGCTCCCAGAAACAGAGCGGATTCGTGGGTGTTTTTCTTCTGACATGATGGACTGAGCCCCCAGGCCCCTAGCGGCGGCCCCAGGTCGGGGTGGTGGGCTGCTTCCGTGCATTGCTCTGCGGTGGCCTTCAGGTAAAGACTCCAGGTGCGCTTATCTGGACACTGACTTAAGGGTGACCTCTGGTCTGTCGTGGTTTCTCCGTGTGACTGTTGGGAGGAGGGAATATTACCAGATTTCACCCTGTTTTTCGGAGCCCTGGGGGGTGAGGACAAGTGCCTTGGCCTTGGGGGAGGGGAAGGAGAAGTGGATTTGAGCCTGAGCACCACGCCCTCCCGTCTGCAGGGCATCTTCTGTTTGCTTGGAGCTTTGAGCTTCTCCGTGAGACTTTCCTTGAACAAAACTCCAAAGCCAAGGGTCCGGGAGCCTCTTCGAGGCCTCGGCCACTTCGCAGCAGACGTCTGTCCCCTTGCTGCCTAGCCCTGGTTCCCGCTATGACTGGATTCTCCAACAGGGAACTGAGCTCCCTTCTGTACCCGTGTGTTTGGGGAGGGGCTAGTCTGTCCCCTAACCCAAAGTTAGCAGGATCCCCACCAGGACCCAGCTCAAAGCTTCTGCAGAAATTACCGGGAAAGAAGCACCAACACATGCGGGACCCACACCCTGAGCTGTCGAGAGGCCGTCATGGAAGGTTCCTGCCTGATGGTTGTGTCACCCAGAGCCCAAGCTGGGGGAGGTGGGGAGGCCACCGATGACCCTGGTCAACCTTTGGCCTCTGAAGCCAGACTCATCCCCTGAGAGAACCTTTATTTATTTATTTATTTTTTCCCACTGTGCAAATACATTTCCTTTTAGGAAGAAGTGGATCTGAGGGAGGCCTTTCATCCCAGAAAAAGACTCCAACCATGTGAAGGTCCGCGATCCCAGGATTGGCTCCAGCACAAGGCCTGCCCCTCACTCAGGGGGGCCCGTCCTTGCCTATGAGCCTCTGTCCCTGCTGGCCCCGTGCTCCTAGATGCGGCCAGCTGCGGTGACCTTTCCCGCCCCATGCACGGCCGAGATGTCCAGCCAGGAAGAGCGACCATCCCAGAGCGGGGCCGGGTCCCTCGGGGAAGATGGACTCCCGGGCCCTGCACCGGGAGGACCCTGCTCACCCCAGCCCTGGCCTGGAACACATTCTCTGTTCCACTTCTCGGACTTTGAGGCCAAGAGATTTATGGGCCGAAGTTTTTTTCAGGGGAGCTGTCTTTTGAATTATCATGTAATTAAGATGCTAATGGCTGTTTATAGAACCTTCTCTTCTCAGCCCAACTGCTTTGTGAATAATAAGGAGCTTCCCCTTTGTTGTGGTGAAGAGCATCGAGAGCAAAATCTTTCATTAAATCACAGGTTCTATCTTCTTTCTTCTCTTACACCGAAAAGGAATTTACTTACGCTCATTAATTTTTCGTTGTGTGAATGAAATATAGAGGATTCTTTTACTTACAACCCATTTCCTTCGTAAATAAGGGTAAACACCGTCATTCCTCGTTGGGGTGTTGGAAGGTGCCCTAAGAGAACAGATTCTTAATCGACGTCCTTCAAGAGAAACACTGGGCCCAGCCTCATTCAGGAAAACATCTCAGGAGCTCTGCAGGATTGGTGTGAGCGCCGCCCAAAGCCACGGGCCCCCAGCCCCGGGCCACGTCCGCTCTCCCGACAGTGGGGCTGAGGCCCGGCCTGACTGCAAGGTGACCCGCCAGGACGCGGGCAGCCTGGGCCGGGAGCCAGGCCCACGCTCCAGCTTTGCTGTGCCGCTGAAATGGCTGCACCGCGTGTTGTATTCGGAGCGAGGGTGCTCCTTCCAGCCCAACCCCACGGCGGGGGAGGCTGGGCCTCTGGGGGGTGGGGTGTGTGCAGAGCACCTGCGCTCCTGCAGGTGAGGTCCCCAGCACCGCTTCCCCACTGCCAGGAGACCAGCAAAACACCTCTTGGGGTGTCCCTCTGCCGAGTCTCCTGACCCAGGCGCCCCCACCTGCCCCCTAGGACTCAGTATGCGGGGTTTTTAGTGTGATCAGAACGTAATGGGGGGGAAGGCGGGCTAATTCAGTTGGACGCAGAGAGAGAGGCCTGACCCGATGCTGTCAGAACTGCGTTTTGGCTGACGTGCCTCCCGGGAATATTACCTAAAACGTAAGAGACGGAATGCTAACGTCTGCCCCTTGGCAGAAAGACGCCTTTATTATTCTGTTATTGTGAAAACTAGAGTTCTATCCTCTCATGGCTCAGGGCCCACAGACCTCCTGCTGACCCTTGCGCTGGGTCTCACTTCCTCCAGGAAGGCCTCCAGCCTCTCCTGTGCATTTATGTCTCTCTGGGCTCCCTGCTCCCTGCTCCCGGCCCCCACTGGGACCTCGTGTTGCTGTCTCTTTCTTGGGGACAAGGCCACACTGCGTCCTCGTGGCTCCTGCACAAAGCACAAGGCTGGGTGTGCCCAACAGCAAACATGAACCGACAGCTTCGAGGCTTTTGTTAGAACACGATGGCCTGGGGCACCTGTGTGCTGCAGTCGATTAAGCATCCAACTCTTGGCTTTGGCTCCGGGCGTGATCTCAGGGTCATGAGATTGAGCCCCGCGTTGGGCTCTGAGCTCGGTGCAGAGTCTGCTTGGGGTTCTCTGCCCCTCCCTCCTTTGTGCACGTGTGCGCTCTCTCCCTCTCCCTCTCTCTCAAATAAATATATCTTTAAAAAAAATTGTTAAAACAAAAAAAACTTTGGCTTCAACCACTGTTTTGTTCAGAAAGCGTTTTTTTCCTCTTTCAAATGCTAATGTTTTAATATACTTTTTTTTTAATTATAAATGCTAGAATTCTTCTAATTGGTATCCCAACTGCGTGTAGACTTGACTTGTTTCTTGCAGTTAAGAAAAATCGCCTAGGCATTAAATACAACTATTACTTTGTTCTTCTGTCTCTTCAACCTACCAAACTACTATAAACTCTTGATTATTGTAGCGTTAGTCAAAATAAAAATCAAAGAGAAACGTATCTAGAAGCTGTCATGGTCACGCATGGAATGTCTTACTCTCTAAGTTGTCTCAGGCATTGACCACGGACATGTCTAATCCCTGCCCACCCCACATTAATTCTGTATTCTTTTCTACTTCATTCTACAAAATAACCATTCTTTGTTCTGCTCTGTAATCTTTATGATGTGTTTTTGTTTGAAATATTCTGAATAACAGGCAAAACTAGGAGTCATTTAGATTCCTGTCACTTAAAAACAATTGCAGAATTTCCTGCTGAGACGACGCAGCAAGTGTGTGTCACAATAACACCTTTGGCCCCACACTCCTGGGGATGACGAACAGCATAGGAACAGGGAAGAGACAAAGACAGACTCAGAAGCCACGATTTGCCTCTCTATGGCCAGGAGACACAGGAGAAGGAAGCACAACTGTTGAGCGAAGTGAGCGCCAAAGGCCAGCTGGTCTCCAGGCCAGAGGTAAGCACAGGTGGACGAGGGGGACAAGGGTGGTTTCCTGACAAGTAATGGTGACCAGAATATCAGACTGGAGCTGACAGCCAGGCTCGTCACCTGTAGTCACGGGATGACATGGAGCACTGACCCCATGAACTAAGACTGGAAAGAACTTGCTCTAGAACCCAGGCTCTCTAGTTTGAGGACAGTGCAGCCCTCGGAAGCCAGTGGAGACAGACACGATCGTGTGACCAGGATGCAAGCCAGTCCTGCTGACATCGTGGATGGGCGTGCAACGTCTCCAGTGTCCCTTCTAGGTCATCACGTGACTCCTGTGATGAGAGCCAGATCTGGATGTGCCACAGGTGGACTTGCTATCCTCAGTCTGAGGGGTGAGCACCGAGAGAAGGAGGTAGGAGGGTGACAGGGAGACAGATTTATGGGGACAAACCCAACTCCTCCCACTCATCTGGCTTGGAGATCGAAAGGCTTACAAAAATATAATGCTCAGAACTATAACCAAGAAAATAAACTCCTGGAATATGAATTGACTTTCAGTGAAAATCATTTATGTCTTCATGTAAAGATGAAGCTTCAAAATGAGTATGTTGCTGTGTCTAAAGAGATAACTCAACTTACAGTTTCATTTACAAAAGAATAAAAAAAAACTGGGGGGGGAACCACTAAATGCTATGAGAACTCTTCTTTGGGATAAAGAACTAGTTGGAGACCTGAAATTTAAATTAAAAAGGAGTCACTGAAATACATTAAGTGAAAAAGCAAGACAAGTTAAACTCTAGCTTGCCCAAATGCAGTCAAACAAGAAGTTGTGGTTTGGAAGGAAATCTCCCAAAATTCAGTAGAATTGCAGCCACATGCTGAAATAAGCTTGTTTCCATTTAGTTTAGACACAATGATAAGAAATTCTGTGGTCCAAACAGAGACCTCTATACAAAAATTTCAAATTCAGTGGTTAAGAACTGGTGGGACAATTCTTAAAAGCATCACCAATATCAAGGTTGTATAAGGTCAGGGAAGTAGAGGCTGAAGGAGGAGGTTTTGGGGAGAACTTCAAAATTCCCCACTATGACGACTGTCCACTTCATTAAGAAATTAAGGTTAAAAAAAGATAACCTACATATTACTCAGTGCTCATCAAGATAAGTGTAGTCTTACTCTTGTGCACCTTTTTCACTGAGTAACCTATGGAAGTGTGGAATCACTATATTGTACACCTGAAACTATATAATTCAGTTATTGATATACTCATACAGTATTGATATAACACTGTGTGTTAACTACACTGGAATTAAAACTTTAAAAAAAAAAGATCGCCACAAGAGTTTCAATAAAAAGTACTGAAAAAAGTCAAGATCCACTCAGGATTAAAAACTGCTTGCCAACTAGAAATTAAAAGTAACTTCGTAGCATGAAGGGCATCTACCAGAAATATGAACAAGAATCATAGTTAGTAATAACTGATAACATCTTAAAAGCATTATTTTTGAAGTCAGGAATGAGCTAGAAGCCACCTGCCACTGCTTCTCTTCAAACTTCCACTGAATTCAAGCCAATGCAATAAGGCAAGAAAAAAATTAGATTCAGAAAGTATATCTATATTACATATATAATTATAAAAGATAAAATTACACTTATTTGCAGATGATATGATTATATACATGGACAGTCAGAGAAGCAAAACTACCAAAAAAGTTTCTGGACACACAACTTAAAAATATGTCAGTAGCATTCCAAAACAAACAAATAGAAAATACCACAGGACAAAGTTGCTGTTTATCTTCCAAAACATACTATAAGGTATCAAGGATTTACTAGGCATTTATGGTTATTATAAGCCTCAAAGGACATATAAATCTGAATAAATGACTAGATAGTTTGGAATTGGATGTCTTAATAGTAGAAACCAGATGATCCTCCTTAAATTAGTGGGTAAATGGGTATTTTCCAGGGGACATGACAGGTTGATGATCACATATTAGAGAAGGGCAAAGAGTAATTGAGTTAATTGAGAAGGAAAAGATGAAGAGCTTGTCCCCCCCATATATCACTATATATTGGAAAGCTGTAGAGTTAAGACAATGTGATAGACAAATCAACCAGTGGTAGGAAATTGCCCAGGACAGACTGAAGATGATGGAATCAATAAGGTAGCAGAGTTGATACAGCCTCAGTGAGAAAAATATAGATTTTTTTTTCAATAAATGGTGTTTGGAAAAATGACATCATTATTACATACCATACTCAAAAATAATATTCAGGTGGACTGCAAACTAAATATTAAAAAGTAAAATTTTGACTATTTTAAGAGAGACTGTTTTTTTTTAAGATTTTATTTATTGAGAGAGAGAGCGAGTAAGCACGAGTGGAGGGAGAGGGAGAGGGAGAAGCAGGCTCCCCACAGTGCAGGGAGCCTGACGTGGGACTGGATCCCAGGACCCTGAGATCACACAAGCTGAGCTGAAGGCAGACGCTTCACTGACTGAGCCACCCAGGGCCCCCCGAGAGACCTTTTTTGATAGCATTATAATGGATGAATATTCTGGATGATATAATACTCCTCAGAATGGTAGGCAAAGTGTAATGTACCTGCTTGTAAATGCTTGTCTTTACTCAGAAATAGTAAGTGAAATATTCAGAAATAAAAAGTACCAGGAAAAATGCAAAACCAGGCTCTGGAGACGTCAGTTGCCCATACAGCACCAGGCAGTTACGGTAACATGGCTTCTGGGTGGTTAACAGTTGTGCAGGAGACAGGACCCAAGGTGGGGAGACAGGTCAGCATCCTTGTCTGTGTTTGAGGGCCTGCAGAGCTGCATGCTCAGAAAGAGAGGAAGCCAGACAGACACTTGTCCCATCCATCGGCTCTGATTCTGGGTAGAGGGCTGGATGTCGATCCCTTTGACAGCCCATATCTGAAAACCTGTTGGTTTGGGGCTTGAATTTGTATTTTCTGTGTAGTCCCCAAACACTCTCTCAGATGCAATTTTTTTACACCAAGGTTCCCAGGCCTTGAAGGTCCTGGTTGAAGGAAGTGCAATCTCCTCTGTAATTATATGCTGACAAAGCCGCCCTGAGCCCGCCCAGCGCGTGCCCCACTGCGAACACCATGGACGCCCAGAGACACGGGCAAACAGGCATATCTGGGTTCCAAACATGTGTCCTACATTGCAATGTAAGAGGGGGTGTCAAACATGGAGAGAAGATAGAACATTATTAAAAATGAGTTTAGTAAAAAAAAAAAAAAAAACGAGTTAATCACTAAAAATGAAAACTGTAATAATAACATTAAAAGCTGATGCACAGACGAAATGTCAAAGAGCTTGGCAAGTGGACGACGGATCTGAAGAAGGGAGGGGGCGGATCCACCTGCAGATCTCCGAAGACACAGGACTTCGGTGGAGTGGATGCAGGAGAAGCTTGGGCCCTGCAGGCCTGGTGGGGCGACCCCGTGGTGGCAGCCCAGGTGTCATGGAGTGCAGGCGGTGGTGACCAGGGTCCAGAGAGCCCTTGGGGAAATGGAGGAAGCCTCCAAACATGGCGTGAAGTTCAAACTACATTCTTGCTTTTTTTAAACAAGACCTCTGAAATGACAGGAAAGGATTCTCCACGTACCATCATGACATTTGTTAGAAGAATCACTTTGGAAGACCCACCGTCAACATTTGAACTATGTATTATTCCTTTGGAAAATGAGGACATGGTTGCTTTATAAGCTTCATTTTGTAAAATATAACATAAAATCATATTTATGGTCTATACATATTGTTAATGATAAAACCCAAATTAGACTTTGAAACAATTTGCTGTGATATTCTAATTTTTTATTTAGATTTTATGTGAGTGGTGCTTTCCCAGGACTGGTGTTTCTTGGACACCAGGGCTGTTGGCACTGACCAGTGACCCTCCCTTGAGACAGCACTGATTCACATCCATATTTCCATCCCCAAGGTGTGTGAGTCCTGTCCGTCCTCATCCTCATCACAGAAACAAACATTTAAGTGATGGGCAATCAGATGGGTGAAAAGTGGTGTGGCTTTTTTTTTTTTTAATTTGAATCCCATTAATTACAAATAATGTTAAGCATCTTTTCCTGTGTTTAATGGACATGCATATTTCTTTTATCTGAAAATGGCCTGTGGTTCTTTGCCTGGTTTTCGTTTGGGTAGTTCATCTTTTACTTTAGGCTTGGACGCGTTTACTGTAAATTAAGGGACAGCCAGTTGTTTGTCATGTATATCAAAACACATTTACCTTTTATTTAGGTTTTGTGCTTCTTTCTGACATTTTTAATTTTGAAAAAAAAGTCAATTTCTAGGCAGTTAGAGCAAAAAGACTCTGCTTCACCTCATCTCCTTTGCACCTTTGTCCAAAAAAATCAGGAGTCCGTGTGTGTCTGAGTCTCATTCTGGACTCTCTCGACTGTTCCACAGATCTGTGTGGACATCTTCATACCCACAGAACGCTGTCCTCATCCCCTCTATTCTGCTGTAAGAATCGGGCAGTGTGAGGTCCTGATGCTGGGGCCTCACTGGGCTCCCGGCACTGTGCACCCCACTCAGGAGGCTGCCTGTGCGTCCCCTGCCTGCGCGGGGGCAGCGACTCTCTTCGGGGACCACCCCGTTTGTCCCCTCCCACCTCTCAGGGCTCCCCGCCCTTCGTGCCCAGTATCTTCAACATCATTTTCATTTTTATTCTTTGCTGTTGTTGCTCTCGGCGAGAGGTCCACCTAACACCTTCACTCCATCTCAGTCAGAGGCAAACATCCGCTCCGTCTCTAATACTGAAATTTTAGGACGACTTGACAGCACGTAAAACAAACAGGCATGAGTCCCTGTGGACGCAAGGGGTGATGGAGAGAAACGGACGAGGCTTTGTTGTGGAGAAATTCCACACGCAGTAGCAAATACTCCTCCTGCAGGAGGCGGAGAGTCGGGTCCCTCGGTGGGCAGGGCGCAAGGGCTGGTTCCCAAGGAACAGGCTAGAAAAGGAGAAATGGGAACTGGACCGTGGGGAAACTGGCCGATACCACGTAACCACGTGATGGAGGTCAAGAGCAGGGATGACAAGTCACATGGGTATCCTGTACCCCTCATGTGATGAGAAGGGCATTTCTCTGTTATTTCCAGAAATCCATAACCCCAGTCTAATCACGAAAGGAACAACAGGAAAAAGCGGGCTCGGGGACATTCTTTGGGATGCATGGCCTGCCCTCTTCTGGACTTTCAAGGTCACAGGAAACAAGGGAAGACTGAGAAATTGGTGGACAAAGACTGGGGGGGGACATACGGTGTGGGATTCTGTATTAGAACCAAGGGAAGAAAGAGGACATTAGTGGGGAAACTGGTGAATAAGCTGGAGTTTCATTTAAAAAATGATCTGAAACATCGCCAACACCACAGGACACAGAGGAGAGGACAGGCTCTCCAGTAAATGGGGTGAGATCAATTGGGTATCTGTATGGAAAAAAATCATCCTGATCCCTACGTTTCACCTTACATAAAAATCAATTTCAGATGGATTAGTGGTCTACATGTAAAAACAAAAGAGCTTTTAGAAGAAAGCGTAGGAGCATAGCTCTGTGGTCTTAGTGAAGGCAGATTTTTTTTTTAAACAAGACCTAAGCTGGGAAACTGATAAATTGGATTATATCGAAATTCAGAACCCCTATTTATCAGAAGACACCGTTAAAAGAGAGAGAAGGCAATGGACAGAGTAGGGGGAGACGTTCACCACGCAGGTGTCCAACACTGGCCTTGTGGCCAAATACGTAAAGAACTTCAAATTAATGAGAAAGAAAAGACAAATCCCCCATAAAACAGGGCAACGTGTTTGAATAAACACTTCCCAGCAGGGGACTCCCACGTGGCCCGCGCACAGGCCACCTTAGTGAGCTGTCACCCCACCTCCGCCAGAAGGGGAGAACCCAACGGAGCAGGAACATTGCCACCAGGGGAGGTGACGTCACAATCCCTTTGGGAGAACAAAGGCTCCAGCCCGGCACGTTCCGCCGCAGAGCCACCCCATTCCCAGGGTAGACCCGGCGGAACTGAGGACGCGTCCACCACAGCCGCAGACGGAGATCTGCAGGGGAGTGCTTCTCTGGACGGCCCCCAGTGGGTGGCCACCCGCGGGCCCAACAGAATGGGCCCAGCAACGTCGATGCAGCCACACAGCGGAATCCTACCGAGCCGCGAGAACGGATGAGACACAGCCTCGCGCCACAGGATGCAGAACAATCTCGCAAACATTGCTGAGCAGAGGAAGCTGGACACGAAAGACACATGCGCTGGATTCCGTTTACAGAAAGTATAAGACGGGTGAAGGAGGTCTATCCTGTTACAGGCGGGACTGTGGTACCATTTCGGGGAACGGGGCGGTCGCTCGGCAGGAGCACCGGGGGCTTTGGGGAACGATCGTGTCCTGCTTCTGGATTTGTGGTTTGGTTACGTGGGTGTGTTACCCCTTTGACATCTATTTACTCGTGGGCAGCAAGAAGTTGCTGAAAGAGATTTTACTTTTTTTTTTTTTAAGTAGTCTCCATGCTCAGCATGGAACCCAGTGTGGGACTCGAACTCACAACCCTGAGATCAAGACCTGAGCTGAGATCAAGAGTCTGACACTTAGCCGACTGAGTCATCCAGGCACCCCTAAGGAGATTTTACAAATGTCATATTTTGATTTGCTGAAGCCAGGTCGAGGGTACAAGGACGTTTATTATTTCCCTCTGTATTTTTGTTTTACATTTGAAATAATTTTAATAAAATAACATTATGTAATATGTAACATATATATTTTATATAATATATATTATGTATGCATTTTCTGTAATATATATTGCATACGCATCTTATATAATGTATATTCCATATATACTTTTATATTATATATTACATATGCAATTTTATATAACCTATATTACATATGCACTTTTTAAAGATTATATTTACTTATCTGACACAGAGAGAGAGAGCACAAGCAGGGGGAGCGGGAGAGGGAGAAGCAGACTCTCCACTGAGCAGGGAGCCCAACACGGGGCTTGATCCCAGGACCCTGGGATCATGACCTGAGCTGAAGAAGGCAGATGCTCAACCGACTGAGCCACCCAGGCGCCCCACTTATGCATTTTTATATAACATATAATATATATGTACTTCATCTAATATACATGTTACATAGCTAACATACATATATATGTAAGATGAGAAGTGAAAATTTCATATCCTTGTATCTGGCACCCAGGCAGGCAGACATCTGGGCCAGAGATAATTCCAGAAGGTCTCGCGGGGTGGGGCGGGGTTCAACAGGAGGAACCTGGCGCCTCAGCCGGAGATGCACCCGTGACCCCCACGAGGGGCCCCCTGCCCCTTTGTTTTGGAGCAAGTTCTTTAAACTCCGCAGCCCTCAATTTCTTTCTTTCCTGGAAAAACGGTCATCATTCCACCTGTCTCTCTACCGGTATGGAGTTTTTCGGGGACCGTATGGGATACTTCACTGAAATCACTGCGGAGTCTGCAACAGGAGACTGGGTGAGTGTGGCCCCCACATCACGAAGCCGCTTCGGACACGGCGACGTCACTTTCTCTTCTGGGTGTGTGTGCGAGCATTCCTCACTCCATGAACTTCTCAGCTAA
The DNA here is from genome assembly GCF_011800145.1 of Mirounga leonina. Lineage (NCBI taxonomy): Eukaryota > Metazoa > Chordata > Mammalia > Carnivora > Phocidae > Mirounga > Mirounga leonina. The sequence goes on from NW_023270717.1 coordinate 1,946,953, forward strand.
CCGTGGTTTCCTAGAGTTTCAGAGAAGACTCTGCGCTTGCTAAGCCTCAGCGTGCAGACGGTTCTCTGGACGTGCGTGTCCCCCCGGGAGCATCTTGCAGAGCCTGGCAGCCTGCAATCACCCCCTCCACCTCCTTGAGATGCAGCTGCTGCATCGAGCTGACCATTAAATACACTCGGGGAGTTGGATGTTTGAAATGCAGAGTTAATTTGTGTTACCACAGGGTCTTCACTTATTCGGGCGACCTTGGGCGAGTCAATTAACCTCCCTGGGCTCCACTGTCTTCACCCGTGAGACAAAAGGGCTGCAGGAGACGGCGTGCTCGAAGGTCCCTGAGCCCCCCGCCCTCCTTCGCTGATCTGACGCTGGGGTCCAATTCGCCAAGGTGCGCGGATTCCCGATGTCGATGGCGCAAACGAGCGCCATACGTGACCCGTTGCGAATGTGAGGATGTTGTCGTAAGACTAATAGGTATCCTCAGGTAGAGAATCATTATAATCTTCAGTGAACAAGAAAACTACCTAAAATTATAACAAACTCGAGAAAATCCTCTTGATTACAAAACACAGAATATAATTCAGATGCGGTTTTCTGTGGCAGCAAAATGATATGTTATTAAGGTCTCAGAGTAACAGCAGAGATTTTTCATCTTCGACTGCGCGTCTTGGAGGGACGCTTCGTGCCACAGACGTGTTCTCGCCAGGCTGCCGAAGGAGCTGAACTGGAAGATATTTAATGCTGAACTATAATAGAATTCAATGCTCATTATTCAAGAGCAGGCACGGGTTCTGGCCCATGGTAATTATTAAAATCATGTTTATGCCAAGTAATGCAATGAACATCACCTATTTTTGACCCGGCTGCGCTCAGAAGGTGGGGGAGGCGATGTTTTACATGTTATCAATCGGATTTAGAGTGTGTTTGTGCTGTGGCAGGAGCGTGAGGTCCTTTCACGGTGATTAGCGGCGCAGCTCGCGGACGAGGGGCTGTCAGGCTGCCCATCCCGCTCAGGTCCAAGGGACCCCAGGGCCAGGCGTCTCAGCAGGGGCTCTTTTTAGCCACAGGACGAAATCCCGATTTCCTGGCCTGGATCAAGGACCTCCTCGGCTGGGCCCCCCTTGCATTTGGTCAGTAGCCAAGGAGATCCCGAAGGTGCGGCACCGGCCCTGGGGCGGGGGGCAAAGGTGAGCTACTCGGGTTCCAACGTGATGCTGGCCAGGCAGTGGGAGAAGGGAAGCGTGCCCCATCTTCCGGCAGACACGGCTCCTCTTCCTTCAGCCGCGGGAGTGGGGGCTGGGTTCGTGATGAGGAAGGGCCCAAGTGTCCCCCTCTCGTGCTGTACCGCTCACCCAGAACCCCTGCTCCCCGTGGCCTGCTGAGCTGCTTCTGCAGTCCACGCGCAAGAGTCCTGCCAGCGCCTCAGCCCGCAGCGGATGGTGCCGCCCTCCGTGCCCAGGATGGTGGGGCTCCGTGTGTGTCTCCTCTGCGGCAGCCGACCCTGGAGGTTCAGAGGGAGCTGTGTCCCTGAGGTCTCCGCACGCCTGACCTCGGAGGCGGTGGGCCTCAAACATGCAGAGAGAGGGGCCCCCGCTTCCGTCCTCCTTGCACCCAGCGGTTCTGCCCCGGTGCTCGGCTTCTTGGGCACGCAGGAATTCGGTGTCTTGTGAGCCCCCCACCGGTCCCACTGACCGCAGGACTCAGAGGGAGCCTGGGTGCTGCACCGGCTGCATCCCCGCCTGCTTCCCCCGTGCTCACCGGCTCGCGCGCCGGGGGGTGAGGGTCAGCTGCCCGAGGCGGGGTGGCTGTGTGCACGGGCGCTCCCAGCCAGCGCCAGACCAGGGCCTGGAGATGCCTGGCGGGACCGCGGAGGAACACGCAGGCCCACGTAGCTACAGAGCGGCTGCCTTCCGATGCTTCTCATCACGCTCTCAGGGGTGCCTGGGATCTGCCTAATTGTTGGAACCTTCCCCAGAATAGTGTCCTCCAAACTCCCATAAGGCGCCGCTCGAGGCCGTGAACACATTGTTCTCATTACTTGCCGTAACAGCAGATCTTGATAAGTGCAAATAGATTTGTTTTCAGCTGAAAATCTGCTATTCCAAATTTCTTAAAGCTCATTCACTGTTCCGTTTCAATTCCTCTGTCGAGTGCCTTTGCAGGAGGAATTTTGACTACTGTGGGTGATCTGTGGGCTGATGAAGCCGGCAGATGAGAGCCGGGTGGTGGAGAGTGGGGTTTGTGCCTGCTGACTCACTGGGGAGGAACAGACGAGATTGGAGGGCGGAATTAAAAATTCAATTGAAGAACATTCTTAATTTATGATGCACAGCCCCAGATACGTACGGGTTGTGGTCGGTAAGTTCATTCTACCACCTATGTGCTCGTATGCGTACACACACGCGTGGTTTTCCTGTTTGGGGACAACTGATCTGTGTGACTTGCTCGTTACTTTTTTAAGAACATCCGGCAGCCCTGGACGGAGGTCCGTGAAGACGAGGTTCAGCGGTTTGGGGGATGATTGGGAAAGTGGAGGGTCCGGGATGGGGCGGTGCCTCGGCTGGTTGGGAACTGGGAGCCCTGGGCTGAGGGCTGGGACGGTGAACCAGGGGGCCTGACCTGCTGCCTGTGGTCACTGTGGTCACTGTGCAAGGGAGCTTGGGTCCAGGCTGCCGGGCAGGGGGCTCTGGCCCTCGGGTGCCCCCAGCCTGGACGGACTCCGCCCGCAGAGGAAGCTGGGACAGTCTCGAAAGGGGCTGATGTTGCCGCTCCTGCAGTCCCTCCCTGCGGAGGTCAGGCTGGTGCCATAATCGGGGAGCCTGGGGGAGAAGCATGAGGAAGGTTCTGGATGGCTAAGGGCCGGCCGGGTGTGGATGCAGAGACCCCAGGGGCCTCGGAGGGAGGAGTGGGTGTTGGACCACACGGACATGGGCGTCCTAGGGCATGAAGGCGCTTGGTGATCCAAGCTCAGCCTGCGATGCCCTAGGCTCCTAGATTTCTCCCGGTGCATCAGTCACCCCTTGCAGTGAGAGTCAGCTGCGGCCTCTGACCTCCAGGCGGGCATCCTTGGGTCCCTGGACCGTGATGCGGGGGAAGAACCACAGGGCCGTCCAGGGCTGCTGAGTGTGAACCTCAGCGGGAAATCCACAGGACCCATCTGGCTTCCTCCTCTCTCCAAGCCTGGCAAGACCTGGCTAGTGGCTTTCTCCTTCTTCCCTCTCACCAACCCCCACCAAACATCGTGCCTATGATGTGGGAGACTTGCGAAAACCAGGCATTCCAGCCCAGAGCTGCCCCCGAGCTGGGACACAGACTCCACCATCTCCCCGGGGGAATCCTGCAACCTTTAGGGCAGCCCCCTGCAGCATCTGTCTTCCACACACCAGCTGGGTTCCCACAGCCGCCCGGAGAGATGCAAGCATCCCCAAGTTCGCCTGGCCCCTCGCCATCTGGATGGGCTGAGCGGGTCCCCCCAGGTTCACGTGTTGCCATCCTAACCTTGAAGATGAGGTCACATGGGGTCACGAGCGTGGCCCTGATCCTAGCTGACCGGGGTCCTTGCAAGAGGAGGAGGTCAGGACACAGAACACACTCGAGGACATGGGGAGAAGGATGGTGTCCACACGCCCAGGAGAGCGGCCTCGGGGAGCCATCCCTGCTGGCACCAGGATCTCGGACTCTAGCCTCCGGGGCCCGGAGACAACAAAGGGCTTCGTTTTAAGCCGCCCGGTGTGTGGCTGTTGGTTGCAGCCGCGGGAGGCGAATGATAAACCATCTCAGACGGGGCTCTGTCACCTGCGTAGTGACCTGCTTGGAATGACTGTCAGGCATGTAAGGGCCAGAGTAGGTGGCTCGCAGGTCCAGGACCGGGCGTTCCAGGGCAAGGCTGGGCCCCGCAGGTGACAGCGTCCGGCACGTCCCCGTCATCCCGCCTCACACCTGCTTGCTGCAGAGCCCAGGGCCCAGGCCAGTGACGGCACCCCTTTCACGCCCCCCTAATTATATGCTGAAGGTTTAGTTGACCCTGATATTTGTTCCTAAGGCGCTTCTTCCTTCCCCATGGAAACTTTTAATAGGAAAAAGAAAAATAAGATTCTAACTATAGAAATCAGATAAAAAGGGAAATAAAACACCAGAGCTTGTTGCTGATCAGTAAAAAGTTCAAAAATAGATAAATATTATACATTCCATCAAAGATTTACAATTAATTACCATTTTCATACCATTGAAGTTGTCAGCAAGTTTGATTACTATTCTCAATTATAGACTTTGCAAACCCCCTCTTCCCCAAAGTACAAGTGACATTTCTAATTGCTGATCTAAGAACCGCTTCCCAAAATAGATGGAGAAGACAAACATAAGTGTGACGAATGATGAAGCTTCAGGACGCAGTGCTGAGCTACGGGCCAAGAGGCAGCGTGGGCAGGGGGAGGGGCGGGCCCTGCCCTCCCACTGCGGGTCCCCCCTTCACTTCTCTGTTCCTCACTCTGGACATGAAGCGGGATGCATGGCAGGTGCCCCTGGACCCTCAGCTGGAGGCAGGTGGCTTGGAAGGGAGGTTTCCTGAATTGTTCCCGTGGCTGAGAGAGGGCAGGTGGCCTTCCCAGGGTGGGAGCGAGCTGTACCCGGAGCCAAGCCTCCGAGGGCAGGGTCGCAGCTTTCCCGCGTCTGCCCGCAGCCACAAACCCTCTCCCTCGGCAGAGTCTGCAGGGTGGCCCACGTGGCCAGAGTGGGCAGAGACTTCCCCAGCCCCTCATCCTCCTTGGCAGCCCTGTCCCGTGGCTTCCCTCTGCTGAGAACCCTCAGAAGGTGATTCCTGGTGCGGTCGCCCCCTTGAGCCGCAGACCCATCCATGTCCCACACTTGCGGCCATCGGCCCCCAGACGGCCCTCAGATGCCTCATGCACAAACAGGCACGCTACCCTCCTCCTTCCACACGCCCTCTGCCCCGTCTCGTGGTCCCTGCACCCCAGAACGTGTCATACGACCCCCCACGCCAGAGCTCTACACCCACCCCCGCCCTCTGCACGTGGTCAGCCAGCCGGTCCTGTTCCTTGAACCCCGTGAGCAGCTGTGGAGTCCACGCGCCCCCTCTTCGCCCACTGCACTGGGCCGTGCCTCTGCCCTGCCTCCCGTAAGCGCCTTCTCTGGCCTGTCCCCATCTCTGGCCCCGTCAGAGCTGTGGCCCCGTCCACAGAGAAACCACGTGAAGCTCCAGGGCCTCCTGCAGGACACAGCCAGTGGGAGGCAGAGCAGGACGGAAGCTCGCCCCCCGCACCCGCTGCCCCTGTGTCTGTCCTCCCCGCGACCAGACGCCTCGGTACGTGTAGGCGACCCCAGAGACACAGGGGAGCACAGAACAGCCTCCGGAGGACGGGTGAGGTCCAGGCTGTGGGGCCAGTGCCGCGGGCGGGATGACGTGGGGCTCAGGCCGTTCTGACGCAGGCCACCCCGGGTGAGGGCCCCATGTGAGTGTGGAGCTGCCCCAGCGGTCCCTAGCCATTTGGGCAAGTGGCCAGATGTCTGAATGCCAGCTTCGCACACCTGTTAACCGGGGCTTCGATGCGGGTCCAACTCAGCTCCACAGCCAGTCACTAAGTCCTCGGCTCTGTCTGTTTCTGCTCCTCTCCGCGGCCGGCAGGCCCTTCTGGAACACCGAGCAGGTGTCCGAATTCCCTTCAGCGCGGCCGAGGAGCTCGTGCCTCCCCGCACGCGGCGAGTGGCACTGCGGTTGGGTTATTCAGATGGAGAAAGTCCCGGATGACGTCGGAGAGCGAGGCCAGCCACCCTCGCACGCATCGTGCGCTCCGCGTGTGGGCAAACGTGCGGGAGGACGCCCGCGACGACCTAGCAGCTGTGCCCCGCAGGGTGCTCCCCACACACTGCCTCACTCATCCCTGCCGCCATCCTGCACCGTCCGAGCTGAGTGTGGTGAGGGGCTCAGGTTGGAGGCGCCTGCAGGGCGTCCATGCACCTGCGCTGGGGACGGGCACAGCGTTCCTGGACATCACGGAGTGTGCATGCTGCTCAGGTTAATTTCTTGTGTCACACGGGGCACCAGATGTTTGGTTAAATATTATTTAGGGTGTGTCTGTGCAGGGTTTCTGGATGAGATGAGCATGTGGATGGTGCACTGAGTAAAGCAGCTCACCCTCCCGGGTGTGCCATCCACTGAGGGCCCAAACAGAACAAAAAGTTGGAGGAAGGGAAAATCTGCTGTTCTTCCTGACTGATAAGCTGGGACATCAGTCTTCTGCCCCAGACTGGGATCACACCATCAGCTCTCCTGGGTCCCCCACAGGCAGACGTCAGGTCCTGGGACGTCTCAGCCTCCATAGTCGCGTGGTCCAATTCCTACAATAAGCCCCTTTTTATACACCTCCTGCTGGTTCCGTTTCTCTAACACACGCAGCTCATAGGCGCCGAAGATCTGCCAAGCTCCAGGGGCGGGTCGAGCTGGCATCCAGGTTCCCGTTAAAGGAAGAGCCCCTCTGTCTGTGGGGCACCATGGGACTCAGGGGCCACGTGCTCCGCCCCTCGGGGGTCTCAGGGGCTGGGTGGTGGACTCCGCAGAGAAGTACAGAGTCCTCACGGCTGTCAGTGGCGGTCACAGAATTGAGACCACGCCGGAGACTCGGGATGAGTGGCTGTGTCATGAGACCCACCATGGGCCAGCATCTGATTTTTATGACTCAGCCTGGGTCAGCTATTTCATTAAAAATTAGAGTTCCTGCTTAATCATTTGTGTGGCTCTGACTCATATCTGGTGAGAGATTTTCATAATCACCCATAAATTTAAGTGCTTATTTAAGAGAAAAAAAATCAGTGGTGGAAATTTATGATCAATCGTGTAAATTTTTAGACCCCAACGTCGAGCTGCCAGAGGCCATCTGAAGTCTCCCAGCTTGGGAGAGGCTCAGAGAAGCAGAGCCCCCTCTGGGAGCCCCGTGTCCCTGGCCGGGAGTCACTGTTGGTCATTGACGGGAAGACCACCCCCCTGATGCTGCAGGTGAAATGCTTTAGGGTGTGGCTTTGCTTAGCCAGAGGGGCAGGGACGCCCAGAGCCCCGGCCCTGACTTCCAGTGTTCACGCCGTCGTGCTCCAGGAGGAGTGGGACCAAGAAGGGGCAGCGTCTGTGTCCCTCAAGAGCCCACGTGCCACAGGCAGGCAGCACTGAGGTGGGCACTGGGAGGGGAAGGTTCCTCTGCTTCCTCATTTCCTGGAGGGTCCCCCGACATCGCGGTCCTGGAGCGAGTGGTCTGCCTTGGGACTGGGCATGGGTGTCCTTCCCTCGGGTGCCCCCGCCTGCAGAAGGCCTTCTGTTCCTGCTCAGCTGCCCCAGCCCGGTCCTGGGCCCTGCACCGCCCGGGGCAGCCCGGCCCCGCACCTCTGCGCTCAGCAGGGCCCCAGCGGGGCCCCCCAGCTCAGCCGGTGCCCTGGAGTCCGCTTCCCACCACAGCAGGACGGTCCTGTGCTGTGAGGTTGGTGTGTTCGCGTGTTTACCTATGACTTTACTCCGACTCCCGTCGGCTTGAATCCTTTCTGTCTCGCGTGGTCCTGAATCAGGACGGCCGACTTCTTTCTGTTTATCCCAGACTTGGCTTGTTTGAAAACTGAAGGTCCCCTATCTCGGGAACTCGGCCGCCCCCTTCTGCACGCAGGGGTGAGAGGGCGTGTGCTAGTCCTGGACAGATGTCCTGCCTGCAGACCTGAGACACCGGGGGACACACGGGAGACACGTGGGAGACACGTGGGAGACACATGGGGGACGCGGATTCCTGTCCGTCCCCCACCGCCTGCAGGCTGCTGTCCTGAAGAAGGTCCTCACTTCACCAGGTTGCGGTTTTCACATGTATTTAACGGGAGTAAGTAGGTAAGAGTTACCGTATACACGCTTGCCTACCGCCACGGAACGGCCACGAGCAAGCCAGCACACATCTGGTCATAGCCGGGGGGCCTGGGGGTTCCTGGGGCAGCTCCAGCCACCACACAGGTTTCCCGCCAGCCGCCCTGAGATCCGCAGTCAGGGAGGACGGGCGCTGGGCTCCTGGTGCCGGGGGCTGAGGGCGGGTCCCCGATTCTGCAGTGTTAATGACAACACCACTGATACACGGTGGGTGGCGTTGCCCCCGACGCGGGGCCGGGTCGTCTGCGGTAAAATAACATCGTACGTCGCACTGGTATGCAAGGACAAACAGCTCTGCCAACCCGAAAGTCCACGGAAAAAAAGCAATACAGTTTTGTTATTCATGGGCTGAAGCCATGCTCCCAGAATATTCCTCATTCTGACTTAAACGTATCTTCTGCCCACTCAAAGCAAATGCAATTTTCCTTTTTATGACTATCAGTTATTTACATGGCAAAATTTTAAATAGAGCTGAGCTACCAGCAGCACGGCTCCCACCGCCTGCAGCAGGCAGATCGCTGCTGTCCCGTCCACATGCAGGAGCCCAGAGGCGCCGAAGGGGTGGACGAGGCGGGGACGGAGCTGGGGGGCGCGGCTTGGCAGGACTCCCTTCCCTGTGCAGGCAGGGGGCTCCTCCGCTGAGCCCCGCCCCTCCCCTCTTCCTGCCCCGCCCCCTCCTCCCGCCCCTCCCCCTGTGGTCACTTGTTTTCTGTCCTAATGTCATGTCCATCAGGCGTTCCTCTGAGTTATGGGGAAATAGGCAGGAACCAACAGTCCCTCCACCATGAGGTCGCACACTCACAGACGACCTGTCCGTCCGTTCCTCCGTTCACGGCTCCCCGGTCCACGGCGGGCACCAGCCAGGCTCAGGGAGGCGGTGGGGAGAGGAGACACGGTCTCAGCTCAGCCTGGAGCAACCACGGAGGCAGCGAAGGGTCGCTGTTTTATGGAGGATGCACGGGGGACAGAGCGCAAAGCCCTGCCCTGGGCTCACGGCTCGCGTCCTGGGTCCGGCGGCCAGTACAGAGGAAGGAGGGACGGGCACACGAACGGGAGCCTGATTCCTCCCTTCCAGGCCTCGAGGCCAGAGCTGACCCTGGAACCACACTGAGCAGGCCCCGTACTCATCTCTAAATGGGGTGGTCATAGGGAGCACCCTGCTGGCTCAGCCAATGGGGCGTGCGACTCTTGATCTCAGGGTTGTGAGTTTGAGCCCCACACTGGGCGTAGACATTACTTTAAAATTGAATAAGTGAAGAAATACATAAAATGGGGTGGTCACTGCTCTCGCCAATGGGGGTTGTTGCAATAATTCAGGGGAAAGGGAGAAACGGGGAATGGACAAGGGTTTTACGTGGAACTCCTGGGTGGGTTTCCCTTGCAGGCCCTTGCTGGCCAATTGCCTACGCTGCCAGACACGGAGTTCAGGGCTCCGGACCCCGGCCCCAGGCTGCGGGCAGCGTTCTCTCTCCCCGCCCTTGTCCGGGGTTGGGTACTGGTTTGTGTTCTTGCCATCACTGGGTTACTGATGCTGGTTATTTATGATCGGTGTTGATAGAGCATGGCAATCATGTAGGCAATAAAATAATATGGGAACTTTATGTTATTACAGAGCCAGGCAGGTGCACATACCAGGGCTCTGAGACTTTTCCGGCTTTGTTCCCTGCTGAGCCTCCGGCTCTGGAACCGGCTTGTTGAGGGCCCTCCAGGGGGGAGGCCTCCGCGGGCCCTTCCCTCCTGGGGGCCTGGGGGGCCGGCCAGTGGGGTCTGCTGGGACACGTCTGCACAGACACATGAGGCTGTCAGGCTGGGCGGCAGCTGACGGTGGGCCGTGGAGCGGCCTCACCGCCTGGGCGCCTGCAGCTGGAACAGCTGGGGCCGAGCACGGGGTCTTGCCCTCGGGGCACTTGTGACCCAGGTCGGGGGCAGCAGCAGGTGTCGACCACACAGTGATGCCATCAGGAGACGTCGGATGAGGGCCACCAGCTCTCTGCGCCGTGGCAGGGAGCCCGATTTGTGCCCTAAGGGGACGGTGCTGGCTGCAGCAGGTGAGCTGAGGGAGGAGGCCCCTGTGGAGGGTTGGGGAGCTTCTGAGCAGGAAAGGGGGTGCAGGGGACGGAGCAGGCTGCGTGCCCTTGAGCGTCCCGTGGAAATGGAGCAGATAAATGGGAGGAGACAGCGCTGGGGACGGTGGTAGAGGCAGGGACGCTGCGGCTGATTTCATCATATGCTCATTTGTATGTTCTTTGGGGACCCCAGGGATGCATTAGCCCCAGGACCCTTTTATAATGCAGCTGCAGAGAGATGGTACCGCTTTTGTGCCCGTCAGTCAAACAGCGGGGGACGCGACTCCACATAAATTATATCTATTTTACTCTTGAAAACCACTTTTGGAAGAATGCGTGATGAATGTATGTGCCCCCTCAATTACGCTGATAAAGCCACCTTGGCCGCAGCAGGGAGAGATCTGGAAGAGAAGGTGTCAGACCTGTGATCTGCTTGATGGCACATGTGCTCTTCTGTAGACCTTAAGCTCGGTCAGACTGAGCTGTCCTGCATGAACGCAGAGGATGAAAGGCAGGGAATAGGCCGTTTTGCCAGGTTAGAAAAATCGGAAGCCCAGGACGGTGCCAGTCTGTTGCGTGAAAAGTGAACGTTCATCCCGTCGGGATGGTTCGGGGCTGGGAAGGCCTCAGCTCCGGGATTCGGAACGGGGCAGGCAGATAGCGCCGTGGAGGCATGGCGGCTGGGGCTCAGGCTGGGGGGGGGTGCGTGGGGGGTAGAAGGTGCGTCCACACCGGCGCGGGGTGGTCAGGACGCTGCAGAAATCGTCAGCGATGATGGAAAATGATGGAGCAAAGACAGGTGTTGGCAGTCCACCCCTGTGCGTGGCCCCAGATGCACATTTTCTGCCCAAAAGCAGGTCCGAGAAGGGCGCACCAAGCGCAGGAAGCCGGGGTCCCACTGTGGAGCCAACTTTTCACTCCTTGTTCCCTGAGCCACGCCTGACCATCCTCCTAAGCGGCTCCGCTGGCCACTCCCTCTCCTTTCTGCCCAAAGTCTGGTCATCCGAGAGGTGTGTCCTCATCCATCGTCCGCGGCGTGGGTGTGCGCGGGAGGACTGGCGACCGGGAACGCACCGCCGTCAGGGGCTCAGCTGCGGGCCCCCGCGTCACGTGAGGAGTCCTAACCCCCAGGACGGAGCGGGACTGCAGTCGGGGACGGGGTCTCTATAGAGGAGATCGAGGTAAAATGAGGTCACGAGGGTGGGCCTGAGCCAACCTGAGCCAGTCTTCTAGAGAGCAGGACGCAGGCACGCACACTGGCATGGCCACACGAGGACGCGGGGGGAGACGCCGCGTGCACGCCGAGGGGCCTCAGGAGGATCCAGCCCCGTCCACGCCTGATCTCAGATGTGGGGCCGAGAAAGTTTAAGCGGCCAGCTTGTGGTATTCGTTACTCGCCCCCCTGACTGACACCCCCATTGTCCGCCCACCAGGGACAGCTGCCCCAGCCCCATGCAGCTTCCCGTAATTGCTCCCTTCGTCCTGGCCGAGTGGGACACCGTGGTGCGAACCTTCGCCCGGAGTAGGGAGGACGGGAGGGGAGGCGAGGTTCCCGCTGAGACGGGGTGGGACAGATCTTCTGTGCCGCGGCAGGAAAGCACGCTCTGGGGAGCGAGTCCTTTCCGTGGACGCAATTCCAGAGAACAGGAGGTGGTGAGAGTCGCCTGAACCCTGTGCATCAAGAGCCACAGGGGCTCGTGCCTCTGTGCCCGTAATTCACGCCCGGACTCGGGCTTCAGAAGTGATCCGAGAGGCACTCAGAGATTTCCGTGCAAAGATCCTAACGCCACCAACACGTAAGAGGAACACGAGACCAGTGGCCTAACTGTCCTGTTTATCAAATGATGCTGGCTTATCTTCATGAAGATAAATCACTCACAAAATAGTCCCTCCTGCACGAATCTGTCCACTCACTATCTGTCCCCTCCCCCTGGAATGTCACCCAGGACACTGGGACCTGATCTGTCCCTGACACCCACCCCACCCCCGGGCCCCCACCCCATTCAGAAGGCAGCATTGAACCTACCATCCCCATCCCTCCCCCAAGTATCAGATGGGGTTGAGCTAAACCGTTCCCTTTAGTTCTAATATTCTTTGAGTCTTTTATTTTATTTTTGGGTAAAATTAGATGAGAAGAAAGCTTCCTCTGTGTAACAGTCACTTCTGAAGAAAAGGCAAATTAAATTATTCCTATGGGCTGTGTCTCCTTTCACGGAAGAAGAAATAAAATTTGTACGGAGCGTTTCCTCCCCAGGACCAGACTTGCATGCTGAGGAAGAAAGGCCTTTCGTTCATTCACTGCAGATGTCGAAGGGACGGCTGTCTAGGCCCAGGAGGGAAAGACGTGTGCGTGTGGAAGCGTGCACACTGCACATGTGTGTGCATGTAGGAGCATGTGCCCTGCACATATGTGGGTATAGGAGCATGCTCACTGCACATGTGCGTGTGGGAGCGTGCACACTGCACATGTGTGCATGGGCACACACACATGTGAGTGTGCATGTGTGAGTGTGTAGGTGTGTGTGAGCGTTATATGTGCAGGGGCTCGGTCATTTCGGGAAGGTTGGGGAGGGACCTGATGTCTGTGGAAAACAGACCCAGAGAAGAAAAACCAATGGCAGAAGCTTTGTTTCCTGTTTAGCAGAAGAACAGAAAAGTTCCACGTGTTTCCTTGTTAAAGTTGGTAGACTCTAGCACATTTTTTATGGATAGAATAAACATACAAGTGAAATGCAAACGTCCACATGCAAACACCCAAATACATGAAGGGACGGACCCTCATGACCACAGCGGGCTTGCCGCCCGGCCGGGACCTGACCCAGCACCACGTGGGAGAGCCGCCTGCAGGATGCGGAGCCTGCTTCCTCCCCACAGGCCTGGGCCCTGCAGCACCTGGCACCATGGGGGTTCCGCACGCGGCCCTCCCACCTGGGCAGAGGGAGAATAGGGCGCCCTGCAGCCCGCGTCATCGGGCCAGTGGTTCTGGGCAGGGCCCTTCTGGCTGCGAGGGTTAGACGGGGACTCAGACCAGCTCAAGTGAAGGGTGAGCGGTTTGCAAAGGACAACGTGGGGCACCCCTGTCAGATCCCCTTCCCCGGACCCCTTTCCTGGCCAGCAACCCCCCCCACCCCACAACCGTGAGGCTTCTTGAATAGGGGTGGAGAGACATGACCCCCTGGTGCGGGGGCTGGGTGTCACAGGTGGCCGTGTCCCACTTTCCATTCCTGGGATCAAATCCCTGTGGGTCTAGTCGTCCCTAGTGCATCCCGAAATCCATGCTGTGGTCCGTGTGACTTCCCAATTTGCTCCGGGGTATTCCTGCTTCCTTCTCTCCACAGTCGGGGCTCCGGTGAGCTGTGGCCCCCGCTGGTCCCCCACTTGCTGCCTCCTCTGCCCCCTGGGTCACGCCCACCAGCAGCTCTGGCGTCTGCGGTAAGAAAGACCTCTCCCCCGAGCACCTCAGATTCCCACCCTGAGAGCCGGGAAGGGCGTCCAGAGGCGCTCAGAGCCTCCGGGTGGCTCAGCCCTGGAGGATGCTTCTCCTCATCACGAGGGATGTTATTTTTGTTAAGTACATCTGCAAAACACATCTGTTAATTTTCTGTATTTGTTTATCCACAGTAAAAATCTGAATTAGTAACCGTTTCACACTGTAGCTCACAAATAAACATGGAAAAGACAACACAACAGAAATACTCAATGATGATGAGCCCCGGGTTTATCACACAGGCGGGCCGTCCGGAGAGCAGGGGAGAGGGGAGGTCGGGACACGCCGAGCTGGGCGCCCAAGCCCGAGTTCCACCCTGTGGCTGCCTGGTTGTAGAGCGTGGGAGCCCGAGAGAGGAAGGCAGGCGAGCGGAAGTCACCCCAGAAGTGACCCCAGAGGACCCCCCGGCAGCCGGGCAATAACCACCTGTCCAGCGAGGGGCGAGCGCCTGCGCCTGCAGGCTCCTGAGGGCCACACCAGCTAGTCTGGGCGCCCCAGCGCCCTGCAGGGCCTGAGCGCCAACTTCCTGAATGAGAAGGGGCCACACCTAGGATGCAGCCACTCTCCATCCTGGTCAGTGCAGGAGCCCCGACAGGTGCCACTGGCCAGAGCTTCCCACCGTCTGGACGCCGGGGTCCGGTGAGGCTCCCTTCCTGAGCTGTAGGTGCGGTGCTGACCCCATCATGGGGCTCCACCCTCGTGCCTAATCTCCTCCCGAGGCCCCTGCCTCCTGAGCCCGTCCCACTGGGGGGTCAGAGCTGCCACCTATGACTTTGGGGCACATTCAGTCCGTGGGGCACTTTGCGATCCAGAAGTTTCCGTGCACCTGTCAGCTAACTTTTGTCTCAGCTCTGCAAAGCGGACAGCCTCACCCATCTTACAGGTAGGGACACCGAGGCTCAGGGAAGAAGAGCTGTGTGTGCCCCCGTGCGCACGAGTGTGGCCGGAGCTGAGTCAGCCTCACGAAGAAACGTTCCCATGTCTGTGCCTCCCTGATCACGAGGCAAGAAGACAGAGAGATGGGAGGCAGGAGAGGGGAGGATGTCTTGGGGCCTGGGAGATGTTGCCCCTGGGGACCCTTGGCAACGCCGGGGGACATTTTTGGTTGTTACGACTCGGTGGGGGGTGTTCCTGGGTGACCGACATCCCGCGGGACAAGCAACGCCCCGGCTCTAAAGGTCGGCAGTGCAGGCGAGAGCCCGCCGTCACCTCAGGGGGAGCCGGGACCCCGGGGGGCGAAGGGCGCAGCCACGAGGGGCTGCCATCCCCGGCTGGTGGCAGAGCCCCCTCTGCGCGCACCCCGTGGCAGCTGAGGGATGGAAGGATCTCTTGGTGAAGGATTACGCATCTCCAGAGTTTAATTACAAGTCCTGTCAGCCTCAGATTAATGGCAGAGGGGTGTTTTGTTTCCTTTTCTTTCTCTTTTTAACTTTAGGTGATTGCAACTCAAGGAAGCAATCACCCAGCGACCTCTGGGGCCTGGGTGGGACAGGCTGGCTTGGGGTGACAGGATCCTCCTCTCTGAGGGCCAGAGCAAGGCGGCAGGGCGGGCAGGGGCAGGAGGCCGAGGAGGGCGCACCGCCGAGAGCCTCCCTGCCCTGGGGGAGCGGAGGGGACCGGGGAGGTCCAACAGGCCGGCAAGTGCATGGGGTGGGGGTGGGGGGACCCCTGTGTTGAGGGCCCCAGGGCCAGCTCCAGACCCCGGGCTCTTCCACGGGCCTGAGGGCTCTTGCTGCTTGCAACAGTACTGGGGAGCCTTCCAGCAAGACGGGTCCCATTGCCCACGTGTCACAGCAGAGCCGTGGGCCAGCCAGCCGTGAGTCGCACGGCAGGATCCCGGTCACCCCCCTGCGGGGCCAGGACCAGGCCATCTGTTTTCCGGGGCCCTGTCTTGTCTGGCGGACACAGGTCTGTGGGTCCCGCAGCTGGCCGGTCGGGCCCGTGACCCCCGCCTGGCCCCGGGGTCCGGGCTGCCCAGAGCGGGACCTTTCTCTGTGCACAGCCTTGGTCCTGCCTCCCGGGGCGCGGGTGCCAGGAGCGGGGAGCACCCATGGGGCCAGAGAGGCACGGAGAGGGAGAGTCCCCCCTGAGCTGGTGATCACGCCGCCATGGCTCTGGACTTGGTTTCCCCAACAGCATCGTATCTGCTGGTGTCTAATAACAGTCCCTGAGTTACCAGACTTAATATTCTATCCGGCCCCTGTGGAGATCCCATTACCCATTCACATAAACAAATAGCACAGACTCATTAAGATATTAATATCTCACGGAGGCACAATCACCGTGTTTACGTTTTGGAACAGATTTATGAATAGTACAGCCACACGCCCCCTGGAACCGCGTGCACCCAGACGTGGGGGCGTCGGGGACCGGCCCACCCTGACCTCCCTTCCCCAGAAGAAGCGTCTCCCTCAGGTCACGCTTGCCACCAGCCTTGCCCGGGAGCTCAGCACATCCTGCAAACGCCCGCTTCCCCGTGGCAACTGCGGTGGCTTCTGTCCCAGTGTTCGGTGGAGCGGGGCCACGTCTACTCAGATTCCTGTGTCCCACTGACCTGCTCTGTTGTTGGCTGTGAGTTTGTGGCCAAAGTCTGGACTCACGCCCGCGAGTTGTCCATGGGAGAAGCACAAAGTGCGTGGTCTTCCGGGCGCCTGAGGGTCATGCACGGGAAGCCAGGTGGGCGCCGGAGCCTGGACGTTGTGAGTGGGCGGCTTGCCACGTACCAGAGCCCGGAGTCACATGGAGTGTGTGCTGACGGAAGCGTTACCCCAGAGTGAGGATGTGCCTGGCCCGTCCATGCGGCCCTGACCTCCTGGGAGGCCCCTGTCCACACAGGAAGGCCTGTCGTGGATGGTCCCCCCTGACGCGCTCCTCACTCCCACGGTGCACACGGTGGAGCCGGTTCCTGGGCCGGGGGCCCGGGCGGGCTGGAGCCGGGCCTGGGCTCGGGAAGGGCTGGAGCCGGGCCTGGCCTCGGGAAGGGGTGCAGCTCCAGCAGCGTGCGTCTGCGGGGAGCCAGCTTCGCGGAGCCAGGAGCGCCGAAGGCCGCTGTCCGGCTGGGCGGCTCCTGGCGGTCCGGTGGGCGCTCCGAGCGTAGCCAGCCAAGCACAACCCTGGCTGGTTTTCAGCTGTGGGTGTCCTGTCCACAGCCATTTCTAGAAATCTCCGGGTATGGAGCCTTTTCACCTCCAAGCTGCTCCTTCCTGCTCAGCCAGGCCTCAGTACACCTGTGGCCGGCGGCCACAGCTCCCGAAGCCACGGGGGCTCAGGGACTGGGCCCGGCTTCCCGCCTCATCTCCGCTGAGGTCCTGTTCTCTGCATGACGGCCCCGAGCGCTACCCATATGAGGCTGGTCAGGCCTGCTCTGACTCCAGCACAACCCACGAGCCCCGGGGACAGAGCCCGGGCCGACAGGGCCGTCCCCCGCGAGCTCTGTGGGGTCCCCGCCTGTCCCACCTGCCTCCCTCCTGTTCCTTCCCCTGTCCACACACAAGTGTCCTTCTGCTTCTGAAAATACCAGACGCCATCTTCCCATATTTTATTCGAAACTGGCCACAGGACCAGGTCTGTCCCTTTTTCGCGTTTCCCTTAGTAAATTGCCATCAAGACGCTAACTTCCCCTCCTGCTGAATCTATTCTGCGGAGTGTTATTTGCTGAGGGAGGATTTTTCATGCAAATGACCCATTTCACGGGGAGGGCGGGGTCCGTGGGAGCATCTGACTCCTCGGAGCAGCCGGGAGCTGCGCCCCCAAACCGCAAGGCTCCTGGGCGGACCGTGTGGACAGGAGGTGCGGGTGAGGACAGCACCAAGACCACCCCCATCCCACTGCGCCTGGCTCGCTCTCACCAAGAGCACTTCAGACACTAAAAGACAAAATGTTACCGGGTGTGTTTGGGGAGCATTTTCCACATCTGCGCCGCAGCGGCCGGATTGAGGACATCAGGGCGCGGGCTGCGGAGACGCTGGGCGGCCGCTCCCTCACCTCGCTCCGTGTCAAGGGAGGAAGCTCATCTATCACCCGGCTTACCCACAGCATAAATTTAATTACGCAAACCTGATCTAAGGCCTTAATTAAATTTTTAAAAATGTGGCCTGTTCTCTCTGGAACAACGGGGGTCGATTTCCACCCCGCTTCCTACTGCATTAGCTCATCGGCGGAGCCGGCTTCTGGGGAGGCCTTGGCCACGCGCATCACCACCACCAGCCCGCGACCCTCCCGGGCTCTCCCTGCACCTCTCCTTCTCTGGAAATCTCTGCACCCCGATTGGCAGGGCCTCACGCGCCCCTCTGACAGACACCCGCAAATCAGAGACTGGAGCCCAGCAAACCTTCGCTGTTTGTCAATTTAATATCCTAGAACAAACAGCGTGAATCTCTGTCAACAGCCATTACATGGAATCAGATTGTGTTTCCTTTTCCATAAATCCAGCTCATTACCCCGCTTGACGGGTTTGGGCCCGTTCCTCTTGTTTGCCTTTCCCGGGGGCACCGTTCTCCCTCCCGGGCGCGCGCTGATAGGGGACAGGTAGACACACGCGTCTCCTCTGCGGCTCCTGGCCAACCGGCCTCCCCGGGCTCAGAGAAGCGGGGAAGGGGCCCTGGGGCGTGTGGGACGCCTTCTGCTCCCGCACTGGCCAGGTGTGCCTGCCCCAGCCTCCATCCTGCAGCTTGCCCAGCCCACCCAGGTGCGAGAGCCGCCCCCCGACGGGCCCCCAGGAAGGCTGGCTTGGGGCCACTGTCTCCAGGGCTTGGTGCCCTCTCTGTCCCCCAGGGGGGCCACGTTGTCCTCCTCCCAAAAAGGCCTCATTCAGGCCACACGGGCTGTAAGCACAGATGCAGCCGCCGGGAGCTGAGCGTCTCCCATGTGGGCTTCTAGAGGTCTAGCTCTCTGCTCTCCTCATTTCCCCCTGAACTCCCCTGGGCAGTGGGCAGGGGGTCCCAGGGTGCCTGGCCAACGGCAGGGACAAGGACGCTGGGGTGCATTTGAGGGCGGATGCCAGACACAGAGCTCAGGTGGGGAACAAAGTCAAGCTCTGAGGTCCTTCTGGGGCCACAAAAGAAGCATCCGGTTCCCATGGTTCCTGCTGCAGAGGGGTGAGGAGGAGCGGCCAGAGGCTGGGACATTTCCAAGTGACACTCAGGGGCGTAGCATTACGGTGCCCACACGCACACGTGTGCACACACAGGCTCGCACACGCACTCACGCCCCTCCCACGCCTGGGTGCACGATCCTCGTGGTCGTGGGGAAAGCAGGCAGGCGGCTGCAGTCGGGCTGGGCCGGCCTGGAGAGCGTGCTGGAAGCCACGCGCAGTGCAGGACACAAGTCACACTCCCGTCGGCTCTGCGAGTGTGCGAATCTCACCGACTTCCCACAACGGAAAACACAGCCAGGAGAGAAGGCAAGTCTTGGGCATTCCTGTCCCAGCCGCCAGGGTCCCGCGCCATCTGGACCTGCACTTGGGCACCCCACCCCTTGGAGCAGAAGCTGCCCTTGTGCAGCAGGCTCAGCCGTGGCCCCATCCGTGGAACCCGCGGACACATACCCTGCCTGGCCCAGGGGCTCTGCAGGGGACGGGAAGGACGCGAGATGAGGGAGTGACCTTCGGTGATGTCTGTGGGCCCTCCGTGGAACCGCAGGGTGCTGGCAGGTGGGAGGATCCCAGGCAGAGAAGGGGGTGCTGGAAGCAGCAGGGGACAGGCAGGGGATGTGGGGCCACTGCCCAGAAATGCAGGAGAACGGAAGTGTCTCCTCCACACCAACTAGGGGAATTCTCTCTTCTCTCTACGATTCCTGTCGCTTCTGACACCCTGTGTGTGCGCACTTTCCATGCCCAGCAAACCTGAACGGCGAGACTGCCCCCACCTCAGACCCAACCGCAAGGGCAGGTGGTCGCGGGGCCTCTGACCGCTGTAAATCGGGGGTTCCCACGACCTCTACGGGTTCAGCAACTTCCTTGAGCAGCTCGCAGAACTCAGAAAAAGTTCATGGACGAGATTACTGGGTTTTTATAAAGGATACAACTCAGGAACCGCCAGACGGAGGGGTGCACAGGGCGGGGCTTGGGGTGAGGGCAACAAGCCCCAGATCTCCACATGCTCCCCGCCCCAAAGCCCCTCGAATCCCATCCTTAGGGTTTTTTGTTTTTTTTTTTAAAGATTTTATTTATTTATTTGACAGAGAGAGAGATAGCGAGAGCAGGAACACAAGCAGGGGGAGTGGGAGAGGGAGAAGCAGGCTTCCCGCCGAGCAGGGAGCCCGATGTGGGACTCCATCCCAGGACCCTGGGATCATGACCTGAGCCAAAGGCAGACGCTTAACGACTGAGCCACCCAGGCGCCCCCATCCTTAGGGTTTTCATGCAGGCTCCCTGATTTTGGCAAGTCTGACTGAATCACGGCCACAGGTGACAGTCCACCTCCAGCCCCACCCCTCTCCCCGGAGGTCCGAGGTAAGAGGTCAGAGGGTGGGCTGAAAGTCCCAAGCTCCCATCAGGATCAGGTGGTGGGTTTCTCGCAACCGTCCCCTCCCCCACCCCCAATCCCTGTAGGTGTTTGATCAAAGTCCACTCATTAGCATACGCTCAGGTGTGGTGGGTGGGGCTTCTCCTAAATCGGGGAGGGTTCTGCTTTCTCCCTCTCGTCCCTCATCCCCTAGGACATGGCCAGCATTTTGGGAGCTCAGGGCCAGGAAGGAAGGAAAACCAAATCCACATTTCTCGTTATAAATCCCGATAGCACAGCCAGGACAAGGTCCTTCCTTGGAACCTCCAGCAGGAACGCAGCTCAGTCTGTGATTTAGCCCCGCCAGTCTGTGCCTGACCTCTGACCTCCAGCAGTGTCAGGTAATAAACGGTGCTGTTTTAAGCCCCTTGGGTGTCCTGGTCCTTTGTTACAGGGGTGGAGTCAGGGTCTTCCGCTCAGGCCTCTTCGTCCCCAGACACAATCCCCTGAGGGCTTAGCAGTCTTTCCTCAACACCCTTCTTGATCAAAGCTTTGTTAATTTTATCATCACGTAGATTTGGGCCTTTTGAACAGACCTCGCTTTTCTCTTTTTTGTTTGATTACACATCGTCCGCGTGCTCTCTGAGCGCTGGACCTGGTTGGTGAGCGTCGTGAGGCCGCCCACACGGTGTGGGTTTCCCCTGCTGGTCCCAGCCAGGGGTTCACTGGGGTCACTGGCCTCCGGATTGTTGTCACAGATCAGCCCCTAGGCTCCACTCCTGACCTCCAGAGCCAGGAGATCCTACATCTGCCTTGTTTGAAGGCACTCGGCCTGCAGCCGCCTGCCCCCACGGCCTGTGCGGGACCAGCACGCAGACCGGCCTCTGCGCCGCTCCCACCCCGCCCCTCGGGGCCAGTCCCGCCCGCCGATGGGCCCGGGGAGCTGGGTTTTCATCCGCTTTGGTGTCTGACCTTGAGCCCTCCCGAGAGCGTGTAAATCACGCGGGTGTGCAAGGGATGGGCTGCCCAGGCTCCCGCTGGACTGCTGCCCCTGCCCAGTGCTGGGGGCCACCATCTCCGATGCCTAGAAACCACTGCGGGCCCTGCTGCTCGGGGCGCACAGGTGGGGTAGAGAGAACCGGGCTCGGGGCCTCGGGCGGAAGGAGCCCTCCAGGCTCAGACGTGCCCACAGACAGGCAGACTCCCTTCAGAGACGGCCCGCAGGACGAGAAACAGGAAAAATGCCCAGGGATTCGGTGTGCAGTCAAGTCGTACAAGGCTTGTGCGTGGACACTCCCTCCCTCCCAACCCCCTGCCTCCTTCCCTCACCCCTGCCCTTCCTAAGTCCCTGTCCTGCTCCCACAAGCACGTGGGAGAGCCTGCTCAATGTGGAGGCTCCAGCAGAGAACCAGGCCCAGGATGCACCTGCCCCTCCTCCCTCCCCGCCAGTTCCCGGGGGTCCCGTGTACAGAAGGGAGCCGCTGTGTCCTTCCCAGACAGCCCTTCGGTGCAGCCCCACGGACGCCCCTCAGATCTCCCCTCTGGGCCCGGCTGCAGCGGCCGGGCGAAGGCCGCCTCCCTTCCAGGTCTGGGAAAAGGATCCAGCTTGGCCTCCCCTGTGATGCGGCATTCCAGTGAGACTGGTCCCAAATCCTCGGGGGAGGGTGCCTCTATTGTAAAAGAACATACAAATAGGCATTGGCTTCAGGACCCCTTTAAAATCCCACAGCAAAGAGACAGCCCCCAACCCTTCCACAGCCCCATTCCTCTCTGAGAATCTGCCGGATCCCAACCGAGACCCAGAGGCCCCTGACCTGTCTGTCCTCAGTCTTCCTCCCGCTGTTCCCCCAGCACTGCGCGTACACCCACACCAGGGCCTGTGCCTGGGGTCAGCCCACCCGCCCAGAGGCTCAGACTGTCCTCCCTAAAATTGCACCCCTGGCCCCATGCTCCCTTCACCCTTTCCTGCTTTGTGCTTCTCCCCGGCGTGCCATCCTGCATCCTGCATCCTTATTCCTCTGTCTGCACAGCACAGCTCCGGGAGGGGCCTCGGGTCCGCTCAATACTCCTCAGTCTGGGGCCTGGAAGCATGCCTGGTCCCTCCGGGCGCTCTGGGAAGCTTCACTGAGTACCTGGGCGGATGAAGGGTGAAATGACGAACAGGCACCGTTTGCCCAAGAAGGAGGATCCAGAGTGACTCCTCCTTGGCTCTTAAGGTTGGAATGCTGACGCCAGCCTCCTGTGGAATCTAGGGCCAGTTCCTGGGAAGTGAAATGTCGGAGGGAAACCTATGCTCCCTCTCCTGTCGCCCAGAGAAGTTCTGCGCCTCTCCCGTCGCCCTGCTCACCGACGCCCCTTCTCTTCAGTTCATAAATTTAGCCAACAGCAGAGTTTCTGAAAGTGTATAAAGTAGAATTAAAGCTCCCTCCAGATAGCAGAGCTGTGCAGTGTAAATGAACCTCTTTCCCCTCGGGCCTTTTATGGGGAGGGAGACGGAGGCCCCACCGTGATCTCCCCGCAAATCAGAGCCTCGCTCCTAAATCACGTGCCTGTCAGCGAAACCAAGGTGAGTGGTATTTTCCAGTATGCGTTTTGACGAAATGCAAAATATGTGATGATCATTATTCTAATGCCACTTGGGCCCTCTTGGTCAAGTGAAGATATTTCCAATGCTGCATTTCCAAGTCAAAGCTGGCTACAAAATATTTAGGGAATTCCACAGAAGAAGAGACAAGCCATGAATCAGAGGTGCTACACTGGAGTGCATTTTACGGCCGGACAGACCTCAGAATTCTGGGGAAGAGACATTCTCGCCGTGTCTCCGGGCCCCACGGCCCTCTCTGTCTGAGGTGCCAGCACTCTGCTGTCCCTGGCTCTGTCCCCAGACCAGCGTGGCCACGGGCCTTCAATAATCTCTCAGGTGGCCCATGGGGCAAAGGCCGAAGACAGCCGTGTGCACAGAACAGGGCTCGTCCCGTGTCCCGCTGCGTGTGCTTACACACGTGTACATCCCGTCCACCCTCTGCTTCCTCTTCAGAAAGCAGAGGGGCCCTCGGTTGCCTTTCACTTGCTCCCTGGATGAGCCCCAAGGCCTTCTAGAGCAGAGATGGGCAAACTATGGCCTGTGGCTGGATCTGGCCCTCTGCCTGCTTTGTAAATAAAGTTTTATTGGCACATTGCCCACTGCCATCTGTTTCTTCCTTATCCACAGCTGCTTTCGAGCTGCAGAGGTGGGGATGAGTGGTTGTAATGGAGACCATGTGGCCCAGAAAGCCGACAGTCTTTACTCCTTGGCCCTCGAGGAAGACGTTCATGTTTATAGATAGTCTGTACAGACAGCGCCCTGCCTGGGGTGTTCTTCCAGATGAAACTTTGCTTGTCTTCAGGCTGAGGACACGTCTCACATCAGCCATGAAGGTTTTTTCTGATGACATCCCTGTTATCCACTTCCTTCCCCTCCGTTCCCCAGGGGGTTGCAGAGGGGTCCCCTCCCCATCTCCCTGCAGCAGACGTCCCCACTGTGCCACCGGCTGGAGCCTGCTGTACCCGATGGAGGGTGGCACCTGTCTGGAGTTGGTCGTAAAGGCCCAGGCCCCAGGCAGGACACCTCTGTGGGGGGTTCCCGGTGGGTTGGTGCCCAGCGCCCACATGGGTAATGGCCTCACCAACCATCTTTATCCCTTCTCTCCCTTCCTGATCCCACTTTCCCCATCCTCTCCCCAGCTTCTCCTGGGATCACTTCCCTCTGAGACGTCCTGAGCCTGTTCCAGAAGAGGTAAGAGCCCAGAGAGTAGTGGACTGGGCTTTATCCAGTGGTTGCCAGGAGCTGGAGGAAGCTGCCTTTGCTGGAAATGCTTCTATAGCATTTGTCTTATGATGTTTATGCCCTGGGAGACCCCAGAGAACCACTTCTGGATTCCATGGAAAGTGGAGACTCAGAAATACCCCGTCTTCGGTGGGATTGGGGTTTCTGGGAGAGGAGGCCCAGAGAGGTAAGAGGGACAGAAAGCAGAGGAATTTGCTGAACCAGTGCCGAGAAGAGGGGACAGCCTGGAGCGGAAGAGCCTCCCCTGCTCATGCTGTCATGCGGGGGTGCACCAGCTGGATGATCTTACAATGTGCATGTCCAAGGAATGTGTGACTGGTCATCCAGTTCTTGGAGAAAAGCCTCAGGAAAAAAAGGATTTCTAAGGCTGCACAGGGATGCGATGTGTTTCAGGAATGCAGAGGGGACAGGTGAGTTGTGAGCATGCCCCTGGCAGGGGACGGAGGGCCCAGGAGTGGCATCGGGACAGTGGAAAGGCATCGGGGTGAGGGATGGGCAAGGAGAGGCTGTAGGGGCAGGAACAGCCAATGGCCAATGGGACAGCCTGCAGCCACCACCCTGCACCTGCCGCCACCCTTCCCAGAGCCACCCCGGTGGGGGCCTTGCTGTGTTTGACAAGGAAATCACCGTCGCCTCTTCCTCGCTGGAGTCAAACCCTGGGGACACTCGTAGCAAACCCCAGCATGAGCCCTGGACCTGCCCTCTGACCCTCTCGCATTGACATCACCTATTTTCACCCCTCTGTTTGCTTTTTGGTCCTCAAAAAAATGGCACCAATGTAAAGAAATCCTGAACCAAACAGTGAATCTAGACTATCCGAGGGGAATTTCTCACAATTTTCCTTTGAAATAAAAGAGACATATGGACTCTCCATTTTATTTATTTCATACTGAACATTGCTGGTAGAAATAACACAAAATAAATGTGACAAGGAATAAAACTTCACACAGTAAAATGTATTATTATCGCTTCCACAAAATTTAAATATGCAAAATTTAACTAGGAAAATCTGAACTGTGGAGGAATCATGCACTTAAAAAGCAAACAGTGCTTATCATTGGTATAATTGGCAAAACCTTGTATGGCCAAATGGATCTTTGACTCAGATAGTTGTTGTATAATTTATATGAAACAAATGATTCCCATAAAATTAATTTCAGTAAAATTAAAATGAAAACAAAACTATTTCTTTGAATCATATAAAAATAATGGGGCTCATAGTAGATTGAAAATTTCTGTTATGGTAAACCTTGATCAATATATTGGTTGTAATTCTATGTTTAAGATTTATATTAATTAAAATTGAATCAAATATCCATATGGCTTAAAAATGTCCTATTCCTGTAGGCTAGCCACCCATCCATCCATCTGTATGTCCATCCATCCATTTATCTGACTGACCATCTATCCATCCTTCCATCCTTCCATCCATCCATCCATCCATCCATCCACCATCCATCCATCCATCCATCCACCTATCCCTCCACCCATTCATCAGTCCTCTCATCCATTCATCCATCCATCCATCCATCCACCATTCATGAACCCATCCATCCATCCATCCATCCATCCATCCATCCATCCATCCATCCACCTATCCATCCATCCATCAATCCTTCCATCCATCTATCCATCCATCCATCCATCCATCCATCCATCCATCCATCCATCCACCTACATCTATCCCTCCACCCATTCATCAGTCCTCTCATCCATCCATCCATCCATCTACCATTCATGAACGCATCCATCCATCCATCTGTCCATCCATCCTCCCATCCATCCATCTATCCATCCATCCACCCATTAATCCTTCCATCCATCCATCCTCCCATCCATCAACCCATCCATCCATCCATTAATCTTCCCACCCATTCATCCATACATTTATCATCCATCCATCCAACCAACCATCCATCAATCTTCCCATCCATCTATCCATCTATTCATCCAACTGTCTAACCATCCATCATCTGTTGATCCAGCCAGTTAGCCATTCATTCAGTCCTTAATTCATTCCACAAAGTTTAAACTCATTTAGAAGAAAATATAGTAAATAAAATAACCAATATGTTGGAATCTGGGGAAAAATATCAGAATTAGATGTCAGGCCAGTAGCAAGATGGGAATGAAGTTACTTAGGTCTTGAGTTCTGGATCTGCAACAAATGGGAGCACACATTTGGTTCTGAGCTTCTTAGTAGAAAACGGAAATGCAGCCAGGTACATTTCCTTACTGTCTAGTCAGAAAACACACCAGTGTGTTAAGAAAAGCAAATCCTCACTTAGCATTCAGATCTGAAACATTTTCATCAGTGACGCCTCATTGGGGCAATCACAGAACAGATAGTATCCTCTGGCACTTCCCCGTGGGCCATGCTAGAGTAGCGTGGAGCTGTGGATGACACGATAACAGGTCACAAGTCAGGAAGGATGACCTCTGGGCCCCATCAGATCTGCTCTATAGAGCTCAAAATAATGAGATTATATTTCTTTGTAAAATGTGATAATTTAGACCCTCTAGTCACTGAGAGCAATCGTTTCAACAATGAATCTGAATTAGTAAGATGAGGTTAGATTGCCAAAAACAATCCCTGTCCCTGGCCCCTCATTCTGGTTGTCTTGTTAAATCCTGGTTGAACTGATGAGTGAATAATACAGCCACATGCAGTGAGTGAAGTGGTGGGGACACCTAAAAATATGTCCACCTGGAATCATGAATGTGACCCTATTTGGAGAATGAGTCTATGCAGATTTCAGGAAGTTAAGGATCTCCAGCTGAGTTCATCCTGGACCATCCAGGTGGGCCCTAACTCCAATGGCAAGTGTCTTTATAAGAGACGGAAGAGAAGAGACACAGAGGGAAGGGGAGGAGGCCGCGGGAGGATGGGCAGAGACTGTAGCCGTCCATCTTCAAGAGGAGGAGCACAGGGGACAGCCAGCAGCACCACAAGCTGGGGAGACATGGAGCAGACTCTCTTCAGAGTCCAGATGGCTCAGTGTTGCCGATACCTTGACTTTGGACTTGTGGCTTCTGGAACCACCTATCTGCGGTCATTTGTTAGGAGAACCTTAGGAAATGAATACAGCACGTATCAAAGTATTCATTCAGTTAATATCACTGGCTGGAAGACAGATACCCTTGGATGCAGAATGCAGCTAGCTTCAAAGAAATCTATAAAACAATAGATACAATCTCTGTATGCAAATTTTTTTCCTCCCCCCAAGCCCATGGACCTTAAAATAAGCAGCAGATCTTGGTAAAGAGATACGCTGCCTCTTCCAGTTCCTTGAGCAAAAAGCTGATAATAAAAACCCAGGTCCTTCATCTGTGAAGCGCCTTTGAAGACTTGCTGTGTGCAGGGACTCTATTGGGTGTGTGTGTGGGGGGGTGAGGGTAGGGGGTGGGGTCCTAGTGGCCCACTGGGGGGGGTTGGGGGGATGCAGACTGAGCTGGCAGTGCCCGTCCCAAGGGCAGGGGGAGAGGGGGCACTTGCTCAGCAGGACAGAGCGGTCATGTGGCTGCAGGCAGGTGTGTCCAAGGGAGACCTTCGGAGGTGGACACGGTGTCAGGTTTAAAGGGATCATTTTCAGCTGGTCCCAGGCTTGAGATTCGAGATTTGAGATTTCAGATAAAAACTCCCAGCATCACACTTTCAGAATTAACCTGAATTATTCGGCGTTCTTTCTCATTCCCACAATTAAAGGCATCGTTTTATCTGCTCCTGCCCAAAGATGGTTTTTTTTTTCGCCCTTAACACTCAAAGCAGTGCCTCTCCAAACTTCATCCAATTACCTCCCTGCAGCTCAATCGGACTGTTCCTGAGCTGCTTTTTCTGGAGACATCTACTTTTGTTGCTAAAATTACACTTGGCTATCCTGAACTTGGTTCAATTATAATTCTCACTTCTGAAGATTTATTTCCTCCAAAAAAAAAAAAAAAGAAAGAAAGAAAGAAAAGAAAAGAAAAGAAAAGAAAAAAAAAAGAAAGAGAAAAAAACCCCTCCTCTGAAGCAGCATGGAGATGTTTCTGCTCCTCCTCATTCCTGCCTGCTGGGGGCCTGTCCCCCCACCACCTCTCCTGGGAACCCCTCACCTCCAGGGAGCCTTCCAGCCTCCTCCTGGCTGGCAGGAGCCCCCTCACCTCCAGGGGATCCTCCAGCAAGGGCAGCAGGGACCTCCCTCTTGCTCTTTCAAAGGAATTAATAAAAGAGCAGCTATTTGATCTAATGGACTCACGACCTCTGTTGGGTAAATTTGCTTCTTCTCTTACTCCTGATCCACTTAAAATAAAAACAGCAGAACTAGGAAAGGAGTTAATGAAACTGCTTTTCCAGAACACAGGGAAGATTGGAAGTTGCATCTGGACAAATAATACATCCCTTTGTCTCTTGCTGCAGGAGCCCGTGAGCCCCACCGAGGGCTGTGCGTACACCTCTTCACGCCGACTTCCAGGCCACAGTGCCTGTGATGCTCTCCTTATTCTGGAGGAGGAATTCGCGGAGTTCAGGATCAGCCATGTAGGGGCTGATTGGACCCCAGCCCTGTCCGGGAAGGAGTCTAGCCCCAGACCCCGGGGCTTCACAGCGCAATGTCCTAGTTTGATGTTACCAGGGTGGTCTTGCCAGGCGACCCCTTAAAGCAGATTGCGCCCTAGTGAATCTATGAATCGGGGCACACAGACCCCTTTGTTAGAGACCGCCACGCACATCACTATTTTATTTTTCATAATACCTACTGACACACCCAAACTAGTGAATGTCCTAGGCTCAAGCTTGGGGACAAGACCTTGTAGAGCAGGAAAATTAATTTCCCCTTGGCCCTTCAGAGTTCCTGGCGGAGACCCGTCCCCCCAGCCCCCATAAACAAAAAAACTAATTAACAAGAGAAAAACAGGAGTTTATTCACATAGATAGCTTGTGTATCTGTGCAGAGACCCAGGGAAAGTGAGTAACTCTGCAAAATGCCTGGGCCACCCACCTTCACCTTCCTCTCCAGCTAAAGACAAAAGGAGGATGGGGTTGGGGAGCCAGCGCTGGGAGGGGGCCAGGAGAGAAACCTTAAATGGGTGAGATTGCGGCGCAGATGACGCCTGGCTCTCCCAAGTGATAAGAATCACTGGCAATTTAGAACCTTCCTTCCTCCTCGTCCTGGTCCCCAGAAGGAGACAGCTTCAGGAACGGAGAGTCCCCTTACAAATGTGCATTTCCCCTACAAAAAGGGGAATCGCTACTCTGTCTTCGGAGCTTCTCTTGCTTCTGCTGTTTCTTAAAATAAGCAGCTCAAAATAATCCTTATGGCAAAGAAGCCTATTCTGAGGTGGCGTCCTTCCACATGCTGGTCTGGGTCATTCTGCGAGACAGAACAAGGAGCAGACCCGACCCGCCCGGGTCGGGGAACCCCTCCCTCGCCCGGCACCTGTCTTACCCGCTCCTGGGGCCTCCCCAAAGCACCGGCCTTCCTGGGCCACCTGCATTGCATCTCGAACTTTCATATAAAATACCAGTTATTTCACCAGCAAAATGAGTTTATTCGGGAACAGCAGGGGAATTGTGATTTGAGATAAGCAAGCCCAAAGAGACAAAGGAACTGTCTTTCATGAGGTTTTAGGACAAAACTGGGGAGGTTGGTTTTGGGCAAGAGTTCCTTCAGAAGAACAGGAGTTGGAAGGATGGTGGCTTCTTCCTGGCTTACAGCCAGGCCTGTGTTTGGGGGACAGCAGGGACCTCCCTCCCTTTTCTCCAAAGCAGGAGATGAATTCCTGTGTGCAAGGCCTCCCTCGTCAGGATAATCCTTATCTGTGCAGCTGCCTGGGGTGGTTCCCCTGTGAGCCCCCCACACAGGGCTCTGGACTCCATTTAATGAGGTTTCACATCCCAGGGACATTTTTACCGTTTCTCCTCCAGATTCAGCAGCCCAGGTTATGGGAACACTTCCTCCTGAGCCCCACACCTCGATCCTTGATCCTCTAAGCTCCGTCACCATGGAGAATAGTTGCATGGGACCACTGGTGAGCCCAGGAATGTGGGCTATCCCCACAAGGAGCCAGGAGCTCAGCGGCCCTGGGGAGGAGCTGGGGTGGAAGCAGGAGGGACCCAGCCCAGAGCTGAGCCCGCTCTCTAGCAGCTCAGACTCAGTGTCCCACCTTGCCTGGCCCTTCGGGCCTCTTCTCTTCTGTGTCCCCAGATGGGGGTCCAAGGCTCCTGCAGGGATTTCCTGTCTGGGGGGGAACGAAGTAGAGCAAAGGGAAAGGCCTCACTATCAGAATGCCCAGGTCCAACCCAGTGGCTTTGGGGTAGATACTTGGCCCTAATCCTAAACCTACCAGCCTCCGAAGGCCGCTTGCTGGCAAAGCAAGCAGGAGGAAGCTCGTAGTCTGACCCCGAGTCAGTGCGCCCCTCTCTGCCCCGACCCATGCCCTGCTCTCTCCCTCTCTCACCTGACCTGCGGAAGCGGCCCTTTTCTGGATGTTTCCTGACTTGATGGAGTGGGTCACCTTGCCTTCATGTCCTCCCCGACCCCGAAGCTCCACCAGAAACCCCACAAGGAGGTCTGGCCGAGGAGGACCCTGGCCACATGGGGCCCACTGTGGTGGGGAGATGCTTCTCTTCTCCCCTTCTCGGGTCTTTGGTTGGCCTATTAATTAAATGGACATAAAACAGATTAACAGGAGATAAACCAGTTTAATGTAGTAATACGGGAGCCCCACAAAGATAGGCAGGCAATCGAGGCCGGGTCGAGGGGGCTGGGTGGGGTCTGGGATCAGAAGGGAACATGACTCCCAGGAAGACAGGAAGAGCAAATGTTTGGAAAACGTTGACCATCCTTGGGGATGAAGCTTTCTGATACGAAACAGTGAACTCATTTCTGGAAACCGCTCTCTCCCCGCGGCAGGCCCCTGCCTAATTCTGCCAGGCACTGAAGTGGGTGGAGCGGAGCTGCTCGAAGTCCTCAGGCCCTTTGCTGTCCTCCCTCCAGACGGAGGCACTTTCGGGGCGGCCTCTGTGCTGGGCCGCCTGCTCAGGCCCCGGCCCCCTGCCCCGCCCTGGGCAGTGGGGTCCTGTTGCCTGCGCTTGGGCAGATATTGGGGACCCCGCTGTGCGGAGGTGAGCTGTCTGCTTGGTCCTCAGGTCGAGGACTCCTTCATCTTTGCCGTTGTCCCGCTAAGTGCCCGGAGTCCCTTGTCTTCATTAGCTCACCTGTGGACAGCTCACGGTCCACTGGGTCCCAGGGAAGGAGAGGCGCCCACAGGTGTGGCTGAGAAGCACCCTGAAGACGGCAGGTGACTCCTTCCGGGTCAGGCTGTGTGGACCTTTCTTCCCCTCCTGCCCGCAGTGCAGGGAGGGGGTGGTGGGGGTGCGGGTCACAATCACCTAACTGCTGACGGATGACGTGGCAGATGTCACAAGGTGCAGCATGGGTTCTGAGCCAGTTCGGAAGGCCGGTCGGGGGGCAGGGACCGAGATCTGCCTGATGAACGTGAGGGTCCGCGTGGGCTCCGGGTCCGTGTCTTCACGAGGCCTGAACACAAGTCCACGGGGGCTGGACTCCACCCGTGTCTGGGGAGAAGCAACTGCACACAGACGACCCTGATAAACCCCGGGGCTCCATACTCGGCTGGGAGAGGGCGTTAGGGGGGTGTTGGGCCACGCGCAGGGCTCTGGCCAGTCCTCCAGGTCCCGCAGGTGGTGGCCGGGGCGCTCTCCCAGGTCGGGGGGCCGTCCCTAGGGCGTCAGGAACGGAGCAGGCTTCCGCGGACTCCCGCTCCTGTGGTCTTCAGGCAACTCTCGTAGAAACAGGTGAACTTACCGGAAGTTGCCTCTGTTCCAGGTGTCCCTGAGCACACCTGTCCCACCGGAAGCCTTAGTCCAAGGACTCTGGACTTTGGATCCAGCTGACTTTGAATTCAGGACACGGAACTACTCAGCCCAGGCTCCTTAGCAAATGCTTAGACAGGTATGCAGAGCTGTTGGCTTTGTAATTCACAGCTATTAAAATCCTTAGAGAGGTGATAAAAACTTTTCCTTGGGGCAAGAAAGTATGAGAAAAGATGAAGAGACGTGTAAAATCACTTTTATACCCGGGGCTTTGATACAGTTCGGTAATGCGAAGTGATGAGTAGCTATCAGCTTGGAATTCACACCTAATCAATTCAGCAACTAGTTGTATAAACCAGGGCTCCGTGAATACCAGGGCAGGGAGATAAAGCCAGGCAAACCCCCGGCGGTTCCTTGGCTCTAGTCTCAATGTATAATTTCATGTTAAGGGACATAAGCAAAATATTTAAAATGCATAATATATTCTTTATTTTTTGGCAATCAAGCCACTTAATGTAAAAACATAAATTCGTCCACTAAATTATGTTTAAAGAAAAAAAGAAAAGTCTGTCCTGAGAGAATGCCACCCAACGGATGGGTAAAATTAAAATCCTAAGCCTGGAGCTCAAGGCCAGCACGTGGGTCCTCCCCCTCCCGCTCTGGCTCACGCCCCGGGGCAGCTGGTCTGCGCATGCACCTTCCCTGGCCGTTCGGACTACACAGGGAAATGGCGTGTTTCTCTCCAACTCATCTGGTGAATAATCACGCTCTGATGAGATATGTTTTGAATTTCTTGTTTCCCTTCTCAGAAAAACCTCCAGTTGACATGCTAAGTGTGGGAGAATGTCACCAGGACACATACCTTAAATTTTTACCTGAAGTTTCTGAAGGAACAAAAGGATTTCAAATGTGCTATTGTTCTTTGTTCAACTAGAACTTGCTTGCTAAAACGCAGAGAGGCAACATATTCTTTTGGACAATTTGGAAAGCAGTTATAACAGACAGAAAAGGCTCTTCAATTTCTGCATCTGGTTATCTCAAAAGACGTCATGGGACATACTTGGATGCCTGCTAATTTGCCAGATCTCAAATTAGAGGGAAAGCACATGCAGGCCCGGCCCTGACATGGTTTAGGGACCTGAAGCAAGAGTACATTCTGTACTTTGTGTCTAAACATCCGAGTTAAGAATCCGTTAAATGCACTGTGTTCTAACCTCCAACTTAGACAAACTTGCTGCCATAATGACCTGGAGGTTGAGGGTTGAATTTAGGATTCTCAGATACCTAGGAGCCTCACACATGTGGCTGCACGTGGAGAAGCAGTCCCTGTCCTGGGTGCTGGCCCAGTGCTGGCTCCGTCCACTCCACGGGGCAGAAGTCTACATCCTGGGCAACTGGGCCTGGGCAGGGAAGTAACTATACCCACAATAGGGACACAGCCGAGCAGGCCCTCTGAAGTTCCGGGGCAGGAGTGAGAGAAGGACAGCTTGCCTTTGTTGCCCCAAAAGGAGAGAAATGAGCATTGTCACCAAGGATGAACATCTTATCCAAGGCAGCAGTCATGGCTAGGTTGGGTCCATTACTCTGGATGTGATGGAAACTCCTTTACTATCAACCTGCTAAAGATGGGGAGTAGTCAGGGGAGTCCGTGACTGTGTGGACCATCGCCAACAATTCACCTGTTTAGGAAAGTAACTATGGGAATAATATCTAATTATTACCAAATGCAATATTGAGCATGAAACAGACATCTGAACAAATTCTATTAGTATTCTGAAAACCATTTACGTGCGAACTTATATAGAGAAACTTTTAATAAACTGGCATCCATCAGGAAGAAGGGGGTCCCTGATAGTTCACAGAAATCCCCGTGAACGCTTGGGTGGGGGTGGATTTGCTGGCTATGCTCCCATCCCGATCCCTCCAGGTGGCTGAGAGCTTGCCCATAACAGCTGTGATGAGCATCCACATATGAACATCTCTGTCTGAATCTCTGTTGCTCTGAGGATAGGTTTTTGGAAGTATGATTATGGCATTAAAGGGTATAAACTCTTTTAACTCTATTCCCATATATTACCAAATTGCTTTGGAGAGAGGCAATTCTAGTTTATATTTCCAGCAGCGGGGAAGAATATAGCCATTTCCTCCACCCTCCCTAACATCAAATACTATGCTTCTAAATTGCCAATTTGAAAGATAAAAAAAAGTTCCATAATTGTTCCCATTTGCATTTTAGAATTACTTGTGAGGCTGAGCATTTTTCATGTTGGGTGCTTCATCTGTGACTGATCTGCTCAGTCATAGGTTTCCTTAATGGTGGATAAGCATTCTGGAAGTTCCAGGGATATTAAGACTATGCCACTTTGTTCTTAATATTTTTCCTAATAAGCTCTTTATGTTTTAATGACAGAAGAAAGACAAAACATTATTTAATGGCAATAAATATTAATGAGTTAAACCCTCCTATTAAATGACAAAGACTACCAGATTAGGGTGAAGTGTAGAAGGCACTTATAGAAAACATACAAGAAACCAAAGGTAATTTACTGATAGCAGTGATAAAGACAAAGTTGTGAGTGTGTATTGGCTATTAATTACCGGGGGCAACATGGTGTACAAGGCTTTTCTAATTGGATTTCCCTCTTGTAAGCGCTCATGCAACCTCTTAGTTCCGATGGCATTAGCATACAAGATCTCCTGCGGAATATTCACACGCACCTGTCTTCCAGAGCATCGTGTGCCTCCTTCTCATCTGACGGGGCCTGGCACCCTGTGCTCACTAAATAATTGTTCACTGATGGGCCCTAAATTCACCATCTCATTTAATTCTTCCAACAACCCTGTGAAGAGCTATTACTGCTCCCGATTTACAAGTGAAGAATGGGGCTCTGCGAAGTTGAGTGATTTTCCTAAGGCCACGTGCCTTCTGAGTGAGCAAGCAGAGAGGATGGAACCTTGGTTTGATAGATAGCCAAGCACTGTCACTGTGCCCAGGAAAGGCTGTGGACAGAACAGCAAGTAAGATTGATTGAGCAGGGCGCCTGGGTGGCTCAGTTGGTTGGGCGAGTGCCTTCGGCTCAGGTCATGATCCTGGAGTCCCTGGATCGAGTCCCGCATCGGGCTCCCTGCTCGGCAGGGGGTCTGCTTCTCCCTCTGACCCTCTCGTGCTCTCTGTCTCTCTGTCTCTCATTCTCTCTCTCAAATAAATAAATAAAATCTTAAAAAAAAAGATTGATTGAGCAAAAGCAAAGGAAAAGACAGGAGGGTTGTCCATATGAATTTAGAAGAAAGGTCAAATGCAAGACAGCAATCATGGGGTGGACAAAGGGGGGCCTTGTGTGTTGATAAGGGCCCTCTCACACCACTCAGTGAGGACGTATCAGTCTTGGACATTTTATATGAAATACTAACAGCTAAATATACAAACAAAACTCTAGGAAGTACAGATATAACTGAGCAGAAACTCATTTATAGGAGATGATGTGTCAAATAGACAATACATAAATTAAAGATCTGATGACTCTGGATAGTCTTACTTGTGATGTTGCATGAACTCATTTCTAGCAAACATTGCGTGGTGCAATGAATTATCATCTCATCCTTTTAAGTTGCTATGAAACATTTGTAAAATCGTGCTTATATGTTAGACCACAGTCATAATATCAATTAATTCTAATGCATTAAACTAGAAATTAATAAAAAAATTGCTCACACAGAGTACGTTGCTCGTAAAGTTAAAAAACAAACAAACAAACCCACAACTCCCTAAAATGACTCTTACATCAAAAGATACATAAAAATAACCAGAGCAGGCGAGTCAGGCGCTTGGCACCACCTCCATGAGCCCCCAGCACAAAGCCATTGGTGGGAGGAGCCCACGACCTGTGTGCAATGCACAAAGATACGAGAATCCCCTTGATCAGCCCTTCCTTTTTGAAAAACCTTTCTCACTCTAATTAGGCTTTTGTGCACAGTTCTCAAATCTCACAGCATGAAAACTAGGCTCCCAACTCCCATCCCCTCTGCTTGCCATGACTTTTCCTGCTCCCTCCTGTTACACTTTGGAGTGGTGAGTGAGTTCTTGGCCCACAAGACCTCAGTCCTCAGCTGGAAGTTTCCCATGGCCTCAGGGCAGGCCTGGGTGAAGGTATCTCTTGTCCTTGCCTGGAGGACAGAACCACTATGGACTCTTAGAGCAACAAACTATAGGAGCAGGTCATTCTGTCTTGATCTTAGCTCCCCTTCCCCTGAAGAAAGCTCCTTGAGAGAGCAGATCGGGACGTTTCTGAATCCCTGATCCTAGTGGCCAGAAAAGGCAGAATTAACTAATTAACCAGGTGTCTGATTGGGATTTAATAGTTAATGACACACAACATACATCAGAAATTATTGGGGACTTCCAGTTTCTGCTCCCACATGTCAAAACCTTGGAAGTCACCACGCTCATCCTTATAGGAAAGGACTGCAAAATCTAAAAATCAACAACTTTTCAGGAACCATCAGAAGATGGAGGTCAAGGGCAAATCACTGCACACAAGAGACAGGCACATCCAGAGTGATAAAATTTAAGATCTGCTTACCCAGGCGGAAGCCCCCAGAGCCATAAACGGGTGGGAATACGTAGAGAGTCATTTTGGCACATTGCTGGAGGCTGAGTGTAGGCTAGTCGGAGAGCCAGAAACTTCTGGGGGCTGAGTCAGGGGGCTCTGGCCGGGTAAGGGAGGGGTAATCCTTGTGAAATATGCCAGAACCTTCTCTGTAGGGAACAGCTGCTCTGCAGGGCAAAGGACTTTACCAGAGGCGATTCCAAGTTCTTGTCCCAGCTGGGGAGACACTCTCCCGACTAGAGCCCCCTGGAGCCTTCCCATGTGGCCCATTGTCCATGTGGCACAGTGCTCAAAGAAGTAGATGGGGAGTGCCACATGTGGATGGAGGAGGGAGGAAACGCAGTTAAAGAACATGGCCCAGAGACACACGTCCACAGCAGTCACTTCTGGGGGCTGCCCTCCCAAAGGGCCACATGCGCAGAGTTTCCAAAACCACAAATCTATCCTCTCACAGCTCAGGGGAGCAGACGCCTGAAAACAAGGTGCCCACAGAGCAGCAATACCTCCAGGAGCTGCAGGGGAGGGTCCTTCCTCGCCTTTTCCAGCTTCTGGTGCCTCCAGGCGTTCTTCGGGATCGCAGGGGAGTAACTCTGGAACGGGATGCAGCCTGTGCAGGAGATCTGCACTCTAGTAGACGAAGCTGTTTCCCGCACGGTGTGGGTTAACAATTCTAATACTGCTACGTCTGTGTCCTGGGACCAACCAGTTCAAAAAACAGGCGGTGGATGGGTTCACAATGTCAGAGTGGGATTTACAGATAAGCAGTAAGAAGAGGCTGGAATGATCCGTGAGGTGATAGACACGATGAGCTCATGTTTAGCCTAATATAGATACAGATGGCTACATATAGGATATTTATAGGTATGCGGATATTCATGGGTTTGTATAACACATGTATTCCTTCACTCTGGAGCTGGAGGGTCTTGGAGCATTGAACCTAATGGCAATTATTATATATATATTATATACGTAATATATAATATATATATGTATATGGCATCAGATTTGGGTTTCTCGTGCCATTCTCTAAAAACAAACCAACCAACCAAAACGAAAAACGAAAAGCAGGGCTCACTGGAGAAGTGGCTAACTCCCGGGCAGGAGGGACAGGAGCTGAGTCTGAAGTAGCCCATCATGCCAGATAGTCCGAGAGTGCTCAGGACGGTCAAACAATGGTGCGGGAGCCACGTCCAAGAGCTCCCGACAGCCGAAGCTAGACAAATTCGGACAACAGCATCGATAAAGCAGTGTTGGATTACGACCCAAAGTGTAAATATCCACGCGTACACAGTGACGTAAAGAATTGCACAGATAAATAAATGGGGTGAGACAAATCTCTCGTACAGAATAATCCCGGCTGATTTATGCAGGCACCCTGTCCTTGGAAAGATGGAGCGAGGCACCTGACTCCTGACATGCAGGTTGCACGTCGAGGACCATGTGGAAAGGGGAGCGACCCGGTAGTGGGGAAGCCCGAATGACACCCTGCAGCCCGGTGGTCCAGGGCGACACCAGTGTGGTCAGTTGTGTGGATGGCAGGTGTCCTCCATAGGATATGATGGGAAGGGCATGTCACCTTTGTGGCCTTTCTCTCCCAAATCTAGAACCCCGGCCTAGAATGAAGAGAACATCAGGCAAATCCCAACTGAGGACCTTCTAGGAAATACGTGATTGGTGTTCCTCAAAACCGTCAGCTTCCTAAAAAACAAGGAAATCTAAGAAACTGTCTGGGCCAGGAGTCACTAGGGGGACGTGGTGACGGAGTAAGGTGGTACCGTGGGCAGAATCCTAGCAAAGGAAAAGGACATTAGGTAAAAAATAAGAAAGCCTGGGTAGAGTATGAACTTTAGTTAGTAGTACTGTATGAGTCTTAGTTCATCGGCTGTGACAAAAGCACCTTGTTAATATAAGATGTTAACAAAAAGGGCTACCGTGTGGCATAGATGGAAACTCTATTATCTTTGCAACATTTGTGTCAGTCTGAAACTCTTCTGAAATAAAAAGTTTACTGAAATAGTTTCGTAGAGGGCAGATGTATTTTAACAGCAAACCACTTTTAATCGGCAAAAAAGGACAGAGTCTTCAAAGAAGAATGAGCTCTTTTTTCTTGCAAACTTACTGTGCAGGCAAACAAGGCTGCATGACAACAGAAGTAAATGACAAAGGGAAATCAGGACAGGCAAGAAACTGCGTCACGATACCTGGTCTCTAGCTCAGCTAACGGTTGGCTCCGTGCACCAGCGGGACCGGCATCCACTGGCAGCCGAAGCTTTATCTGAGCCAGACTCTGTCGCGCGTATGATTATGTGCCGAGTGCCTCACATAACTGAAGATGCTTTCCAGCGCGCTTCAGGCTTGCAAAGATAATACAGAACATGTACCCGTCTGTTAGAGTGTTCTATTTTCTTACTTCTTTCAAAGCATTTCTTAAAAGAAATAATGCATTAAAGTTCAGCAGGATTCCGCCTTTTCTGGCCTCTGGTCCAGTTCCCTCCTCTGTCTCCCGAGATTGGCTTCTGGTTTTCCTAGTCCTATTTTTGCATTGACAAATAAACGAGATATACTATTGATTTCTATTGCTTTAAAATTTTTATGTTGATAGAATTGTTATCTTTGCTTTTGTAACTTGTTCTTTGTTGCTCAACATTGTTTTGAGTTTTATTCTTGTAGAAATCCATGCAGTTTTAGCTAATTCATTTTAAATGCTCATGGTATTGCTTCATATGAATATAATAAATTCCTCTTGCATCCATTAATGAGCATTTAGGTTGTTTCTGAAATCTCTGGATTGAAAGGCCTGTGTATCTTTGGCTTCCCAAATCAATTGCCTCCCGCTGTTGAATCAAACCATCCAGCACCTGGCTGTGTCCAAGCTCTGCAGACGAGCTGACCCCAGAAGCCCTGCTCCTTAAGGTTCTGCTCTCCTGGAAACATCTGTGGGGCCAGCTTGCACGCCAGGCGGGGTCAGGCAAGCAAGGGGGTGGTGAGTGCTAGGCTTGATTATAACACACATTCTCTGTGCTTCTTTGGATGGGGATTCGGGTTCGTTCCAACACTGCCGTGTCCCTGGGGTCTGCGCATCTTCGGCTTCATCTGATGTTGCCAAATGGCTCGGGAACCTGGTTGTATCTGGTTACTCTGCCTGACAGCACATGCAAGCAACTGGCCCACCATCGGGAGTGTTAAGAGCGCGTGGGATAAGAGGTTTTGAGCAGGAGTTGGCCTTGATGCCATTGTGGACGGGCTGGAGAACACCTACTTGGACCGGCAGAGGGAGCGCACGAGACACGGTGTGTCGGGAGCCGTGGCCTCTGTGGCCGCTGGCTGTGCATCCTCAACTGAGTGCCTGGGGCCACTGGTCTGCAGTGCGGTGGCCCAACAAAAAGCTGGGTGTGCAGCAGCGTGGGGACGAGCTGGAGCCTGCCAGCCTCCTTAGTGTCTGTTGGCCTCCTTCTCCAATCACGAACTTCAGAGAGCAATGTTCTCTGCCTCTGTTACTTCTGCCTTTTCCCAAATCTCATGCTCGCAATGGAACCCTGAGGGAGGAGGATGGAGGAGAAAAGATTTAACTGGGCTTCGAGCAGGCCGGCACCATCTGCCCCCGGGGCACCTGCTCTGGAACTGACCTCTGACCCGTGTGCACCATGCGCTCCTGCGTGTCTTCTCGCTCGTGCATCTGTCTGTCTTTTTATCCCCCCCTTTTGCAAGCTCAGCTATTCTATGAAAAGTATGTGTTCATAGTGTTGTATCTTACAGTTCTAGGGCAATTGCATTTGTAACGGATTTTTTCTAATTTATCGATCGGCTCTGTTGCTGGAACTGGAAATTCGACTACAACAGGTGATGCCCGTACACGAACCTCCGAGGTGCATCTCTATGTACATATGTTACCGATGATACGCATCCACACCTGAGAGGAGCCCCGCCACGCCCATCAGCACAGTGACTGTGGGTGAGCAGAGAATGAACCTGTCTCTGCCGCCCCGGAGCCTGTAGATCCCTGTATGGACGCTGTTTCTGCAGGGAGCGGTCAGGAGACTGTGCTCTGTCCAAGCTGGGCTCTGTCCCTCCTGGTGCGACCCACCCCACCACCCCGCCCCAGGAAGACGCTGGCTCCGGCCCAACCTGGATCCACCTGCGGGTGCGGCCCTGTGGCCAGTGGGGCCCGGCGGGCTGGGTGTCAGCTGGGCGTCGGCTCTTCGCTTGGCTGAGGCAGCCAGTTTCCCAGCGTCTGTCTGTCTCTTTGGGCAGCGATCCTGGGCCTTCTTTCTCTGCTGCCTGTCGGCTCCGGAAGCCCACGTCGGGCAAACACACATCCTCCTTATAGTCTCTCCTGCCTCAAATTCAGTCTCTTAGTCTGGTAAAAAGTCCAAGAGTTTACTGCGCCATGTGGTTTATGGTCACGGTGGGATGACCCTTCTCACCCCAGAAGGTTCAGGGGTCCACTGTGCGTGCTTGGTGCCATGGGCTGCTGTGTCCCCTCTGATTCCGTATGTCAGAGTCCTGACCCCCAGGACCTTAGAACGTGACTGTGTTGGAGACAGGGCCTTTTCAGAGGTGACTAAGGTAAAGTGAGGTCTTTAGGGTGGGCCCTGGCCCAATCTGGCTGGGGTCCTTGTAAGGAGAGGAGGTCAGGGCACAGACAGGCCAAGGGACGACCATGTGAGGACACAAGAGAGTTCAGCCATCTGCACGCCCAGGAGAGAGGCCTCGGGAAGAGCCACCCTTGCCAACACCTTGATCTCAGACTTCCAGCCTCCGGGACTGTGGAGAATCTGTGTCACAGACCCACCTCCCCAACTGTGATCTTTGTTACACAGCCCAAGCTGACTAGTGCACCTGACCAGTGAGTGTATGGTCGGGGATGCCCGGGCCCCTGAGTGTGCTTGGGGATGGGCACATGAGCCACATGGGGGCTCTTCCTGCAGCCACTGGGAAAAAGAATCTCCCTGTCCCCAGAGATTCTGGAGCAGTCAGCGTGGAGGCCAGGGCAGCTGGTGGTCACTGTGGGCCCCTCGTGGAGGAAGGCTGCCTGAGTGAGGGTCGGCGCGGAGCAAAACGGCGCTGGGACACGGACGGACAGAGACTCCACTGCGGAGGCTTGTTCCTGTCCAAGCCCGACTGTGTAGGCCCTGGTCGCCGGGCATGCCGGGGCGGTGTCCTTGCCCCGCGCGTCCCCTGTGCCCCTGCCGCCTGCCCGCGGCTGGAGCAGGTCTGCGGAGGGGGCCCTCCCTGAGCCGTGGGTGTCGTTCACAATCCAACGACCTCCTGCTGCCATGGGAGCGTGAGGAGCATGATGGAAACGCGGGCCGACGTGAGTGATGTGCGTCTCCAACTCTGTTTTCCTTTTCTTAAGCAAGTGGCCTGATTTCTGTGCAATGTGGCTTTTCCCCGAGGGTCAGGGAGCAGCTTTCTGGAGCCTGAAATGGCAGTCGTCATTAAATTAACCTGCTTCCCCTTAGAACGTCTTCCTGGTTTGTTCTGAAAATGACAGGGGTGACCCCGCAGCCAGCCCTGCTCCAGGACCTCCTCCGTGGGTCACCCCAATGCCAGGTCCCGCCTCTCCTAGTTTGGACCTCACCGGGAAAAACTGCTCAGTTGCCCCCTCACTTTGCTGGGACGATGGCAGGATAAGCATTAAATCGGCCTGGGCTCCCTCGCTCATTCATTCATTCATCCATTCGCTTATTGGGGACAGGTGAGGACCACACCCGTGAATACAAGCAAGTGACTTAGGGCACCTGACATCGGAATCAATATTGCCAATGTAATTAAGAAACTCATTTCATGGAGAATCACCAGTCGTGGGTGTAAAGCGCTCGCCGTGGACGAGACACACTTCGGGGAGGGCAGAGATTTATGAAAGGAGAGTGCGGACTCGGGACCTCATGGAAATGCGAGAGCAGATGCGGCCCGCCTCGAAGTGAGGCCGAGGCAGGCGGGTGGGTGGGGGGCGCGCTGCGTGGACACCCCCACGGGGAGCGGAGGCAGGAGCCTGCGAGCCGGAGGCCGGCGTCTGGAGACCACAGTCCAGCAGCCACCAGCCTTCCTGCACGGCGGGGCCGGGGCCACTATCGGCCTCGCTTCATGCCCCG
The DNA here is from genome assembly GCF_011800145.1 of Mirounga leonina. Taxonomy (NCBI): domain Eukaryota; kingdom Metazoa; phylum Chordata; class Mammalia; order Carnivora; family Phocidae; genus Mirounga; species Mirounga leonina. Next base: position 1,989,196 of record NW_023270717.1, read on the forward strand.
AAGGGAACACTAGGCCAGTTTTACTCTTTTATCGGCTCTTGTTTGTGATGAAAGGGGGAGTGTCCTCTCCATTTGGTTTTCTTTGAACTCCGACCCCTGTTACGTCCCTTGTTCCTTCTTTAGATCGTGTTTACGGAGCACCTACCAGGCCCTGGGGTCACCTGGGCTGTGGACGATGATGTTGGGAAAAAAGGCCAAAAGTAAGAACAAGGTTTCAATTCACGGCCCCGGGGGAGGTAGGCACCCACCCATCTTTCCTCCTGTCTCTCTCTGTGTCTCTCTCTCCCTCTCTCTCTGCATCTCTCACACACGCACCCCAACACAATCGCAGACCTCAGCAATTGTCCCCACGCAGGTAAAGGCTGAGAGCAGCTTCGGGGCAGGCGCGTCAGGCCCACCGCCACTCGTCTGTGACGTGCTCCCTGGTGTCCAAGGTGCAGCCCCCACCCGTGCGGTGTCTTGCCTGAGTGTAAACCACAGGCTGGCCATGATCCGACCAGGGATGGGGGAGCACGTGACAGACGGCACGGCAGGGACGCGGCAGGATCTAGACCGTGGGGATGTCTGAGGACAACACTGACCACACCCACGGCCTCCACCTCCAGCGGCACACGGAGACCAGAATGTCACCTCCGGATTGAAGGAACGAAAGACACGGCAGCCGAAGGCCATGGCGCCCCGTTTGGGCCTAATGAACAGACTGCGTGAGCACCACGCGGGAGGCCATAGGGACCACTGAGCATCACGGGCTCGGGTAGCATTTAGGCGGGGTGAGGTTGTCGGGCTGTTCTTACTTCTGGCCTTTTTTCCTGAACATCATCGTCCACGGCCCAGGCGACCCCAGGGCCTGGTAGGTGCTCCGTAAACACGATCTAAAGAAGGAACAAGGCGTCGTATCAGGGGTCAGAGAGGCAAGAACGTACCAAACCCTCTTCCACCGGAGACCTGAAAATGCAAGTTCTCTTAAGTGCGGGAAGCAGGTGCTTTGTGCATTTGGAAGACCCAGCCGTCACCCCCCGTGAATGCGATTGGCGTGAAGGTGGGGCGCAGTGGCGCAGAGGACAGAATCCGGCCCCCGACCCCCAGACGGCCCGGGACCCCTCCTGCTGGGTCCTGTGAGTGCACTGCTCTCTGACAGGGGCCCTGGCTCCTTGGCTGCAGTGGGGGAGGGGTGGGCGTGCTCTCTGAGCGCCCGGCCCTGGAGAGGGGCCACGTTCCTGATTTCATGTTCCTGAGGACTCAGACGCTCGCCTGGCTTTGGACGCCTGGCCGTGGCAATGATGAGAGAGGATGTGGGCCGGCCCAGCCTGAGCACGAGTCTGTTCCAGCAGCAGACGTGGAAGGAGACCAGGAGGAGGCAGCCTGGACGGGGCAGCCAGACCCGAGGGAAGACAGACAGACACACATGCATGGGGTTTAAGGGCTGCCACTCCGAAATTCTCTGGATCTGACTTTGCATCTCAGCTTCGTTGTTTGCTACCCTTTTGGAACTTGAGTAAAACTCTCTGTACCTGGCTCTCGCATCGGGACCGTGTGGAGGTGCAGAGACAGGGCTGAGCCCTCACGGCTTCTCCCAGCGCCTGGGTCTAGTCGGCTTTCGGTGAGCACAGGCTTGGCTCTGGACCCACAGAACACGGGCCCGCGGGTCTCCTCCACTCCAGATGGGCATCTCACCCCCATTCGTGCTCTCTGCCATGCGTCCTCTGCATTGACCACCGCTGCCGTGGTCCACCCTCCAGGCACGACGTCTGACGTCACCGTCCACACTGCCCCCACCCCTGCACCAGGGTCCTGTGACTGGCTGGCAGGTCGGGCTCTGCCTAGATGCCCACATGCCCTTTCCTGTCCAAAGGGGTGCTGTGTCCCTGCTGCGGCTGGCTCCTGACTCCCTTCCTTCTTTGGGGACTGGACCCCGGCTATGGGCACTACACTGGCCAAGGGTCAGGAATGCCTGGGGAAGGATGGCCTGGCCCTCCCCCCTTGGCATGGGAGGGAATGCCCGCTCCCTATCCTGGGTCAGGACATCTTGGAGTGTCCCAGAAGGCTCAGGGAAGGGTGCCTTCCATGGCATTGTGCCAAACTTGTTCCTGTGCTGGCACCCTCCTCTTCCTGCCCTATGTCCTCTGTCCCATGGCACCTCCCTTCAACACGTCCTCATTGCAGCCTGAGCGCAAGGATCTCCAACAATGTAGGGTCCACTTAGGGGCAGCCCAAGCTGAGACTGCTATCTTGTAGTCCCCTTTCCTTCATCCTCACCGCCCCTGCCCTGGACAGGCCCCCCACACGCACAGGACACACCAGCAGCTTCCTAAGGGGCCCCCAGTCTTGGTCAGAACCCTGTCACCTGTCACACAGGCTCACGGCAAGGGTCACATGTGCTCACACACTTGTGCATGACCGGTTTTGGACGTCTGTTTTTCTAGTAGCCTGTAGACGACATGGGGGTACATTGCACCTGCTTCTGTTACCGTGATACTCTTTTTTTTTTTTTAAAGATTTTATTTATTTATTTGACAGAGAGAGACACAGCGAGAGAGGGAACACAAGCAGGGGGAGTGGGGGAGGGAGAAGCAGGCTTCCCGCAGAGCAGGGAGCTGGATGCGGGGCTCGATCCCAGGACCCTGGGATCATGACCTGAGCCGAAGGCAGACGCTTAACGACTGAGCCACCCAGGCGCCCCCCGTGATACTCTTAACACTGAGCTCAGCACCTGCTATAGGTTAGAGACTCCAATATTATATTTCAGTGAATGAATGAGGCCAATGGTGTGGACTCTACGTAACCGCAGTGGAAGATCTCAGCTCTGTACCTTCAGCTCCATTTTCAGTGCTCCTACTTGAGCTGTAAGCTCCCACCCTTCCTTGTTTGCATGCTTGTAGGTTGGCCCTATTCACCTGTATACACGTGTGTGGGTGCGTGAGCATATACACATTCGTACACACAGCAGTGAGGTCGATGCACTCAAGTAGGTGTTTGTGTGTGTGTGCACGTGTGCATGTGTGTGTCTGTGTTCCTTTAGAAGGTAGAGGGAGAATACACACACACACATATTTGTATTTCCCTTCCATCTGCTGAAAAAGTGCGTATATATATGTATATATGAATGTGTATTTCCTCCACCTGGTGAAGAATCTCTAATGATTTCACCCCGCCCTCATTCAGTAGTTTAAACGACCATCTCTCCCCCACCCTTCCATGTGGACTGAGCTTTGTGGCACCCCTCTAAAGAGGACAGTGTGGAAAGTTGGGGAGAGGAACTCTGCGGCGGAGACTTACGCTGACGAACGCAGCTCAGCCGGATGATGATGAAGGTCAGCGTCAACGGTGAGACGTCGTGTTGATACCATGTGTCCCTGATATGATATGATAATGGAGACACTTTGCCTCTGTGGTCTTCACACCCGAAACTCATAACCACAGTCTAACCCTGCGCAAAATGTCAGAGAAACCCAGCGCAGGGACAGTCTGCAAAATGCAGGATCAGTACTCCTCCAGCCGTCAAGGTCATCGAAGACAAGAGCACTCAGAGAAGCTGTCACAGCCCGGAGCTGTCTAAGCACACTAAATGCCGTGCCATGTCCCTGGATGGGATCCTAGGACAGAAAAAGGAAATTAGGGAAAAACTAATGACATCTGGATGAAGTATGAACTTTAGTTAATAATAGCGTATCAATACTGGTTCATTAGTTGTGACAAATGTACCATAGAAATGGAGGAGGCTAACAATAGGGAAATTGGATGTGGGTGTATATAGGAACTCAATGTACTATTTTTGCAACTTTTCTGTAAATTCTAAAATAAAAGTCTATTTAGGGACATCCGATTTCCACTGTGACAAGGAGGGAGCTCGAAAGTTGCCACCCTCATCCTTACAATGAGAAAAACGCTGAACAAACTGAAACCCGACAACTTTTCTGGAACCGTCGGAGAGTGCAGGCGGCAGGACAAATGGCCAGCCCCAATCCGGACACAGAAATAAGGAGAGTCATGGCCAAGGCCAGTTTATGTGGAATGGCAACCATGGGAGACACAAACTGAAAGGATGACTTCACTGTTAATTCTGACACATGATAGAGGGTTAGTGTGAGAAATTGCCGGGGGGGAGGCACCTCCATGGGTTTTGCCCACAGGAGCCCCGATGGGTCCTCACTGTGAGAAGCCCAGGAAAACTCCCTGGGGGCTGTGGTGGGGGAGAAGTAGCCTGGCTGAGATACACTCCAGGCATGTTCCATCACAATGACCTACTCTCTACGGAAACACCTTTAGCAGAAAGAACCTCCTTTCACCTGGGCTGGCGGGGGAAGGGCAGTGGGCAGACTCCAGTCCCCCGCAACCCTCCTGAGTCCCCAAAGGGGAGGAAAAAAGCCAAGAAGCTCTTGTGAGGGTCAGAGCTCAGGGCACCGCTGACAGACAGTGTTCTCGTCCTAAAACTGGACATTTCCCCTTTTCCACTCCAACCACCTCATCAACGGGACTGCACCACGGTAACGGTACATTGTGGCCCAAAGAGGCAGAATGTGCAGACTTGTAAGAAGGAGTTATTAGGAAAACCCAGAAACATCAGAGGTGACAAAAGCAAGGACATTACAGGAATCTGAAGCCTCTGAGGCCTACAGCTACAGTGAACATGAAATACAGCTCAACTCCTAGCCAGGCTAACAGGAAACACACCAAAGGCCTTTTATCTCCATTTTTACCCCATAAACCGTGTCCGTATTTCAACCAAAAAAAAAAAAAAAAAATACAAGCCACGCTAAAGGCAAGAAAAAACACATCTTAAGACACAAAATAAGCATAAGAAACAAATTCAGATATGACACAGATGTTGAAATTTCCAGACAAGGAATTTCAAATAATCATGACTAAAATGTTAAGGGGTCTAATGGAGAAAGTCTGCCACATGCAAGAAAAGATGAGGAAGGTAGCAGAGAGATAGAAATTAGGAGACAGAATCAAAAGGAAATCCTAGTGCTGGGTCATGTAGGAACGGCATTAGAGTTCAAAGCCGATGGTCAAGAAAGAATTCTTGAGATGTCTTTGGTACAAAAGGGTGGTTTTATTAAAGCACAGGGACAGGACCCGTGGGCGGAAAGAGCCGCACCAGGGTCACGAGGAGTGGCCCATTATATACTTTGAGGTTGGGAGGGGGTCAGGGATAGCGTAAGTCTCTAAGGAATTTTGGAAGCAAGGTTTTCAAGACCTTGAGGGGGCTAACTATTGTTGGGAAAAGGCCATTTATATCATCTAATAAAACCTGAGTCATGAGACCCTTCAGATGTATATCAGTAGACCATATGCTTGGGGGATGATTGCCAACATGTATACTGGGGAGTTTAGAGATAAAGGAAGTTTCCCAAGGAATTTTTCTATGTTAAAGTAGACTTACAGGATCCTGGGTGTCAGGCTAGGATTGCCTTTTGCCCTTAGCAAGGTGCCAACATCGAGGCAGCTGAGTTCCTAGAGGAATGTCACTCTGCCTGTTTCAAGGACTTGTCAATGGGCTGTAGGTAGTAAGGAAATTTAATAATTTTTCTTCTGCCTTTATTTCCCAAATCACTGGGGAGGAAATTTTTTTCTATATCCTTCATGATTCTTCTGAATATCTAAGAATTAAATTGATAGGAGATAGATTAACAGGAGAAAATAAAAATTAATTACATAATTGCTTAGAAATGCAATTCCAAAGGCAGTCAGGCCAAGTGACATATACGCGTCATCCTGAACTACGTACAGAGAAAGGCGTGGGTGTCCAGGACTACAAAGAGGAGGAAAGCAGTTTATTGGAAGATGATAAAGAATAAATGTTTGGTAAACAAATGTTTGCTGGGCCACTCAGGAACAGTGGGACCGAGAGAGAAATTTTAATAATCAAATTTTGCTGGGGTCCTCTGTATCTACTTCACCTCGTTCATATTATACTGTAGTTATCTGCGGTGATATCTCCCTTCCCAGAGCAGGTCCTCTATCTAAATTCTCTCAGGCAGTCAGAGAGAAGGTCAAGGTTCCTTCCGAGCCTTCTGTTTCCTAAAACTAATTAGCCTAAAACAGTCCACGTGCTAAGGGGACACATTTTGGGGTGGCCAATTTTGCTCCCAACACTAAAGAGGACATTCTTCATCTTGTAACAGAAATGACAAATGCCTTGGAAGGACTCACAAATAGACTAGATACAACCAAGAGAAGAATCAATAGGTGAAGGTATGTCAATAGAACTTCCTAAACTGGATCACCAGAGAAAGAAATAATAGTAATGATGTACTGAGTGATTAGAATATATGGGTAAGTGATGGGCACCTGGGCAGCTCAGTCAAAGGAGTGTGCAACTCTTGATCTCAGGGTCGTGAGTTCAAGCCCCACTTTGGGTGTGAAGTTTACTTAATTTTTTTTTTTTTTTAAAAGAACATAATCAAGTTTCAAAAAAAAAAGAAGAATATATAGGTAAGTGAAAAAGAACAACAGTAGGGGCTGCTGGGTGGCTCAGTTGGTTAAGTGTCTGCCTTTGGTCAGGTTGTGATCCTGGGATCCTGGGATCAAGCCCCGCATTGGGCTTCCTGCTCAGCTGGGAGTCTGCTTCTCCCTCTTCTTCTGTCCCTTCCCAGCTCATGCACTCTCTGTCTCTGTCTCTGTCTCTCTCTCTCTCACTCTCCCTCTCTCTCTCTCGAATAAATAAATAAAATCTTAAAAAAAAAAAGGAAAAGAACAATAGTAGTGTTATAAGGACCAGAGGGAGGAATTAGTTTACTCCGTTATAGAGCATCTGTACTATTGAAGGAGAATACTGTCATTTGAAAGTAGACTTGGATTAGTTGTAAATCTGAAGGCAAACTCTAGGGAAACCACTAAAGAGTTAGAAAAGGAATATGATTGATATACTAAGACAGGAGAGAAAATGGAATATACAAAAGGCTCCAAAGAAGAAGGAAAGAAAAAATGAAACAAAGAACAACAAACAGAAAATAGAAACACATAGATATTCATTCAACTATATCAATAATCATTTTAAATGTGAATGGTCTAAATCTATGTCAAAGACATAGCTTGTCAGAGTGAACAAAAAACCAGAAGGCTCAACTATATGTTGTCTACAAGAAACTCACTTCAAATATAAAGACACGTAGAGATTAAAAGTAAGGAGATGGAGAGAGATACGCCAAGCTAACACTAATCAAAAGAGAGAGTCGTTGTATTAATTCCAGACAGAACAGACCATAGGCAAGGAATGTTATCAGGGATGAAGAGGGGCAATACATAATGATAAAGGGGTCAGTTCTCTAAGAAGACATAGCAGCCCTTGCTGTGTGTATACTTAAAAGCAGAATGTCAACGTGTGAGGCAACCGCTGATGGAATTTCAAAGAGGAACAGACGCATCCACCATGAGGGTCGAAACCTTCAGCACCCATCCTGAGTAACTGATAGATCCAGCCTGCAGACAATCAGTAAGGAGAGCTGACGTGAGCATCACCATCAATCCACCCGATCTAATTGGCATCTACAGAAGGCTCCATCCAGCAACAGCATAATTATGCATTCACCTCATGCTGGCATGAACATTCATCAAGAAAGACCACGTCCTGGGCCACAAAACACACCTTAACAAATTTAAAAGGATAAAAATCTTATAAACTATGCTCTCAGACCACAGTGGAATTAAATAGAAATCAAAAACAGGGATCAAAAGTTGCCACAAACCAAAATATTTGGAGATTAAACAGTACCCTTCTAAATAACAAATAGGTCAAAGAAGTCTTAAAGGAAATTAAAATATACTTTGAACTAAACACAACTTGTCAAAATTTGTGGGATTCAGTGAAAACAGTGCTTAGAGGATATTTTTAGCATTGCATGCATATATGAGAAAAGAAGAAAGACCTAAAAGCAATAATCTAAGCTAAGATCTTAAAGAGATCAGAAAAGAAGGGCAAATTGTGCCTAAAAGAAGCAGATGAGAAGGAATAATAAAAATTATAGCAGAGGGTGCCTGGGTGGCTCAGTCGTTAAGCGTCTGCCTTTGGCTCAGGTCATGATCACAGGGTCCTGGGATCGAGCCCCGCATCGGGCTCCCTGCTCCGCGGGAAGCCTGCTTCTCCCTCTCCCACTCCCCCTGCTTGTGTTCCCTCTCTCGCTGTGTCTCTCTCTGTCAAATAAATAAATAAAATCTTAAAAAAAAATTATAGCAGAAAGAAATGGAATTGAAGATAGGAAAACAATAGAGAAAATCAAGAAAACCAAAAACAGGTTCCTTGAAGAGATCAATGATAAAACTGATAAAGCTCTTGACAGGCTAACCAAGATTTGGCAGGTTGGGGGGGGGCGTAAATTATTAATATCAAATGTAAGAGAGGTCTTCACGGTTGATCCTATGGGCATTAAAAGGATATAAAGGTACACTATGAATTACTCTATACCCACCAATTTAATACCTTAGATGGAGTGGAACAACTTCTTTAATGAGAAAAATTCACCAAAACTCATACAAGGAAAAACAGATCATTGGAATGGTCTGTATCTATTTAAAAATTGAGTAAATAATTAATAACCTTCCAAAATAGAAAGAACCAGGCCCAGATGGATTCCCTGGTGAATTCCACTAAACAGTTAAGGAATAAATTATACCAATTCTTTACCATCTCTTCCAGAAATTAGGCACAGGGAGAATACTTCCTTAAATCATTTTATAAGGCCCACCCACATTACCCTAATACCAAAATCAGGTAAGATATGACAAGAAAGGAAAACTTTAGATCAATATCTCTCATGACCGTAGATGCAAAAATCATCAGCAGTATATTCATAAATTGAATCTAACTATGTATAACATGAATTATACATCATGGCCAAGTGGGATTTGTTTCAGGTATGCAAGATTTGTTCAATGTTCAAAAAAGTCAGTTAATGTAATCCACCACATCAACAGGGTAAAGAAGAAAAAAAAATCGTATGATCACATCAATAGATGCAGAAAAAGCATTTGGCAAAATCCAACACCCAACTATATCAGAAAACTAGGAATAGAGGCGAACTTTGGTACAGAACATCCACAAAATACCTACAACTGATATTTAATGGTGAGAAACGTGATGCTTTTCCCCAAACATCAGGAACAAGGCAAGGATGTGCTCTCTCAAAAGTCCTACTAAACATCTTTTTTTAAAAGATTTTATTTATTTATTTGACATAGAGAAAGCATGAGCAGGGGGAGTGGGGGACGGAGAAGCAGGCTTCCCGCCGGGCAGGGAGCCCGACGCAGGGCTTGATCCCAGGACTCTGGGATCATGACCTGAGCCAAAGGCAGATGCTTAACCATCTGAGCCACCCAGGCGCCCCAAGTCCTACTAAACATCTTACTGGAAGTCTTAGCTAGGGCAACAAGGCAAGAGGAGGGGAAGAAATGTATATAGGTTGGGAAGAAATAAAATTTTGTTCACAGATGACATGATTGCCTAGGTAGAAAATCCCAAGGAGAAGACACGGCAACTTCTGAAACTAACACAAGATTGTAGCAGGCTGGGTACTAGGTTATTACACAAGTCAATCAATTTCTTATGTACCATCTATGAATAATTGGCATTTGAAATTTATAAAACAAATACCATTTGTAATAGCGCCTCTCCCCCTAAAAAAAACAACAACAACAAAAAAAACCCCACGAAAACTAAAAGACAAAAACAAATCCAAAATGATACACACAGGATATATGCACAGGAGCTATACGCAATAAACTATAAAACTCTGATGAAATACATCAAAATTCTAAGTAAATGGAGAGATAGTCTATGTTCCTGAATTGTCAGCTCTTTTAAATTGGATCTATTGATCTAATGTTATCCCAAACAAAAATCCCAGAAAAGCATTTTGTAGATATTAACCAAGTGATTCTAAAGTTTACATAGAAAAACAAAAGCCCAGAAAAGCCAACACAACAGTGATGAAACCAAGCTTGGAGGACTCGCACCGCTGACTTTAAGACTTACCAAAACGCATCAGTATTAGGAGGACAAGACTCCAGTGAAAGAATGGGCCATAGCTAATGGAAGAAGAACGGGGAAGCAGAAACGACCCACGAAAGACAGTCAACTGACCCCTGAGGAAGGAGGAAAAGCAACTTAGGGCAGAAAGGATAATCTTTCCAACAGATGATGCTGGAAGAAAGTGCAAAACAAAACTTAACTAAATGACACATCCCTTATATCTTTCATAAAAATAAACTAAACACAAATCACAGATCTAGAGATAAAATGTGAAACAAGGAGAAGAGGCTAGAAATATTCACAGGAGGATGGCGTAGAATCGGGGGCATCCATACGAAGTTTCTCTATAACAGAGAAAGCACGGATGAAAACAGAGGTGACCTTGGGTTTCATGACAAGATGTTAGGTGCAACAACAGAAGGACAATCCACGAAGAAAAAAATTAAGAAGCTAGATTTTATGAGAATGAGAAACTTCTGCTCTTCAAAGACCTGTCTCGAGAGGATGAGAAGACAGGTCTGAGGCTGAGAGAAAACATGCAAAATGCATCTTTCAGAAGGAGCAGTATGCGAATTCATAGGGAACCCCACAAGGAAACAGCCCAGTTACAAAGTGGGTAAGAGGTCACCTCAAAAAGATGCATCGATTGCAAAGACGTTCAACATCACCGTCATTACAGAGTTGCAAATTAAAACGATGACAGGATGCAGATACACCTGTTAGAATGGCTAACACACACACACACACACACACACACACACACACACACCCCGGACCACACCGAGTGCTATGGGGACAAGGAGCACCAGGGACTCAGTGCTATCCGGGGCTGGCAGGAATGCAGAACGGTGCAGCCACTCGAGGGATAGACAGGAAATGTCTTTTGTAGACACAGTCTCACTGATCAGCAGTCGTAATCTCAGGTATTACTCACCTGCTGTGAAGACTTGTGTCCGCATAACACCTACACGTGAGTGTTTAGAGCAACCTTGCTCAGAATCACCCCAAACTGGTAGCAACCGCGATGTCCTTCAGCAGGGGAGTGGATAAGGAAGCCACGGTACATCCAGACAATGGAATCTTATTAAAGGGTAAAAACAAACACACTAGGAAGCACGAGAAGTGTGGGTCAACCTTAAATGCTTACTACTAGACGAAGGAGATCAGTCTGAAAAACGTACAAGCTACATAATACCAATTCAATGATATTCTGGAGTGGGCAGAATTACAGAGGCCGTAAGATCATGGTGCCAGGGTGTCGGGAGGAGGCAAGAGAGTTAAACAGACGAAACACGGGCTTCCTCCAGGGCTCTGAGACTGTTCTTATGACAGCTGTGTGCATGATTAATTGTATGTATCATATGTATGTATGTATGATGGATGATGGGTTCTGTGAACAGATGACATTATGCATCTGTCAAAACTCATAGAACTTTATGGCACAAAGAGTGAAGCATAATGTATGCAAATTTGAGCCATCATCTAGGAGGTTATGGGATCCTAGGAAGGAAGACCGAAGGTATGAGAAGCTCTCACCCTCATTCTTGCAGACAAACTCACCAAACAACCTCGCTGAGGCGCGTGGGGCAAGGTGCCGACCTAAGTACCTGGAAAAGACTGGAGTCTATAAAGCACAGGAATGGCCCGCGAGCCCGGGGCTCTGGCTGGTGCAGTCCTCCCGCAGGGGCAATGGTTAACCATCTGACGCTCCTGGCAGGTGATGCTGGACGTGAGCAATCTGGTAAGTGGACGGCCGGTGGTGGGAGCCAGGTTTGTCACCTTGGAGTGGGAACTGACAGATAAACAAGGAGAAGAGGCTAGAAATATTCACGGGAGGATGGCGCAGAATCGGGGGCATCCATACGAAGTCATGTTTAATGTAATATAAAATCCAATGGCTGAATACGGGCATATTTATAGCGACGCACGTATACGTAGGCACACAGATTGGTGTATGGACAGGCATTTCCTTGCTAAGCCAGCTCTGGAGAGGGTCTAAACCACGTGCAGCCCAGCAGCAATGAGCAGACCATGTGCCCAGATCTTGGTCTTGGATACGATTTTCCAACAAGAGGAACCAGTGCTCCAGGAGAAATGACTGATCTGATTCTGGGGCTGGAGCAGGAAATATACCCCACTCCATGGGGGTGGGGGTGGGGGCGGGGAGCAGGGCGTCCCCAGAGGCAGTTCTCAGGATCAGCGTTAATGAGCCCCGAGCAGCGAAATGCCCCCCTGGTGCCCACCGGCCTTTGTGCTCTGGACAAATGGTGCCTGTCAGTGCGGGCCCAGAGCCTCATCACCCCGGAGATGCTGCCGTCCCTGTGGGCTGCCCTGGGAGGGTAGGAGGCCACACCGGGCAAGTGGGAGCCACCGCCTGGTTGGACCTCCTCCAGGGCAGGGAGCCGGGCCTGTCCCCTCCTGCCTGATGCTTGCGGGAGCCGCGGGCTGACGGCACCAGATGGTCTCAGACCCCAGCAAGTTGTTAGGGAAGTTTTCAGACATGCAGGTTGGCAGAGATCACGGTGCGTGCCCCCACCAGATCCAGGGACTGCCAGCCACTGTCCCCGTGTCGCCGTGGGCTGACCATGGGGAGGCTCCAGCCGGGGGTCCGAGGCAGGCTGGCCCCAGGGGGACTGTGGAGTCCCGTGGCCTTCCCGGCCTGTCCTCACAGAGACCCGAGGCCACCACTGAGCCTGCGGCCTGCCTTCTGTCCCTTCTTCATTCGGGGCCACTGGCTGCCCCAATTCTCCCTGTGCCTTCCTGTTTTCTCGCCTCTGAACTAGTGACTAGATCCCACCCCAGAGCCACATATTTAGCCCTCAGCCATCTGACCTGGCTTTCATAGCTGTCCCTGTAACATGGGGAGCGATTCATTCATTCATTCATTCATTCATTCATTCATTCATTCATTCACTGCCTACTCTGTGCCTGACCCAGTCCTGGGTTCTGTGAACTCATTAATGGACTAATTAGGCAACAATCTTATATGCTTCATTTGTGGGTACAGAGAGCCAGGTCAGGGAAAAACACAATGTAGAGGGAAGACAAAAACAGTTAGAGGGAAAATGACGCTCAGCCAGCAGAGGCTGAGGCTCTGCACTGTTGCTAAGGCCGAGCTTCCTCTCGTGCTGTGCTGAGCTTCCTGGCAATAGAAGCAAAAGAAGAAACAAGATGACCACGTGGTGTGCATTCCCCGTGGGCAGAACTGTCGGCCCTAATTCTCATTTCCTCTTTCCATCCGTGGCCTTGCAGATTCCCAAAAGGACTTTGATGCTATAAAAGAAACAGAGAAGGAGGTTTATTTGGGCCAGATCCTGGCGGGGCCTGAGCGTTATGTTAATAAGTGCAGTGAGCACTGGGAACAGTGGACAGAAACCAGCCCCGAGCCAGAGGCCGTCCTCTGCTAGTTAGATTTTTCTTACAATATTAAGTGACTTTGAGCAAGTCACTTTGCTTTTCTGAGCCTTAGAGTTTCTATAAAAGTGGGATAAGAACCTCCCCGCCTTAAAGATGGCTTTATTTAATGAATTAGTATGTTTGAGAACACTCTTTAAATTGTCAGTTGTTACAAGAGGAAGGGTGAGAGCAATTACTCGTTCCCTTGGAGGGGGTGTGTCAGAAGAGAGTGTGGGGCCAGACGGTGGGGGTGACAAGTACCCGCTGACAAGCCCCTGGGAGCTGTGGGCTCCCAGCCTTTCCCGACAAGCTCCCACGCGCCCCCTCCTAGAGCCCCAGGGATGAGGTGGACGGAAAAGGGTGGGGGCCCGCTGGGCCGCGTGCTGGCTGTCTCCGCTGCATGACCAAGCCACACGGCTGATTTATTATGCTTGTGAGCTCTGCAGGGCAGCAGTTTGACAAACGGGAGGGCTGGGGGTGTCGTGAAGGGACTGGGGACCCGAGCTCTTTCTGTGGCCTCTGCACGTGGCTTTGGTCTTTCCCAGCGTGGCGGCTGGGTTTCTGGAGGGAGCACGTTGGGCCAGTGAGTGGAAGCCATGTGGCCTCCTTGTCCCCGCCCCGGGAGTCACATACGAGATGACACGAGGCTCCTTGGCTTATGAAGCCAACTCCAGCGTTGCCCTCCAGTAGCCTGAGTCTGCGGCCTCGAGTCCGAGCTCCCTCCCTATCCTCAGCTCCAGGTTCTTCTCCAGAAGCTGAGCTGCCTTGGGGGGAAGGGGCCCTGAGTCAGGAGCTCTGTGTCCCTTCCCCACGCCTGCCCTGCCCACCCCTGCCAGCTCCCTGGGGGCTCCGAGCCCAGCATCAAGATGCCAAGTCAGGAAATGCTGCCTTTAATTACTAGCGGCCCCTCAAACTTCTAGGAAGTCAACCACACTCACGGAGAAATCTGTGCTTGTTTAATTGCACAGATACGAACAACACTGACCTCACAGTTGCACCAACTGGAACAAGTCCTTTAAAAACCTCAGGTCTTAAAGTGTGGTGTTTCCAAGCTGTTGCCATTAATGCCCAGAAGCTGAAAAAATACCTATCCAGAATCCAGACGCTTCCATCCTTCCTGTGGGCAGCAGCGTGTGGTGACTCTGTGTCCTTCAGCAATCACGGCACAGGACAGAGCCCTCAGAAGGGTTTCCAGTGCGGCAGTGGGTGGGCGCCCGCCGCCTCGCCCCACCACCCGGCCGAGCTCCCTGCAGGGTGCACAGCTGGCTGACGGTCCATGGTGCTTCCCGGGGCTCCCGTGCCTTCTCCTCTCCGTCTGCTGGATTCCAGTCTTGCTTTCTTCTTCCAGGAGTCTCGTCACTGGGGGTTTGGTGGAGCCAGAGACCCTCGGGTTGCAGGCTCTTGGAGGTGACTGTTGAGCACACAGTGACCAGAGGCTTTGGGGAAGGTCTGAGCCACATGGGCATGGCGTGCTCAGGACCCTACTAGGTGTTGGGACATTGAGGACCTCACCAGGGCTCCCTGGTCACCCCCTAGCCTTCTGGAAGCTCCGCCTGGCACTGAGCCCGGGGAACCACCTGTGGGGACGTGTGGCTGCCTTGCTGCTTGAGGACATCAGGACACTAAGGGCAGCCCGAGGGTGCTGGGACAGGGGTGGGGACCTCTCATGCATCATCCACCCTGCCAGAGTTGCATTTGTGAAACGCAAAGCCAGCATTTTGGGTAAGACCTCCCACTGCACCCGAACCCCAAATCCTGTTTGTTAGTGAACAGCCACGTCTTGAAGAATTTCTCGATGAGCTGCTGTGGGTACTGTCTCTAATCCATTTCCACAGCTGGAGAAGCAAGTGCCTGCAGAGCACCTTTAGCCAAATGGACTTTTTCTCTGGGAGCAGCTCAAACTCAGTCCTGCTTCAGGCACAGACCTTCCTATTTAGATGACAAACAGCCCTGCTTCCCGTTTGGAAGAAATGCCCTTACTGACTTTTTCATCTGGTGGAAAGCAATCATTACTGGGGGTGTGTTCAGAGCTTGCACGTTGAGGGGGGCGTGCGGGGAAGCTCCCGGGACACGCCTGGGGTGCTCTGACATTGCTCCGGCAGACACCATGGGGTCCGCCCGGCCCCAGACAGGAGAAGGGTCTGCACGGCTCGGCTTGAAGCCTGAAGTCCCGGGGAGAAATAACAGGCTGGCGGTCGGAGCGGTGGGAAGCCAGGCTCAGGTCCCGGTGTGCGTGCGCATCCGCCCAGGCCAGGTGACGCCTTAGCCGTCGTCTTCCAGGGTTCGACACCTGCCTTGCCCGGTGCGTGCCTCCCCAGCCGCCGGCGGGTGCACGGTGGGCGCCCCTGCATGCTGGAGAAGGGGGGAGGGAGGGAGGGGCGGAGGGCTGTGAAGGCGGGTCTGCGTCATGAGATGAGACCCCGTTGTGGGAGGCAGAGATGAGTTGGAGGCAGTAAGAAAATGTGCGACCTCACTCACATGAGGAATTCTTAATCTCAGGAAACAAACTGAAGGTTGCTGGAGTGGGGGGTGGGGTGGGAGGGATGGGGCAGCTGGGTGATGGACATTGGGGAGGGTATGTGCTATGGCGAGCGCTGTGAATTGTGTAAGACTGTTGAATCACAGACCTGTACCCCCGAAACAAATAATGCAATATATGTTTAAAAAAAGAAGAAGAAGAAGATAGCAGGAAGGGAAAAACGAAGGGGGGGAATCGGTGGGGGGGACGAACCATGAGAGACGATGGACTCTGAGAAACAACCTGAGGGTTCCAGAAGGGAGGGTGGTGGGGGGATGGGTTAGCCTGGTGATGGGTATTAAAGAGGGCACGTTCTGCATGGAGCACTGGGTGTTATGCACAAACAATGAATCATGGAACACGACATCAAAAACTAATGATGTAGGGTGCCTGGGTGGCTCAGTTGGTTAAGCGACTGCCTTCGGCTCAGGTCATGATCCTGGAGTCCCGGGATCGAGTCCCGCATCGGGCTCCCTGCTCAGCAGGAGTCTGCTTCTCCCTCTGACCCTCCTCCCTCTCATGCTCTCTGTCTCTCATTCTCTCTCTCTCAAATAAATAAATAAAATCTTTAAAAAAAAAAAAACTAATGATGTAATGTATGGTGATTAATATAACATAATAATAAAAAAATAATAAAAAAATAAATAAAAGCAGTGGGAAAGGGGGTGATAGCATCTAACCTGAAGATGACTGGAGTCTCTCAAGTGGAGAAGCCTGTACATAAAAAAAGTATATACTGAAGTCCTAATAAAGAAAACATTCAAGGGATAAAGGAAAAAAAGAAAATGTGCAACTTTTGCCGGTTAAAAAAATAAAAAAGAAGAGGTTGAAAGGGCCTCTAATACCCAATATTGTTCGGCGGTGCTAAGAGCGGAGACTTTCCAGGAGGGGCTGGGAGGGCTGGCTCCTGATCTGAAATCGGCCCCGGGGGGTCGTGGGGTCCCCGGGGCCCACCAGCCTGTAGGCTGACTCTGCGGGTGGGCGCACAGGCTTGAGAGCTGGGGTCAAGGTCAAGGTCATGGCCAAGGCCGGGGGCGTGAAAGAGGCTGGGAACGTCCTGGGCACGCACGTTTGGGGAAGACGCCTCACCTCGCGGAGCGTCAGCGTCCTCATTCGTGAAATGGGAGTTTTAGTTCTTGCCCCCGAGTGAGGCCGAAGTGACTCCGCCAACATTCATAGCTTGGCTGGTGGCCACCGGCTCAGAAGACGAGATTCAGAAGTTTATTTTAATCCACCCCGTTCCAGAAGCATCTGCGGCCTTTGGGGGAAGCTTTGGGGGACATTGGATATCTGGATGCTCCTGGGGTTTGGGGTCAGATCTGCCCGTGAACCAGACCGGCCCCACCGCCTGTGACCTGGGGCGGCTCAGGCCCCCTGAGGGTCAGCTGTGCTTCGTGTCCTCTGTGGGTAAGGTGGGCTAATAGCCCTGCCTGCTGCGAGGCTGTGGGGTCACGCAGAGCCTCCCACGGGGGTGACTCCCCCATCGGGGCTCGAGGACAGGGACATAACCCGTGGAAGCCATGGACCTCAGCTCAGCCACAGTGCCTGCAGCTGCCTGCGTCCGGGTTCCTGCTGCTGAGGCACCCCAGCCCGGTGACAGAGACCCTTCCTGGGAGGACCTGGGCGGTGGCCCAGGGGTTGGATTCTACCAGCACAGCGACGGGGTCCCTCGGCTTAATCGCCTCTCCCAGCGTCGTTTCTCTGCAGACACCTACGTGAAGGAGTTCCGCCCCCCGGGCCCTGGTTGCACCCACAACGCCCTGAGCCCTCAGCCAGGTTTGCATGGGCTCTGGGGGGATAGGTTATGTCCAAGCGTCCACTCCTTTCCAGAGCCACGTGGAGGGGGCGAGTCAACATGCTGGGCGCCCCCGTCCTGGGAAAGAGCCAAGCCGCCAACCCAAAAAGAATGCCAGGCTGTTTGCATTTGAAATAAATTCCAGCTCTGTCCTTCGGGCATGATGACCAGCAGGGCTCCCGCCCCTCACACCTGGGCGTCTACACTGGGCACGAGCCCAGCTGAAGCTCCCACCGGCCTCCTTCCCAGGCAGCAGAGGGACGGTGGGGCCAGCGTGGGCCACCTGGGGGCCAGGAGCCCTGGCAGACAGAAGCCCTGGGTCAGGGGCTAAGGTGACCTTCATTTAAATGTAGATTTTGACTTTCTGCTCTTGCCTAGTTGGGAATATTAATTAGAGCAAGTGCTTGGACAATTTGGAATGCAGCACATTTGCAGATTTGACATTTTATTTCTCTGTTTCCCCTTTTTCTCTGTCTCTTTTTCAGACCGGGAGAATTTTTTCTCCCTCCGTCATGTTGAAAGTCTAAAGTAAAACTCAAACTGCCCCTTCCTGAAATGTAGGAAAGATCGCAGGGCTGAGTTCCACAGGCCGCGGGTTGGATCTCCAGCACACCGTCTGCGGATTTTCTAGGCCCCACTATGTCCCGCTGGGCCCCGCAAGGTGGGGTTCCAGATTCACAGCCCAAGGCCTGGGAGGAGAGCCGTCCTCCAGGCTCAACACCCAAAAAGAGGGGAAGAAATGTCCATGATTAAACACAGAGTAAAAAGGAAACGCAGATGCTCAGCATGAGCCTGGACGTGATGAAAGGCCCCCGAGCCTCCCTCGGTCCTCCTTCTGCTCCTCTTTGGGACAAAGAGACTTTCCTCTCTTCTCCCGCCTTCGATGGCTCCCCGACTTCCAGAGGTGGTTCAGAGCCCGCCTTTCTGCTGCTCTCCCGCTTGATGGCTTTGGAAGGCGTCTTGGCAAAGACCGTGAAGTCAGAGTCCAACTGAATGTTATGTGAAGACCTGCTTTCCCGGTTCCCTTCCTGGAACGATCCATCTTCCCACACCGTTTTGTAATCTTTCCTTTATCCTGTGTTAAGTAGGGAGGTTTTCGGGCTATCAATTCTGTTCCATTAATGCTCGCCAGACCTGCGTCCGTGTATCATACTCTGTGTTTGCAGCTTCCCATGCAGCTTGGTGTCTGTTGGAATAAGGTCCCCTCACTGGCTTTTATTTGCATACATAAGGATATTCCTATGCCCTTTCTCCTCCAAATAAACTGAGGAGTGATTTTAACACATTGTCAGAATAATCTCCAAGGAGTGTTTTTTATTATTGGAATTACATGAAATATGCACATTAATATAGAAAAGAAAATATTCACTATTTTTTTTCTTATTCAACATCTCAGGGAATGGCTCCCTGGGGCCAGACCATCTGTTACTCCTTTAGCACCGACGTGCTCTTTCCCTCACGTAAGAACCGCACGCTGCTAATCAGTGTATATTTCTTATTGCTCTTACGGAGATTCTGTTTTCCCTGGCCTTTTTCTAGCCTCGTTAGGATGCTTGCGGTAGCAAGGGACCGAGAAAAGGGACTGGATAGGCTTGGCCAGTGAAGGAGACCCTGATCTGCAGATCGAAAAGGCTAGAGAGGATGGGCTTCAGGCTTGGGGTGACCAGCACTCTGGCTGTCCTTTTTTCAAATTTATTTAAATTCATTTAGCCAACATACAATGCATCATTAGTCTTAGATGTAGCGCTCAATAATTCATCAGTTGTGTATACCACCCAGTGCTCATCACATCACATGCCCTCCTTCATGCCCATCACCTGGTTACCCCCTCCCCCCACCCCCTCCCCTCCAGCAACCCTCAGTTAGAGATGCAGAGGGGCGCGATATCATACTTAAAGGGTCTACCCAACAAGAAGATCTAACAATTATAAATATTTATGCCCCTGACTTGGGAGCAGCCAATTATACCAACCGATTAATAACCAAAGTAAAGAAACACATTGATAATAATACATTAATAGCAGGGAATTTTAACACCCCACTCACTGCAATGGACAGATATTCTAAGCAGAAGATCAACAAAGAAAGAAGGGCTTTTTTTTTAATTTATTTTTTATTTTTATTTTTTTTAAAGATTTTATTTATTTATTTGAGAGAGAGAGAATGAGAGACAGAGAGCACGAGAGGGAAGAGGGCAGACGGAGAAGCAGACCCCCCGCCGAGCAGGGAGCCCGACGCGGGACTCGATCCCGGGACTCCAGGATCATGACCTGAGCCGAAGGCAGTCGCCCAACTAACTGAGCCACCCAGGCGCCCGAAAGAAGGGCTTTGAATGACACACTGGACCATATGGACTTCACAGATATATTCAGAACATTCTATCCTAAAGCAACAGAATACACATTCTTCTCGAGTGTGCATGGAACATTCTCCAGAATAGATCACATACTGGGTCACAAATCAGGTCTCAACCGAGACGAAAAGATCGGGATCATTCCCTGCATATTTTCAGTCCTCCATTTTTCCTCTTTCCGAGTCACTTGGCTTTGCCTTCTCCCGTGGTCCACGTGGACCTCAGGTCAGCTCCTGTCACTCAGGACGTTTGCGTGGGAGGTGCTCTGCCACCTGGTCTCTGTGGCTCATGATGGCCGGTCACACCCCATCGTCAGTGCCACGGGCTTAGAGCCCACCTGGGATGCGGGTCTGCAGTGGTCCCTCCAGACACGAGGTGGTTCATGGCGGGGAGGAAGTCCCAAGGGGAAATCTGTAGGCTCCTGGTAAGGGGGGAAGGGTGAACATGGATTTGGGGAGGGAACCAGCAAATATCCACAACATCTGGAAAAGCTGAACCGAGGGATTTCACACAATATGGGGCTTGGAGGTGGCATCCCACGGGGGCCCAGGAAGAAGCCACGGACGACGCACGTGAGACCACTGGCCTGAGGTTGCCCGGGGTCAGCAGGCAGGGGTCAGGAAGGACAGCTGGACCCAGACAGGGAGAGGGAGGGCAAACAGGGCCTGGTGTCACCCCGTCACCCCACATCCCTGATGCTGTGCACACCGGGCCCAGGACTGGGGGCGGCCCCAGCAGGACCTCGGGCGCCCAGCTGCAGCCCTGCGCCAGGGAGGGAGCCTGCACGGGCTGCTAGCCCACGGGAACCGGAGCCCCGCTGCAGAGGCCCAGGACGTCCTCACGGCCTGCCCCCTCTTGAGAGGCAGACTCAGGGCGGGAGCCACCCAGTCAGGGTCCCCATTGCCAGCATCAGAGCCAGGACGGTCACCTGGACCCCCCTTCCCACGCCAGGTCGTGGAGTTACAGGAGGATGAACTCAAGGAGCTTCAGATTTCATTCATGTATCCCGTGAGTCCGACAGGAAAGCGCGGGGACTGTCCTCGGGGGGGACGGCCCTGCGGTGTGTTTAGGGTGGAGAAGGCCGGAGCTCGGGGCCTGTGTAAGGTGCACCCATGGCACGCACAGCACTAGCCAGTGAGGGCCTCCCGGGAGGGGTCTGCGTGGCCCCCGCAGGCCCGGGGAGATCGCGGCCCGGGAACAGAGTGCCGTGACCCAAGGGGATCGAGTCTGCAGGATGAGGACCGTCCCCCACTCCCAACCAGCCGGTGCTTGGGGCCGAGGGTCACAGCCGGGGGCTTGACCGACCCAGGGGTGGCGTCAGGCCGGCAGCATGACACGTCCGTCCCCAAATAGGAACAGCCACACGCTGCAGCCCTTGGAGTGTGCTACGCCCTAGTCCAAACATTTTACATTGTAATGCACTTAATCCTCACACTAATCCCGATGCGAGGCGGAATCCCTGTCTCCGCTTTGCAGAAGAGGAGACCGAGGCCAAGGGCAGTGCCCGGCCAGCCAGCTGGTGGGCGGTGGCAGTCCCCGACGTCCCGCTGCCCCCCTGCACGCGGGCCCCCAGCCCTGCTGCTGCCCCGGCCGCGGGGGCCGAGCGGCGATCACGCCTCCCCCGGCGCCGGCCCGGCCCCGTCGGCGCCCCTACTCTGGGATGACGCCCTCACTCAGCTGTGTGCTCGTTTTCAGCGGAGTTTTCGAGGACAGTCATTTCAGGCTCAGGGTCGCCCCGGCTGTCACCTCCACTAGCTGCCGCAGCGCCCCTGACCTGGGGGCGGGGGTCAGCGCACCTCCTGCTCACCCTCTTCCGCAGGCTTCCCTGCTGGTCATGTGGCCTCCGACGCATCGGGGGGCCCGTCTTTCCCCCCATTCTGGAGCAGCTCCCAGCTGGCTCCCAGCAGCGCCCGGGGCCCTGGGCTCTGTGGGCTCGCAGGAACTTCTGGGGCATCTGAGTGGGATGCGCTGGGGACTCCCTGAACCCGGCTTCCCCTCCCCGAGGCCCCGGTCCACGTGGGTGGTTTGTATCTCCACAGATCAGTCCGTGTCCTCCACTGTTTCCGGGGTCTCAGCCTCGCTCTGTCCACTGTGTCCCTGCGGTTCCAAAGTATTTACAGCAGTCTTCACACCCTCCTTCTACGCCGACCTTCCTGGTGTTCTTGTGCTTTATCCCCTGTTACCTTCGGCCAGAGGTTCGTCTGCTTAACGGGCTTACGTTTCAACGTCCTAGGTTCTCCCCGGATGTATGGATTCCTTTACTTTTCACGCTTCCAATGAGTTGATCTGTGTTCATGAATATTAACTTATTCAGGAGTATTCTTGGAGGGATTTCCAGGTGTGGGGTGCTTTGTCCCTTGGTGGTCTAGTGACGAGTAAGGCCGGGCTTCGCCCCAGGATCTTCAGTCCCCTGGGAAAGGCAGAGGCGTGGCCCGGGCACTGCAGTGCAGCCTGAGGACAGACAGAAGAGGAGTACCTGAGGGTCCCTGCCTCAGCCTTGGGACTGGAGAACGTGCCCCGAGGAGAGAGCATCTCATGGGTGCCCCAAAAGACAGCGGATTCTAAAGAGACCCAGGCCGGGGGGTCCAGGCAGAAGGCAGTAGCTGCATGCAGAGGTGGGGAAGGGGAGCGTGCAGAGGGTCCAAGGGTCCAAGGAGGAGGAAGCAGGGATGCAGTGGAGGGAGCCAGGGGCCAGAGCGGTGTCTCTTCCTGAGTGACCTTCTCCTTTTGTCTGCCCTGATGCCAGCAACGGAGTGGTCCCTCCTCCTTCCTTCCCCCCCCACTCCCTCGTTCCTTTTCCAGGAAGAGACCAGGAACTTGCACCTCCCAGTACAGTTGGGGCCCCTGTCCCCCACTTTTAGGCATAAACACTGTGTGTGTATCTCTGTGTGTTTGCTTTTATTATAAATCTTAATTTTAGCAAGAGAATGTACTACGTGCAATTTCCGCTTTCGAAAATTTGTTGGGATTTTTATGGAATAGACTAAGATAATTTTTGCAACGTCCAAGAATTACTAGAAAAAATACAGTCTCTCTCTGCATCACTTTGCTTGACAGTCACATTGTTCCAATTATCCCAGGCTTTCTCAGTTTTCTTTATTCTGTGGCCCTAAGAGATTTCCAGGAGTTGCAGGCTTGTATTTTTCTGTCATTTTGGTCAGCCCATGTAGGATTATGCCATATCTCCATTGTAGAATTAAGATATTAACAATGCACGTGGACAGTGTATTCCACTTAATTTTTTTTAAATTGAAATATGCTGGGTTAGAAATTAACATTGCCAACTCTGTGCTTTACTCGCTTTGACCAGTCACTCCTGGATGATACCAACCATAACACCCCACAGGTGTCTTGTGTTTTTTTTGGGTGCAGGTCCGGGGCACCGTGCCCCCCTCAAGGCCCTCACTCCTGACACCAGCTGGGGTGCCGCTTCCAAGGCCTCACCTCTGACCAGCCAGGCGCAAATCCGAGGGTCTCCGCAGGCTTCCTCGGGCTCCCTAAACCCCTAGAACAACTCAGAGAAGCCAGGAGAACATGAAGCCGTGCTTACAGTTTTATGAGAGCAAAAGGACACAAGTGAAGTCCAGCCAAGAGAAAGATGCATAACGGCGAAGCTCCCGTGGTCCCCAGGGGGGCCGTGCCCTCCAGGTACATCCACGTGTGACAACACACAGAATGTTGCCAGCCAGGGAAGCTGCCTGAGCGTCAGGGTCCAGGGTTTTGACCCGGTTTCATTATGTGGGTGAGTCTGGCGGAATCAGGGGCCAGGAGGCCTCCTGCCTGAGCCCCTCCCCAGAGGCAGGGAGGCCAGGCTGATAGCCAGTGGCTCAAGGCTCTGAACCTCCAATCCTGTTGGTGTTTCTGGCGTGACCGGCCCCCATCCTGATGGGGCCCGGTGACATCGTCTCATTAGCATAAACTCAGGGTGGTCCGCCCCTTCCCCGAATAGCACAGACACTGTTACCCCTGGGGGCATTCCAAAGATCTAGAGGTGCCCCTGCAAGGAAGGGAGTCCAAGGCCAGCCAGGTTCTTTACCATATGGTGTATGGCAAATGGCTTCCTTCTACTTTATCCTGACCTCGGACGTTTTGGCCTGTCTCTTGTTAGAAAAGGTTAAGCCTCCTACGCTCAGTGCTGTGGCTGAAGGGGCTGGATTTTGCTCAGCGTCCACCAGGTGCTTCTGCGGGCAGGCATGCGAGGGCCTAGGTCAGCCCGCTGACCATGTGAGGGGCGGCAGGACCGCCTCAGATCGACGATGTTCCCGGAGCCTTCCCCTCTCTGCCCTGCTCTTAGAACTCAGCTTGTCTGCTCTACTCTTCTTGTCTTGTGGATGTTCTGGAAATGCCCGTCCTGCCCGCTCAGGGCAGGAGCAGCCTGCGGTGGGGGGGGAGTGGGGCGTGTGAATTCTGGTTGTGACTAAGCAGCTGTGTGAGCGTGCGTGTGCTCATGGGTGTGCATCGATGAGGTGGGGCAAAGCGCAACCTCCCTGCCCCCTGACCCAGTAGTTTCCATCAGCGGGTGGCAGGCCGGTGACCCATAGTGGACACCCACTTGGCTCTGGCTCGTGTGCAGCCCCTCTAGCCCCTCCCATGCTGCGCTGTGGGCCTCTGCATCCTCCGTTCTCATGGGGCCTGTGGCTCCGAGGTCAGACTGCCTGCTGAGTGATGTGGGGGGGGGCTGGCCTGCACCTGCCTGTCCAGGTTGGACAATGTAGGCAGCCCCTCTTAACCTGCAGGAAACAACCTTCCTCATTAACCAGACCTTGTCACCACCGGCCCAGCACCCTCTGAAGTCTGTGCTCAGAGAGCTCCAGGGGAGGGGCTAAGGGGGATCCCCCCGTGATCCCCCCACCCCTCCCCGGGATCTTTCTCCTTTGTTTGTCTCCCACCGCCTCCTGCCAGGGACACTTGCTGCTCTGATTGCAAGTGCCCGCTCAGATTCGAGCTTCTGACACTTCCCATCCTCAGCACAGCTGAGCCAGGCTGGAATTTTCCAAAAAGACGTTGCTGAGATCTGAGGGGAAAACAAAGAAAAAGCCATGGAAGCACAGACGGGCCATAAACAGACCCACTCCCAGCGCCGGATCCTGGTCCTCGGCACTGCAGCCTCGTGGCCTCTGTGCCCACCCACCAGTTGCCCACCCAGCAGCCTGGAGGCCTCCCTCTGTCCCCCAGCTTTGATGTGGGCACCCCCGCCTGTCCCCATGAGGGGCAGGGTCCCACTTCCTCTGCACGACAAGGGCACGAAACTCGGAGTCTCTTTGTGACCCCAGTTAAAGTCTGGGAGGGGCATCCTTGCTGTTTTGAGGAGGGTGGGGGTCTGGCTGACTTAGGTTAACCCCTCCCTTCCCACCTCACAGCCCTCAGGTGACCTCAGGAGAGGCTCCTCCCTTGCAGTACACAGCTGGAGAGGGAGGGACTGTCAGGTCCAGGGGCTTTACCTGCTCCTGCACCCTTGGACAGCCAGCCCAGTTGCAGGGGGAGTGGGGTCCTCTCAGGGAGGGGAGTCCGGGAGCCCTTCTGCACTCACCATTCTATTCTTTGGACACTTCCTAATGCCCACAGCTGCACTGACCCCGTGTCCCTTCCCTGCTTCCCTGATGAGGGCAAATCGTGCCAAGCCAGGGGGAGAGGCCCTTCCTCAGGGAGCGCATGGTGCCTGAGGAGCCTCTGCTGAGACTGTGGACCCCACCCCCCCACACCCTACCCGTACAGTGCAGGTGTGAACTGATCTATCCTTTGAGGATTCCCTTTGAGCCATCCTGCTGGTGGAGGTAGAGGATGGCATCAGGGGGCCAACTGACTGTCCCAGGTGAGGGAGCTTCATGGCTGGAATCAAGGACAATGCCAATAGGAAGAAAAGACAACTCCACAGAGCATTGCTGTCTACCCAGAGGCTTCAGCTTGACAACAGGGAGAAGTACTTGGCCAGCCCCTGTTCCCTGCCGGCAGCTGTGCTTTGCTCACGGCTCACATAACCCCAGAAGAGTTTAAAGACAGCAAGCTCTCAGCACTCCACTTGGGTAGTTCTCAACCGAAGCCAATTCCTTAGCGATTGGGAAAAAACAGAAAAAGACATTTTCCAAAAGGAGTCCTGTGAAACAGCTTGCCTTCATCCATCTGCCATCCATCCATCCATCCATCCA
>NW_023270717.1:2015773-2137035 GCF_011800145.1 Mirounga leonina
ACCTACCCATCCATCCATCCAACCGGCCAGCCAGCCATCATCTACCTACCTACCCATCTATCAACCCACCTATCCACCCATCCATTCATCCTTCCATCCATCCATCCATCCACCTACCTACTCATCCATCCATCCATCCATCCATCCATCCACCATCCACCTACCTACCCATCCATCCATCCACTCATCCATCCAGTCATCCATCCATCTACCTACCTATCTACCTATCCATCCATCCATCCATCCATCCAGCCATCCATCCATCCATCCACCTACCTACCCATCCATCCATCCATCCAGCCAGCCAGCCAACCATCCATCCATCATCCACTTTCCTTCCTACTCTCTTTACACCCATGCACCATCCTACCCTCCCTCCCTCCCTCCCTCCCTCCCTCCCTCCCTCCTTCCATGCCTCCCTCAATATTTATTGAACTCTCTTTTGGTGACCTTCCCCATCTACCCTGCTATGGACACCATGGTCTCCTGGCAGGCAGTGTCTGAGATTCCAATATTAGATTGTTGTTACTCTTGCTAAAATTTCTGAGCCCTCTTAAAAGGAAATTCTTCCAACAGAGATTTTCAAGCATCGGTACTTCAGGGTGATTACGTTTCCGAAGGGGAAGCCAGGACTCTCCTTGGTTTTCTTAATGGTTGGCACATAGACTTTGGCCCTGGAGGCAGGTGGCTGTCAAGGATGCAGAGTCTGGGCAGGACAGTGTCCACTCCAGCCCTGGGAAAGAAGCATGATTGATCAAAGCCGGTTGGTACTCATTTCATTTCTCCTGGCCAATGATTGGTCTTTGGAGGCTGTATGGCCTAGTTCTGCCTGAGATGTAGGAGGAAATCAGCGGGGGAGTACTTCTCTTCTGGAATTAAGACAGAGCAGCCTGAGGAGAAAGCCCTTGTCCATCCTTCTTCTTCCTGAAGGAAGTTGTGCCTGGAGGCAGACTTGCCATCATGAAAATGTGAGGCCACAGGCCACTTGCTGTAGATGGTGGGATGTAGAAGAGCTTAGGCTCTGGATGGCAGTTTTAAGCCTCTTTGTTTAAGACACTGCTGGCCAGTCATTCTGTTATTTGACCTGAAGGCATTCCTAAAAGACACAGAAGAGGAAGAGGAGAGGGCTTCCGCCTGAGGTGCGGGAGGGGTGCCTTTGCTACCCGGTGTGGGGGGCATTTAGAGTTCCCTTTTGCAAAAGCTTTGATGTCAGGGCAAGGTGAGTGGTCCTTTGCCCTCTAGAGGCACCGAGGTAACTGGGGATGCCCATTTACAAGAAAGAGGTCATTGCTCTACGGGCCCTGGAGAGAAGATGGGGTCAAAGGGAGTGAGTCTGCCTCAGCATCTCCTCCTCTGAGGGGACCCTGGGTGAGCAGTGCACCTTTCTGAACCCAGCTTCTTCATCCCCAACAGGAATCACTGTGTTTTGACCCAAATAAAACACTTGACAAACAGTGGGTCTCCTAAGGGGCAGCTCTCTCTGGGTTGCAGAGGTGGTGGGGCGGGGTGTGGGGAAATGACAGCTCCTTTCAGACACACAAGAGTCTGTCCCTTTCCCCAGGGACCAGGGAACAGATCTGTTCTGTGCGGCTGACTGAGAGGAACATGCACAGCCTTGACAGATGGAAGCTTCAGGACAACAGGTTCTGATTAATATAAGAAAGAACGTTGTGACTTTGGAACCATTCAGATGTACCAAGCTGGGCTAGCAGGCTCCCAGTCCAAGGGTGTCTTTGAGCAGAGGGTGGCTGTCCACTTGTCTAGTTGCATCTGGAAGGTTCCTGGACTGGGAGGAGCCAGTGTGCACCTGATTTGTGTGCGCTCCTGTTTTCATCCCCAAAGCCTTATTTTAAGTAAGTCATCTAATTGGATTAAACTCAGAGCAAATGATCATTAGTACCTTTTTTATTTTTAACAAGTTCATTTGGGCTTCATAGATGTTGGGTATTCAGGACATCAGCAATGTTCAGGAAACTCTTCCTGGGGGGTCTTGAGGTTCAATGCAAGGATGATGTCTGCATGCGAACTCCCATGTGGGACTTGTAGTCAGGACACCAGCCAGGCTATTATGAGGCTTCATGCTGAGATCTGGGGTAACAGGAAGAAAGAAAGAAGGGAGGGATGTGATGTTGGGGGGAGCGGCATGGTCTGCAGAGGGCCATAAGGGCTGGGGCACCCAGCCACCCACCCACCCAGGGCCTTGTGCTGTATGCCTTTATCATGGGAGGGACAGATGGACCCTGGACAGGGCCTGGCTCCTGGGGAGGATCAGGGATGAAGGACTGGCCAGAAAACGTAGGATGTCAGTTGGCTATTATCTGGCTTGCATTCCAGACTTTGGGAGGTGGGGGGCCCGAGAGAAAGCTAAACAAAGGAGGACCATCCTGCTTTGGGTCTGGGCCATTTAAACCAGCCAGGTCCTCAGACACAGGTCCTCTTGCCTCACACCATCCAACCTACTTTGCCAGGAACAGGATTTTCATGTGGAGTTGGACCCAACGCCTTGGGTTGATAAATAGCAGTGGGTATTCATCTCATCTCCCTACAACTTTGAGATACACTTCAGCTTAGAGCTAAGGAGACCTTCGGTCCAGCCCTGATTCTGCAGCTCAGAGCATCAGTAAGAGTCGTGGCCAACAAGGCTGTGCAGAGCTCAGAGTCAGCAGGTGGCTCTTGAAGAGGAGCATCTGTGGCTTCCAGCTCCTCCCTTCCTGCTTCATTGCCTTCATTCACTACCTCTCCAGGCCTTGGTCCTCCCCTAGGCCCTGCCCAGGCTCCGTCTGCCCCTCTCAGGACACAAGCATGCAACTCAAGGTCCTGGGGCAGGAAGGCAGTGCAGGTGATTGGCTTAACCAGCCCTTCGAGCTCTCTGCAGACCACCCCACATCCCCCGCCATCATGCTTCTCCTTCAGTTCCCTCTACACCTGAAGCTTTGCCCAGTGCCTTCCACTTAACATCATATCCTAATACTTTCCAGTCTCTTTGTACATCCTCATAATTAGTATTTAATGGTTGCAGAAATATTCACAAAGACACGCACCTGCAAAAAAATGATGTAGACGCTGATCTTCCACCTTTCACCAAAGTGAACTTGTACTAGATCACAGACTTAAATCTAAACTCCTAGAAGAGAAAATAGGGGAACATACAAATGACCTTGAGTTTGGTGATGAGTTTTTAGATGCAATGCCAAAAGTACGATCCATGAAAGAAAAAAAAAATTAAGTCTGCCTTCATTAAAATTAAACACGCCTACTCTGCACACAGCTCCACTAAGAGAACAGAAAGACAAGCCACCAATGGGGACAACATTTGCAAAGCCCTGTGTGAGGAAGGACTCGTATCCTAAATCTACTAAGGACCACTGATGCTCAATAAGAAAAGAACCCAATTAAAACATGGCTGGAGGATTTGAACAGAAACCTCACGAAAGATGACAGGCAGAAGCAGATAAGCACGTGCCGTTAGGGAATTGTGACTTAAAGCATCGAGACGCCACCGTGCACTCATGGGCATGGTCAGAATGCCCACAGCTCGGGCTGGCACGGACGTGAAGCAACAAGAACGCTCGCTTGTGGCTGGTGGGCACGCGGCATGGCCAGCCGCTCTGGAGGATGGATTGGCATTTGCTGAGGAAGCTGAACAGACTCTTACTGTCTGATCCGGCAAGTGTGCCCCTCTGTGTTTACTCCAATGAGTTGAGAATGTATGTCCATGCAAACACCTGCACAGAGATGTTTCTCCGTAATCACCCCGACTGGAAGGCAACCAAGATGTTCTTCAGTGAATGCACACGCAGACTGTGGTCCAGTCCGACAAGAGAATATCATTCAGCGCTAAAAAGAATGAGCTACGAAGCCATGAAGACACAGGGAAGAAGCTTAAAAGCATATTATTAAGGGAAAGAGGCCCATCTGAAGACACTGCATACTCTGATTCCAGCTCTATGACATTCTGGAGAAAGCACAACAGTGGGGACAGTGATGGGACCAGCGGTGGCCGGGGGGGGCTCCGAGGGTTCCCGGGGCCGTGAAACTACTCTGTATGATGCTGTAATGATGGGCACATGTCATTACACATTTGTTCAAACCCATAGAATTTAGAGCACAAGGAATGAACCCTCATGTAAACAGTTAATACTCATGTATCAATATTGGTTCATCAATAGGGAGACAGGCGCCACAGTAACCAATGGGGGAATTTTGTGTGAGTGTGT
Organism: Mirounga leonina; assembly: GCF_011800145.1. NCBI lineage: Eukaryota > Metazoa > Chordata > Mammalia > Carnivora > Phocidae > Mirounga > Mirounga leonina. The sequence continues at coordinate 2,019,991 of NW_023270717.1, forward strand.
CTGTGAGCACACGTGTATGAGAGTGAGCATGCATGCGTGTGAGCATTGTATGAGTGCATGTGTGCATGTGAGTGCATGCACATGCATGCACATGTGAATGTGCATGTGAGTGCACGTGTGTGAGAGCATGAGTAAGAGTGTGTATGCGTGTGAGCATTGTGTAAGTGCACATGCATGTGTGAGTGTGCATGTATGAACACACGTGTGTGAGAGCCTGTGATGGTGCACATGTGTGTGGCTGGGCATGTATGTGTGAGTGTATGTGCGTGGTGCGTGAATGTGAGTGTATGCTGTTCAGTTTTTCTGGAAACATAAAACTGTCCTAAAAAATAAAATCTATTTACTTTAAACAGTATATTCATAGAAGAAGAAGGAACATAATGTACTTACCTTTGTGCACTCAAAGGTCACTGGATGTAGGACATTAATGCACATCAGTGGTTGTGAAAGGGACTGCTGGTTGCCCCCAACACTCATCCGCCCTCTCATCTTGTAACAGCACCCCGATTTTTAGCTGGACACAAGGTTGCCCAAAGCAAAGGCCTCTTTTCCCAGCCTCCCTTCCAGCTAGATGCGGCTGCAAGACCAGGTTTTGGCGATTGAAGTGCCCGAGGTGGTGTGTGGGACAGGAAGGAGCAGTGCCTGATCTGTCCCCATCCTCCTTCCAGCTGTCGGGAGCACAGACGTGCTGGACCAGGACCTGAGCGTGGGAGGGAGGCCACGTGTGGGGGCCCAGGGCCCAGGAGGAGCTGGGTGCCTCGAGCTGTGACCTTCTACACCAAACTCCTCCTGTGAGAGTCAGGACCCCCGTCCCCCTTCTGCGAGGGACACTCCCACCACACTCAGCCTCCGTGGGGCCTGAGCACCCCAGCTGCGTGCACAGAAGTTGATGGGCTTGATCCTCGAGATGAGCATTGTTCATTAAACGCTGCCCTTCGCCCGCCACAGCTTTAGGGGCGAGGTTGGCGTGCGCACAGGAGGGACGCACGGAGTGAACGTGGGCTGATCTCACAAACATACGCTGAAGTAAGAGGGGCTGAGCGGGTGCGGGAGCGGGGCTCTGGGGGGGCTTGGGGAGCGGCCCCGGGCAGCCCGCGTCGGTGACCACCAGCTCCGGGACACATACACACACATATATTGCTTTTCAAAATATTTTCGTGTGAGCTTATATCAATTTCAAAAACAAAAATGAAGGTAGTTATCATTTTCTCATAGGGAGCAGTTTTCACTTTTCCTGGAACATCCGCGTTTTGTGGCACCAGAGTTTATGGGCTGTGAGCACCGCCATCCCCTTGTTGATCACCAAAGTGGGCTCCCGAATTCTGCTCTGGTTAATCACGACCCACTTAATGCCTCCAGGTGTGGGGTTCGGTTGGAACGACCTGAATTACATGGGTTCCTGAGCTGAGAGATCACTGGATCAGAACAGGGGGCATCCCAATGACTGACCAGTTTGTCACCCTGGAGGCTGATTCTGGCCCGTGGTCTCCGGGCAGGGCCCCGTGCAGCCTGGGGGCTCTGAGGGGTCTCCAGGCCGGATCAGAGGAGGTCGGGTGGTCCAGAGCCGGAGGGGGAGACGGACCCCTCGTGCTGCCCCTTGGCCTTGTAAACAGGAGGTTATGGGGGCTCTGGCTGGAGCAGGCCGGGACCAGGAGGCCGACCCGGTGCAGCTTCCAGTGGGCGCACCCTGGGAGTCGTCAAAGCACTCGCAGCCTCGGTTCCCCTCTGCGTCGGGGACAAAGCATGCATGAATGACAGTGAGGTCCTCTGAGGCCCCAAGCCACTGTGAGCTCCCAGGCCTCACCCCACAGGCTGTTGGCCGCTCTTGAGGCGCGTGACTGTCTGTTTGCAGAAAGTCTCACTGCTCTGTCAGCCGGCCTGCCCAGAGTCCTGTCTCTATTACTAAGGATCCTTTGGTCCCTGGTGACAGCTTATCAGGAAAAGTTCTACAATCATAGTTACCTATGCCCAGAAAAGAGGAGGATCCAAGGGCCCAGGTGCTCCTGTCCTGGTAAGGACAGATGGGGCCAGGCTGAGCCCCTCGTCCAGCACACACGACAGGGCCCCAGCCAGACCCCCGGGGCTTCGTTCCCTCCCCCACTTGCTCACTCTCCCCTGCACTGTGGACAGAGTCCCTGTCCTAGGGGCACAAGCCTGGTGGTGACTCTCTCTGCATGGGATCTTCGGGAACTCTACATGTCCCAGTGACGCCTCCCAGATGGGCAGGACGTGACCCAGACACCCCTGTCCTGCCTTGAGGGGACACATCGATGAGCCGGGATACTGACCTCACAGTGTATCTGCCCAGCTGACCCTGGTCCTCTTGGGGGCCCTGGTACCGTCGCCTCGTCCTCCATCCTTCCAAACTCATCCTGGAAGGCAGATTAGGAGCTGGAGTGGGTTGGAATGCAGCCGGGCGGGCGCGTGCTTTCGGCAGGGCCTCGGGGCGATGTCCCAGCTCCTGACGGGCGCTCTCCTCGTCTGTAAGGCCTCAGCCTCAGCCTCACCGAGCCGCCCTGAGGATGACGGGTGATTATGGCCAGTGCCTGGCCCGTGGACAACGCTTGGAGAGCGTTCATCTGCTTCCTTCCCCGATCTTGCCTCGTTTCTTGGGCCTGGGACCGTATGTTCGGCATCAGTGTTGTTGATATCTGTGCTTTGTTCAGTCCAGGAAGCAGATGGAAAGAGCAGGCAAGTCTGTGTAGATTTGCAAGTTTTCTATGTGCCACTTTCTATTTTGTTTAAGGAAACTGGGGAATCTGTTCTTTTCTCTCTGCCTGTTTTTCTTCTTGGTCTCGGTCGGTCTTCTTTTTCCTGACTTATGAGGGAGCCCCCTCCTCGATGCTGGAAGACTTGGGATTGTTTCTGAGAGCCAGGGCTGGGGAAACGGGGCCACCCCCACGCCCGAGCCTGGACCTGGGTGCCCTCCCTGCCCGCGGGCAGCGAGCCGGAGCCCTGTTGTTCCTGCCGGCTCCCTCGCCCGAGTGTGAGAGGCAATGTGGACACAAGGCATATTTTTGGTAAGTAGGGCTGGGTTTAATACATTCCCAGTGCTAGAGAATCATAATGCTAGACTGCCTAAAAATACCCTGGTTGAGACGTGATCTCAATAAATACAGGAATTGACTTAGCCTGCGATTCAGTTAGCCTCCTCTGGTTACCGGTCTCCCGACCGTTTATGGAATGTGCAGTCAGTCCCTTGGGCTCCCAAGACGTGAAGCAGGGAGTCTGAGCGTGGACAATGGAGGCACAACGTCTGGGCTCCAGTCTTGGCCTTGATTCTCAGCTGTGTGACCTCAGGCAGGTTGTGAAACCTCTCTGTGCCTCGGTTTCCTTCCCTGGGCCACGGGGATGCTCGAGTAGCCCCTCCATGGCCTGGAATGGGCCACTGCTTGCACAGTGTCTAAAACAAAGCCTGCACACAGTGGGGCTTCGACGGTGTTCACCCAGAAATGTCAACGGCAGTGAAGTGTCAGCTCCCCCCACAGAGACTGTTGCACTCAGGCAGGGCTGATTGGGTGCTCTGAGGAGACCCGATGCCCCGCGGGCCTCCTGGATGGACGGGGAGGCATCGTGGTCACTTTGGGCAACTATGAGGTGACAGACGAACTTAGCGCACCTGTCTCTCCCGGCCCGTGTAGGTGGCTACAGCGACTCCTTCGCGGGCATGGAGGACTTGCCCTCGGGAGTTAGGGATTTCGTCACCTAGTTAATCCGCGAGAAAGCCTGAATGCACATTCTTTAGGGGCTACCTGGCTTTAGTGTAGCCTGCAGAAAACCTGCTCATGGAAAGGGACACACGGCCCTGGGGCGTCCCGCGCTACGGAGGTGGGCACGCGTGTTTGCTGACTGCAGAAAGAGACCAAAGCACAGCCACGCTTTGAAGAGGACTTCGTGCCCCAGGCCTCATCTGAGGTTTCCCGGGAGTAGACTCTGAGCCAAAGATTCGAGGACGGGGACCAGTGGTGTAGGGAGAGGCATGGCGGGATGTTAGCCCAGTCTCCCCGGTGAACAGCAGGAGCTTGGGGCATGCTGGGAGGCTCTCCCCGCCCAAGGCAGGGGTCTCTGGCTGGCATGGACTTTCGCCAGCGGCACGCGTGGGCTGGCAAATGCTGGGCAAGGGGCTCTGCGGTCTGAGGGCACCCCTACCCCGCAGATACAGGTGCTGGCCACTGGGAGTCGGCTGGCAGGCGCAGGCACTGGGGGACCCATGGGGAGACGGTAGGGTCCCCCCACCCTAGGCCTCCAGCCTGTTGACTTGGTGTCTCCCAAGGAGGTGCCAGGTCTGCAGAATGCGCCTGGGGAGGGGGCGGTGGATGGAGGGGACCGTTGGGACCCAGCCTCAGCAGGACAGAGAACGTAAGTGTGAAGATGCTTGTTGCTTCCTGGAATCTGGTTTCATGCTTGCCTTGGTTTTTCTTCTTCCCCAGAAGCATGATCTCGAGGACCCTCATCTGATGGATTGACTCTGCCATCGTGGAGAAATGTCTCAAAGTTGGGCCCGTTCCAGACTTCACACTCTGCTTCTAAATCACTGTCCCCAGGAAGAAGCCATCAGTGAGCATGCCAGCAGGGAAGCCTGGGGCACGAGGTCTCCGGCGCTGGGACCCGCTGTGCTGATTCACAAAGGGGGCCTCGGGTTCTGTGCACGCCGGGACTTGCACCACCAGAGTCGCCTCTTCCGCGATCCCACCGGGGCCAGTCTCTCCCCGGGGCTCCCCTGGGACACGGTGCATGCCGGGTCATCGCCCTGCTGACCACAGGACATTGCCATTCTCCCTCCATCCCTCCAGGTTCATCTCTGTGACCTCAGAACCCGGCACAGACCCTGGTATACAGCAGGTGCTCTCTAAATGCTGCAAGTGTGTTTGCACACAGAAGCCCAGAGTGTTCACATGTCTCTTTAGTTTTCCCTCCTCCCCGAGCTGCTGAGAGGCAGAAGGGATGCGTCCTGCCTCAGGGACCTTGGCGCCTGCCAAGGGGCTCCTGCAGAGCTGGGCTGACGCTCCATGTCCGCTTCCCCCTGGGGGCCCTTGGTGGCCGCCATGGACAGTCAGCTGCCATGGGAACCTCCCTTCTGCAGCCCCTCGCAGCTTCCCCTCCTGAGCCTCCCATGTCTCTCAGCTCCCAGGACTCAACCTTCAGCTTTCTGGGTCTCCAACAACCACAAAGTGTGTTCATAACTGCTCGGAGCGGTGGGTGTGCCCTGGCCACACGGAGACAGACGTTCGGAGCGGGAGGGGCCCTAGATTCCTTCCCGTGCCGGGGCCCCATCTCGGTCTCTCCTGCTTCGGGGTCCCGTGGATGAAGATCTCTACCAGCCCTCCGGCCACGCTCTTCCCGAGCCTTTTCTGCTCTCATCGAAACACCCCCACTCCTCCCAGTAAAGAATGGGAATTTCAAAGAAACCTAGACGCACTCCAGTAGGACAGTACAGAGGACATGTTCTGTATTCCGTCGGGTGACGGGTGGACCTAACCTGATGGGTTAGGTGTGGGCAGGGGTGGAGGGAAGTTCCCGTCAGGAAGGAACCCACTGGGGACAGTGGCGGCCCAAGCAGGACCCGCGTCCTGTTTTTCGTTCTTGTCCCTGGGATCTCTGTGACCCTGCAGGGGACGTGGGGACAACGCCTCAATCCCCATTCTGGTTTATGCCAAACTCTGATTTTTCGGAGAGGTTGGCTTTGATCGCAATCCTGTTGCAGGCTTGCTATTTTTACAAGGTTCACCCTATTCTCTGTTATTTTTAAAAATAAAATTGTCAACAGCTTTTCCTTCCCCTGTAACATTTCCGCCACGAGCCAAGATCTTAATGAACCCTGCGTTCAGTGACAGGAAGGAGGAGACTAGGCCGGTGGGCAGGGTCGGCAGGCTGCGTGACGGCCTTCGGAGGAGAGGTCCGTGTGCCTGGGCGCGGCTCTCACCGCGGAGCGGCCTGTGACTCGGGGATGCTTAAAACGCATCCAGCTTGATGTCAACTCTGATGGTTTGAGAAAAGACCTATTTCTGGGCAGAAAAACACCTATTTTTACCCAGCTTGGTAGAGGGAACTCTCGGGCTGTGAGTGATAGAATCCAAAGCCTAATCTACCCCCGGTCCTCGGTGGCCTGGCCGGGCCGTGCAGACCCGCGGGGAAGACCGGGCTCTCGGCCATGCTGCAGGGGCCCTGGGGCAGCGCCGTCCTGAGAGCCATGCTGCGCACTTCCAGCAAGTCCTTCACGATTCGAAGGACAGCTCCGATGACCTCCTTTCATCGTTGAGGTGATTCCTGGGGCGGGAATAGTTCTGGGTCTCATTTTCGTCATTTACAGTAGAAGTGATGCCCCTTGCTCTGCTGACCTCACTCACTGGCTCCTTCCCTCCCTCCTCGTCGCAGCCGAGCTCCCTGAAAGCCGACTCTGAGCTGGCCCAGAGCGTGCAGACGGCCCGGGGGCTGCCGGCGGCCGGAAGGAGAGGAGTCGGTGGAAGGAAGGGAGAGGTCAGCAGGTGCAGGCTGGTGGCCGCCTCGTGAGCAAAGGTGACCGGCGAGGTCTGGGTGTGCACATAGCCGACCCTGCGTCCCTCCGCCTTGCCCGTGTCCTCCTTCACTCGTTGGCTGCAGAAGCCCGTGGAGCCTGGGGCCTGGGAGGGAGACAGTGCCGCAGGGACCCAGCCGCGGTCTCAGCTGCCGGGGACACTTGTCTTGTGGTGAATGGCACAGGAAGGTGAGGAGGGACCTGAATGAGGACTAGACTCATTCCAGAGCGGGGAGGGGTTTATTTTCCCACGCGGGGATTGACATCACACGGCTGCCTACGTGGCTGATGCATTTACCTTCGAGGACAATGTCCGGGGGCAGGTGGACACAGGGTCGGTAGCAGGCGGGGGCTGCTTCTGAGGGAGATGAGCCATTTTAAAGACAAGCCAGGAGAACCACAGGCTACGTGGAAGCTGGGAGGGCACCGACCATGACCCCAACTCCATATGTGGCTGTGCATTTGCGGGGGGAGCCACCCCCGTCCCTCCACCCCTGCGGTGGGTCTTGGCCCACATGAAGATGAAGCATCACGTAGGACCACGAAGGAGGGGATGGTGACAGAATGGAGATACCAGCCAGAGGACCGGCTGCCACGGTGGGCAGGCACCAAGACCACATTGTGAGCCCTGCACCCGCCACAGGCTGCTTCTGCAGGTGCACATCGCAGACCTGGACCCTGAGCCAGCATGGTCCTGGGGGGCAGGGCACCATGGCTGTCATTCTGCTCGGGGCTCACTCTTGTCCACGCTCTGGGATCTCCTGACCTGGGAAGACTGGGCTGCAGTTCTTCCAGGCCCTCTTAAAAGCTCGGGATTTTGGGGTTCAGAGACACGGGCCCAAGTGTAGAGGGGGCAGGGCCCTGCCTCGGTTGCCCTGTTGGGAGCCTTTCTGCATGTTTCCGGGCATCTCTGTGCACCTGGGCCAAGGTCACGGAGGCTCCCTCCCTCCCTTTGTGGGCATGGCCATGGTCCCCAAGCTGAGGTCTGTCCGGCTCTGCCGTCCTTTCTGCCTGTTGTCTCCAAAGCATTTTCACTTCTCATTTGAATGTGTTTCTGCTGAAACGTGCTCTCCCAGGGGAGGAGGGGAGGACGGCTGAGCCAGTGGAGTGTGGGGCCCACGGAGAAGGCCAGGATGGAGCTGGGGAAGGAGCTGGGGAGGTGAGCACCTGCCATCTGGGCAAGGTGGTTCCTGAGGGCATCAGCCAGGGCAAGGGGCAAAGACCACGTGCTGGAGTGTCTGAGTCTCCGAGTCCGGCCCGTCCCCACCCCAGCCCCTGACGCCTGGTCTAAGGAGCCCGCTCCTCACTCACCCCTCCAGCTCTGCGTGTGTTGCCACCTGCCTCCCCCCACCGGGCCCCCTGATGCCCCTGCGACTTCCCATCGGGGCTGGGCAGGCTCCACCTCCATCCTCACTGCCGGGCCCGCCCTGTCCCTGCCCAGGGTGCCAGAGACCAGGACTGAGGAGTCCTCCACACCACTGTCCTTCCCTGGGCTCTCCGGATGAGTTTTCCAGGCCGACGTGGGAGGCCACGGAAGACCCACTCCGGACAGCTCCGTCCAGGCCGGCCCCTTACCGTCTGCCTCCCAGGAGGCTGCACGCCGTGACCTGTTATTATCTCAGCCTCAGAAATGAGTGAGCCCATCCACAGTTGTGCCACCTTACTCGGCGGGAGAGAAAAATGCTCAGAACCGAGCGATCGGATGACATGGCTCTGCATTTCTGTGGTTCTGCCCACTTCCCACGCCATGAACGAGGTCGGAATCCTGCCCAGGAGCCCGTGGGGTGGGGGGGCATTGGCAGTGGGGTGAGGGGTCCAGAGCATCGGCGAGAGCAGTGTTCACCCAGCCCGAGCGCCCGTGTCCTGATGCTCTTCTCAGTCTGCCCCCCGGCTTCTGGAAGGAAGGGCCTGTCCTTTCAGCTGGCAGGCACGTCCCCCACCCCTGGGGGCCACAAGCCGACAGGGCTTCAGCAGGGCTCCATAGTGCGATTAGGAGCGACGGTTACTGAGGGCAAGAGAGGCCCGGGGCCCACCCAGAGGCCCCCTACTTACCTCTCTTCGTAGACCAGGATGGAAGAAGACTTGCCCAAGGTCAGTAGGCCAACCAGGAGCAGAGTCCAGGGCCTGGGGCTCCTGCCCACATGCTCAGCACCCCCAAGCAGCCCTCCTTGGGGGTCACGAGCTGGGGGGGTCCTTTTCCTTGGGCAGGCAGCCTGGTGCTCTAGTTCCAGTGAAGGGAAGCCCCACTTTGTACTTTTCTCTTCAAATGCAGTTCACAGAGGGGGACCACAACAGAGTCCCAGGGTCCCACGGCCCCGGTACGCAGCCAAGCCGGCGGAGGGAGGCCTCCTGCCCACATGGGAGTGAACTGAGGGAGTCATGGCCCCAGGAGGTGGCCCTCGCTGAAGACCCAGCAACCTTCAGCAGAGGCTTAACTGGGTGAATGGTGACAGAGCCGTGATCGGTTACCAGGGGCAACCATGGCATTTTAGGGACGTCATTCCTTGGTAGGGGTGGCCGCTGGGGAGGGACGCTGGCCTGCTGTCAAGGCCCTGGGTGGGAGACAGCAGCCTGGGCCACAGGGCTGAGGATAGGGCTGAGTGCGCTGGTCCCGGACCCTATCCCAGCCCAGCAGGGCCCTGGCGCTCGCTCAGAGAGGCCTGCAGCTGGCGCTGCTCAGGTGGATGAGGTTTTGCATCCAGGCTTGGCCACGTGGTGGACAAACAAGGCCCTCGCCTCCCTGCGGCTGTCTCCTCTGAGCCACGGAGATACAGTGGTCTCTTTCTTGCTCCGTGAGGGGTGGGTGGTTCCCCAGGGACTCCACAGGGGGTGGCTGGGGAAGTCACCCCTCACCCCGAGTGAGTGCCCTCGGACCCCGGCACTCACTCACGGACTCATTCCTCCCCCAGGGGGTCACCTGTCAGAAAGACAGCCAAGCCAATCCTGTGGATTGGGCCACCTCAGACAGATGAGGTGGGCGCATCTGATGGGCAGGGGTTTCCAGTGGGCCTGGCATTGGCTGAGCTGGACAGGGAGGTGGGCTTCTTCCAGAAGTGGGAAGGTCTGGGACGTTCTGGAAAGCACGGCAGGGGGAGACCAGCGTGAGGAGACCCAGAGCTGCAAGGAGCATGTGTGAGGACTGGTCTGAGCCTCCGGCGCCTCACACACCTGCCCCCAGGCCCCGAGCGCTGCCCCGTCACTGTCCCTCACCCCCCAGAACCATGGCTGCCCCAGCCCTTCCCAGGGTGAGAGCCCAGCTCTGGTCTGGCCTCCCTCTGAGCTCCTTCGGGGTGAGTAGCTCGTCCCACCCCCGATGAAGAGCAGGGGTTAGGGTCACCGCAGGGCATGGGACACAAATTCCACAGTGGCTCTTAAGGGAGAATCAGCCCACGGCCAGACCCTGGCCAAGGAGGTGATGGACGAGCTGCTCACGGCTCCTCCCAGCTGGTCAGGAGCCACACACGGTGAGCCCAGCCGGGCAGAGCCGGGGCGGATGGAGGACGGCTGCTGGGGTTTCTGGGAGGGCCACCCCCCCCTGGTTTCCTGTGAGAAGGCACACAGGCTGTCCAGGGACCTGAAAGTGTGTGTGTGTGTGTGGGGGGGCTCCATGTAGCAAATACGTCCACCGCCTGGTGTGTGTCTCTCCCTGATGTCTTAGAGCTCCTCCGACCTGGTGCCCCCATCCAAGCGCACTCTCCACACTCCAGCTGACCCGGTCTTTGCGGCCAGCCCCCTGGCACATCACCCCTGCATGCCCAAGGCAGAGCCCCAGGGTCATCCGCCACCTCCCCTCTCCTGCCCCTCCACCCACACCCCCGGGATCACCTCTCCTCCTGCTTCCTAGCGCGGCGGCCTGTTCCGCCCCCTTCTCCGTTGGTGCGGGCAACCCTCCCGCTGACAGCTGCAGCCTCCTCGGCCCCCCGGGTCTCCAGCATGTGCTCCCCCAGATCGGATGAGGTCGCACCCCAGCTCCAGCTCCCGGGTGACTCCAGACCAAGCCCGAGCCCCAGGAGTCCATCAGTGTCCTTCCTGACCTGACCCACTGGAGCCACCTCCCCAGCCAGCCACCCTCCCTCAGCCCCCGTCCCCTCCGGCGTCTGCTGCGTGGACCAGCGGAGTAGTTCTAGTGCACGTCTGCTAAACAGACGCAGAAGCGGGGGACCCAGGACGCTCTCCCGCCGTGGGGCAGGCACGAGGTGCCGGGGCGCTGGAGCTGGGCTGACGTCCGCAACACCAAGGTAGTGTGCACATGTGCACCATCTCGTCCATCACCATGTCATCTGTCACCCCATGGGAGGCCTGGGGTGTCACCGGGACGGCCGGAGGCAGGAAGGAGCCTAACAGGGGAAAGAGTGGGCATCCATGGGGGAGGCTGGAGTGGAGGGAACACTCACCTGCAGGCAGAGGGTCAGGCGAGGGCGGGAGGCGGGCTTGTCAGGGAGGGAGGGGGAGTGGCAGTCCGGGCAAGCCCGGCTTCTTCTCCAAGTGGTTTGGGATTCGCCAAGTTCCCGCCAGGCCTGGAGGCTTTCAGGTGCTCACCTCCCTGGCCGGCCATGGGGCAGCTGGACAGGTGTCATGGCCACAGGCTTGGGAATGGAAAGAGGAGGCGGAGACCATGGACAGCACCCGGGGGACACACAGACCGTCCCCAGTGTGACCACTGCGTGACCCTAGGCTCTGCCTCGGGCAGGCTGCTCTGGCCCCCACCCCAGTTACAGCACCAGCACCCCCTCACCCTGTCCCACCTCTCTTCACCCTCTGCCTCCTGACTCTGGGGTTTCCTAAGAAAATTAAAAACAGAATTTCCATATGGCCCAGCAATTCCATTTTTAGATGTGTCGCCAGAAAGAACAGAAAGGTGCTCGTCCATTATGTTCACAGACATGTTGTTCACAGTAGCCAAAAAGTGGACACCATCCACATGTCCATCAACAAACGACGGGAGAAGCAAAACGCAGTCCGTCTGTGCATGGAATATTGCTCAGCTCTGAAAAGGAAGGAAGGGTGAGCCTGGGGGATGCTGGGCTCCGGGGAATACGCCAGCCACAGAGGGACAAATCCTGCACAGTCCCATTTCACAGGAGGTCCCTGCAGGAGTGGTAGAGTACCATCAGGGTCCCAGTGTAACCGCTGGTGCAGGCGGGATAGGAGCAGGGCTGGCCACTCCAGGCTCCATTCTGCATGCACGGGACTCTGGAGGCTGTGGGTCTCCTCCCTGCTCTCAGGATGGATGCCTTGCTCAGAGCATTTCCCCGGCTGGGTCTGTAATCCCAAACCATGGATGATGGACCATTGGCATCAACTGGCTGGTATCCTTGAAAATCAAGCCAAGAGGAGTTTCTCCATCACCCTCCTTCTCTGGGATTCACCACGTCTGCAGAGACCTTGACAACACAAGCACTGGGTTCTGGAAAGATAATTGTTGTAGGGACCAAAGCTTGACTTGATGTCTAAGTCTGGTGGGTTTGAGGCTGAAGTAAGTAGTACTATACTATCTTGTCTGTCCCATTAACAATGGGGATCTTATGACATTAAGCTAATGAGACACTTCCTTGAGCTACTACAGCTTCTGAGTGAGAGAAGCTCAGCCCTGGCTCTAGCTGGGCACTGATGGAGCCCTGATCCCACCCTGGCATTGCGAAGCCACCTGGCTGAGAATTAGGAGAAATAGGAGACAGAGATGATGATGATTCTCTGAAAATTTATTAACACAGACAGACTCTGATCCCTTTGGGCTTAAGTGTTTTTGAAACTTCACTTACAAAGACATTCACTCTTTAGAATTCAATCCCTGCCCTAGGATGTTCACAATTGTGAGAAGTTCATATTCGTAGGTGTGTCTCACTGCTTTTGCCGCTTCACTGTAAAGTATCTGTGTTTATGCTTCGCATTTTGCTATTGAAACATTGTAACTTTAAGTTCATTGCAGGAGCTCCAGTGGGTTGTATTGGACAACATGACAGGAGGTCACTGGGGATGGGATGTTAGCTGTTTACTGCTGCATAACAGATGGCCTGACGTCTAGAGGCTTCCAGCAACCCTTCATCGTCATATGTCTGTGAGTCAGGAAGCCAGGTGTGGCTTGGCTGGAGCTTTGGGCGCAAGGTGTCCTGTGAATTTATGCTCCTGCCTGTGGCTGTGGTCTCATCTGAAGGCTTGGTGGGATGGCATGGGCTTCCAGGCTCTCTCCCTGTGGATGGTAGGATTCAGTTCTTCGGGGCTGTCCAGTGGAAGAGCTCTATTCTCCTCCAGTTGTTTGCTGAAGGTCCCTCGGTTCCTTCCCATGTGGGTCTCTGCAGAGGGCAGCTCAGAGAAGTAAGTGAGAGAACAGGCAGCTCCCATGATGGAAGATGCACTCCTTTTGTAGCCCAACCTCAGAAGTGACGCCTGAACCTTTTGCTATATCCTCTTTGTTAGAAGCAAGTTATTAAGTCTAGCACACACTTATGGTGGGAGAGAACAGGAGGGCATGGGAACCAGGAGGGAGGGTAACTGGAAGCCATCCCAGAAGCTGTCCACCACAGATAAGGAGTAGCCTGGAGGGGGTATTCTCAGCTTTGGGTAGTCTTTGCATAGATTTGATCTTATAATCTGCTGAATCATTTCAGGAGCTTCTGGGGGGAAACCCACACTGACTACCAGTAGCCCTCAGGGTGATATAAACAGCCAGAGGTTGGCTCTGGTGGAGTGGACTTAGGAATATGTTAGTAAGATTGTCTTGGCTTATGGCGGGCTGAACGGAAGTCCCAGAACGTTGAAAGGTACTAAAAAGCTGAGAACATTGAAGACAATGCTATTCCCCCTCATGATGCTTCCTCCCCATCCTGCACCAGCTCCATCTGGGTTCCTACCTGGGTGGTGAGTGCAGAAGGAGAAATGGGGCATGCTTTTCTAGCTATCAAGTGCTATGTAACAAACCACTCAACACTTAGCAGCTAAAACCAGAATAATTCTTCACTGTCCCTCATGGCTCCTGTTAGCCAGGGATCCTGGGAGGGCTTGCCTGAGCAGATCTCACCTGGATTTTCCCCACAGCTGAAGTCATGTGTTGGTCAGGCTACTGTCACCTGTTGGCTTGGCTGGTGCTGTCATGTGGGAGTTCCTGGTGCTTCCAGAACATGGGCTGAGCACCTAGGGTGGATGGGATGGCAGCAGTGTTGGGATCCAGGGGATAAGGCAGAAACAGGCCCTTCATATGGGGTCCATGGCTTTGGGGGCAAGAGATCAAATCACCCCAAAGGGAACAGATGTGTTGTAACTGAAAACAAGCCTGAAGGACAGAACTGGAGGGTCAGATCCACCACATGTGTGTGCATGCATGTGTGTGTGTGGAGGGGGACATGCAATCACAGAAGGGTTTTCTGAACATATGATACTTAAGCCAAAATGTGAACATGGGCGTTAACCAGAGCCAAGTGGGTGGAAGAATATTCCAGAAGGGGGCTGGTGTGCACAGGGGAGAGCAGTGGGGCTAAGGCACTGCAGGAATGAGCCGAGAAGATTCACTTGGAGCCAGGAGTCGGTCAGGTATGCAGGAGGGAAGACGAAAGAGGGTACCTGCATCACAGTGACCTGATTCTGACAACTGTGTGGAGGTCCGGTGAATTCTAAGCTAGTAAAGGAGGAGAGGTGGGCAGCAGGTGAGAAGAGGTGCCATGGCTCCAGGTATTCCAGGCAATGCAGGGCTGAGAGCTACGGCTGGGTGGGGGCCCTAAGGGAATAGGCTAGAGAGATAGGAGGGTCGTTTGGGGAGGGTCCACTGGAATTTGTGGTTTGGACCTGGAGTTTCCAACACTGCCAAGTCCCAGGGAGTGTCCATGGGGCATGTGGACGGTGTGGAGTGGAGGGGAGCCGGGGACAGGTCTGAGTGGCCTTGCCCGGATCGGCCACGGGTGTGGGGCCTGGTGTGGGGAGGTGGGCAGGCTTCAGGGGTGAACAGTCTTCCAAGACTGGGGAAGGGAGCGTGGGCAGGGACCAGGGGGCATTGAGCTTCTGTTTGGATGACCATTACCAAGGCTCGATGATGCTCCACTTCGGCTGGGGTGAAAGTGCAAAAAGAGAGATTATTAATTAAGGATGAGAGGAAAAGCATATCTGGCTGGGAATCAGGACTCCCCCTGCAGCGTCACTGTGAGTGTGGATGAGCCTGACGGTGGCCGGGTTTGTCGGCAAGCTCTTCCCTCTCTACTAGTTGCCCAGAGCTGTCTTCTTCATTTAAATTGAAGCCTTAAAAAAATATACAAACCTTCCTTTGCAAGTAGACGTATTAGAGATGTCATTATCTGCTCTGCCAAAGGATTCACAGTTAAGGCTCTTAAAGTAGAGGTTGTTTCTCTAGAATTTACTTGGTTTTGGTTTACGAAAATTCAAATGTACAGACACCATTAGCACCAAAAGCAGCCACATCTTGGCTGCCACCAGCCAAGAGCCTTTGACCTCACAGGAGCGGGACGCAGTTTCCTTGTAAAGAATCCCGCCTGGGGCTCGTGGCTCATTCTAATATGTATGCCCCCACCCGCATCCACTTAGACTTCTACCCAAGGATAAATCTGTTTCCCAAATCCCTGGCCAACGCAGTGATGGTGGAAATCAAATCTGTCTTTTCACAGACCATGTTCCCTTATATTAAAGTCGACCCTGGTCACCCCACAGAAGCACGACAAAAGGTTTCTGAAAACTTACACAATGGCCCCTGAATACAAAGTCCTGAATAGGAAACCTGACTATTTCATCTCTGGGAAGCAAAGAGATGAGTTGCAAGAAGACGTAGAGGAGATTTCTGACAGGGGACTGAGGGGTCTGCTGTGTTTGGGCTGAGGATGTGGGAGGCTGCTCTCTGCAGGGGCATCAGTCAGAGCCACCTTGGCTCCTGGGGAGTGGGTGCTGTGCCAGGTCTGTTTAGGGAGAAGGCCTCCTGAAGACGGCACCAGGCTCTGGCTGAGGCTGAGCTTCCTTCAGACGGGCATCCTCTTCGACAACAGCTTTCAAACACACGGGCCTGAACCCCAGGGGGTTGCTTGCTTCCCTTCCGAATCCTGACACTCATGGGTCAGGTGTGTCTATCCAGGGTCCGCTGTAATAAACACCCATCAACTGGGTGCTTATAACAACATACATGTGCTCTCTCGCGGTCTTGAGGCCAAAAGTCCAAAACCAAGGTGTCTGAATGGCTGTGTGCCCTCTGGAGGCTCTAGGAAAGAGTCCTTCCTTGTCTTTTCTGGCTCCTGGCATTCCTGGGCTCATGGCTGCATTTTCCAGGCCCTGCCTCTGTCTTCACCTGGCTTCCTGCTCTGCCTGTCTCAGATGCACACTTGTCATTTGATTAGGGGCTCACCCTAGTCTAGGATGATATCATCTTGAAATCATCAGCCTAATTTCACCTGCAAGACCCTCCCTCCAAATAAAGTCACATTCACAGTTTCCAGAGATTAGTTCACAGACATGTGTTTGTGGGGACCACCATTCAACCTGGTATAGATAGTGAATTTTATGGGCTGAATCGTGTCCTCCAAAATTCATGTGTTGAAATCCCAACCCCCAGGACCTCAGAATATAACCACTTTTGGAATTAAGGTCTCTAAAGAGGCAATTAAGTTAAAGAGGCCAATAGGGTGGGGCTCTAATCCCAAATGGCTGGTGTCCTTACAAGAAGAGGTAGAGACACCAGGGATGTGAGCACAGAGAAAGATCAGGTGAGGACACAACGGGAAGATGGCTGTCTGCACCCGAGGAGAGAGGCCTCAGGAGAAACCAACCCTACTGACACCTCGATCTCAGAGGCCCAGCCTCCAATACCAAGAGAGAATACATTTCTGTTGTTAAACCCCCAGTCTGCGGTATTTGGTTATAGCTGCTTTAGCAAATGAAGACAGTGACCTAGCTTTGGGGGGACCCATTATGTAGCTGCCACCCAGCTCCCTGCATTAAAAGGTGATGCAGTGGTAAGGGAACTAATTAATAGTGATATGGTAACAGTAGGGGACATTAATACCCCACTTACGTTGACAGACAGATGATCCAACCAGAGAGTCAATAAGGAAACAGTGGCTTTGAATGACACACTGGACCAGATGCATCTAACAGATATATTCAGAATATTCCTAAAGCAGCAGAACACACATATTAGGTCACGTAACAAGCCTCAACAAATTCAAAAAGATCAAAGTCATACCATGCATCTTTTCTGAGCACAATGCTATGAAACTAGAAGACAACCACAAGAAAAAAGTCTGGAAAGATCACAAATATATGGAGGCTAAACCACATGCTACTAAAGAATGAATGCGTCAACCAACAAATCAAAGAAGAAACAGAAAAAGTACATGGAAACAAATAAAAATGAAAACAGGACAATCCAAAACCTTCGGGATGCAGCCAAAGCTGTTTTAAGGATTAGCAACACAGGCCTACCTCAAGGAGCAAGAAAAATCTCAAATAAACAACCTAACCTTACACTAAAGGAGCTAGAAAAAGAAGAACAAACCCCCATACCAGCAGAAGGAAGGAAATAATAAAGATTGGAGCAGAAATAAAGGAATTAGAAACAAACAAACAAAAAAGTAGAGCAGATCAATGAGACCAGGAGTTGGTTCTTTGAAATGATCAATGAAATTGTTAAACATTTAGCCAGACTCATCAAAAAAGAGACAAAGAGGGAGAGATAAAAGACTCAAATAAAATCTCAGAAATGGAAGAAGAGAAATAACAACCAACACCACAGAAATACAAAAGATTATAAGAGAAAATTATGAAAAATTATGCACCAACAAATTAGACAACCTGGAAGAAATGGACAAATTCCTAGAAACATATAACTTCCCCAAACTGAAACAGGAAGAAACACAAAATTTGAGCAGACTGGTTATCGGCAAAGGCATCACATCTGTAATGAAAAATCTCCCAACAAACAAAAGTCCAGAGCCAGACAGCTTCACAGGCGAATTCCACTAAATGTTTAAAGGAGAGTTAATATCTATTCTTTTCATACTCTTCCACAAAATAGAAGAGGGAGGTAACCTCCAAATCCAAATTCTATGAGGCCAACATTACCCTGATTCCAAAACCAGACAAAGACACCACCAAAAAAGAGAACAACAGGCCATATCTCTGATGAACATGGATGCAAAAAATCCTCCACAAAATATGAGCAACCAAATCCAACAATACATTAAAAAAAATCATTTACCACCATCAAGTGGGATTTATTCCTGGGTTGCAAGGGTGGTTCAATATTCTTAAATATTTGCAAACCGATCAACGTGATACAAACATCAACAGGAGAAAGGATAAGAACCATATGATCATTTCAACAGAGGCGGAGAAAGCATTCGACAAAGTACAATATCCATTCATGATAAAAACCCTCCACAAAGTAGGTGGAGAGGAGGCAGACCTCCACTTAGGAAAGGCCATCTAGCAGAAGCCCACAGCTAATAAAGGACTATGGTGCCGCCGGAGAAAGCCTGGACCCAGGTCAGCTACAGCTGGGAGAGGGTAGGTCCCAAATCGGCCCCAGGATTTTGGGCCATTTGCTTAGTTGATTAAATGCCATTGATCTCATCTGTGTCAAAGGCACACTGATGCCCACCCCCAGCCTTACCATGAAAAGTCTACGTGAGACTCTCGCTATTCCCTGACACCGGTGAGAACACAAGGACGGATGGTCGCTGTCACGGTTATTTCCAGGGCATGGCTGCACCGGATCCTTGCGGTTCTGGGAGGGGGCTCTCGCTCCCGGGAGCGGACTGTGGCCCGCTGAGGCGAGATCACTTGCTGGAGGCCAAAGGCTCGGGGAGCAACAGCTCCGAGATCAGCACCTCCATCTGGTCCCTAGAATTTGAGGCTTAAACTCAATTTTGCTTCTCAGATGCTGGCCTCAGTGACCCAGTGTCCACCACCACCTTTGAGCGAGCCCCGGCAGGGTAACACACGATCTCAGATGTGGCATAAGCCGAGAGTGCCGTTCATTCATGGAAAGAGGCTTGAACCTCTTAGGAAAGGAATTCCACCTGCCAGGGAAGAGGATAATTTTGCTTGTCCCTGAGAACAGAGAGCATACTCGTTCTGATGCCCTCTCAAAGGGTTTCTGCCTTTTTGTGTAGAGGACACGTTCTGCCGATGGAAGGTGGCGGCTGTTTTTCCTGAGTGTCAGGGGGTTGGTGGCCGGCTCCCGGACACCCCCAGTGGGCTTAGGTGCCCCCGGGGCCCGTGTCTCCTCTAGCTATCCTGCTGGAGGCTGTGCTCTAAGGGGCACATGACCTTGCCCTTGTGTGTTCCCAGCCCCCAGTTTGGCAAATGATGATGATGATGATGATGATAATAATAATAATAATTATTATTATTATTATCACGGAATGTGGAAGTTTTACAAGTGAAGTAGGACAGGACAACAGGGCAGGCCATGAGCAGCAGAGACATACAAGGTGGCGGCCTACACGGGTGTGCGCTCAGGCCGTGGGCGGTGCAGGCAGCATGTGGGTGCCGGCGATGGGCTGGGTACTTGTCGTGCACATGCATGCAGCTGGGCAGCCTGTGTCCCCTGGGTCCCCGAGGCAGCTGTGATGGGGGGCAGTAGGAACAGCAGGGGTGGGCCAGCCACGGTGAAGGGGTCTGCGTGGAGGATGCTCGGGGCCCACAGAGGAAGGCGGGCTTACTGGTACCTCCCAGGAGCCTGGCTGCACCAGTGTGAGCTCCTGCCGGACTGTCTGTCTGGGAATTACTCTTCCGTCATGTGGTTGTTGCAAAATAAAAACATCCGCATGCACATTGCAATAAAGCAAATTGGGGAGGTATTTGGATTCTGCAAAGAATTGAGAATCTCCGATTTTGAAAACTCTTGCAACACTGCAAAGCAGATATTCACAATCTTAGAAATAGAAACTGAGCCTAAAACCATTATACTTCATGGAAAAAAATTACTATTTTCGTACGAAGCTTCGGATAATCCAATTATTAGTGAGGTAGGCCCTTTTAAAGTTAATTTTTTTTTCTTGTAATTGAAGATACAGCTTTGGAAACAGGCACCGGAGTTACAAACGGGTCACGAGACCACGTTGAGTTTCTTGTATAATACCACAAATCAAGTATCAGGAGAAGCTAGAATGGTATTGTGTAATTTCATATTTGGAATTAATTTCAGAATTCCACAAAACTGATTTGCATGAAGAGCTGAATCCTTGGCGAAAAGTCGTCCTATCGGAATTATCAGCTGTAGATGCACTCACATTTATATTTCAAACTAACTTACAGAAATGTATCCCGATGTTATCCCAGCTTATAGACTCCTGGCAGCTCTGGGAACTATTGCATTAGCAGGAAGATCCTTCTCAAAAGTAAAAAGTATCAAAAGTTGTTTGTAGTCTTGTATCTGCCATCAACTTCAATTACACTGGGGAAAAATGAAGTGGCCAGAAGTATAGATTTTGATGACCTAATAAATACAGTTGTAGTCAGAAACAGTACTTTAAGACCGATCAAGAAAGCGTATTAATAAAATATTATTATTTATCATCTTCCATGAAATGGTGACTCTGAAAATATTATTCCTTTGCAATTTGTAAGTTTCTGCTGTTACTTCTGTGTCCCTCATTCCCCGTGATGGCTTCGAGGTAATAAAACATTTCAAAGGAAAAAGCTTTATATTTTAGAATCATTATCTGCACCTGCTTTGTGAGCAAGAGACACCAAATTGTGCGTTTTTTCACTGGCCTGGAAGATTATGTAGCTGGCCTTGATCAGAAGATCATCCTAGAGATAAGAGTCCCAGAAGCTCCGAATAAAAACAGACAAATTAAAAAGAAATAAAAAGGCCGAGGGCAATATAGTGGCAGCCTGCCCCACGCTCCAGGCACTCGGCTCGTGAGCGCGGGCACCCTGGGGCCCCAGGCCCCGGGACTCACCCAGTCTGAGCGTCCATTGTCCCTGCTCCAGGATGCTTCCTGGTTTTGGGCCTGGATCCAGGGAGTGAGCACAGGTGTGCTGGACAGGGCGGCAGTCCTGGTGGGGGTGCCCTGGGGTTCTGTGGTCCTGGCTCCATCTTGAATCACCCTTGTGTGATGGGGGTGCAGTGAAGTGCACCCCCACTTCTGCCCCCGTTATTGCTCTGCACGCAGCTCCCACCCTGTCCCCTGCAGGGGAGGAGGGCGGCCCCGGGGCGTGGCCTCATTGGCTCCACTCAGAGAGCTCGTGCAGCCCCCTGGTCTCCTCAGACCCACCGGGCACTCCTGGGGGCGGGGGCTGAGGTGTCTTTTCCCCGTTCTGTGGGGAAGGACACCAAGGCTTCAGAGGGGCTCGACGACATGCCCAGGGCCTCTGCGTGGTTTGGTTTGGGTCTGCACTTCCAGCCCCAGAGAGGGGCCTCATCCCTGCGGATCCCACCTGCCAGCGCATGGAGGGGTGTGGTCCCCGTGTACCTGCCGAGCCAGTGAGACTGACGGGGGTGCAGACATCCACCTCAGGGGACCCGGCTCTGAGCTATCTCGGCGGCCCTCCGGCTCTGTGGCCTGAGCAAGCCACGGCCCTCCCTGGGCCTCAGTTTCCCATCCAGGAAAGAGGGCATTTTCATCCACACTCTGCTGGTCTTGAGAGGTGTGTTGAGACCCAATGTGCACTGAGATATAAATGGGCTTGGGGAACATGAAGGCCGTTTTCATATAGGAGGGATTCTCTCAAAGCCTTACTCCAGTCAGCTGGGATCCCGAAGAGACTCCAAAATATCTTAGCAAAGAAAGAAAAAGCAGAACACGGAGAAGACCCATCTAAGAATTTGCTCAGCTCACAGGACTGCAAAAAAAATCTGTGTGTGCGTGTGTGTTTGAACTGCTAATGAATATTGTCTATTTCTACCCCTTATGTAAGTCTAACGGATGGGGCAGAATCTGCTGAGTATATCAAAGACCCATTTTTAATTCATGGTGGGCTGGAGAAATAAAACTTACTTTTTTGAGAAAGAAATCTACAAGGAGATTTTGGAAGCCAACCAGTTTAATAAACACAGGCTCTAAGTAAATAGCATAAAGAATTTATGAACATTGCTTTCTGCATTTATGTATAGCTTGCTGTGTGGGGTCCAGAAAAAGAACAAATCATGTCTTTACAGTCTTTCCAGGACTTGGAGTCTGTGTTTCATACCCTGTGTGGCCCGAAGTGGCCCAGCTGTGTGAGGCGTTGTGGGGAATAATGTCTGTTTAATACCGAGTGTGCTGACATCAAATTGTCTCTAGGCTGAGCCCCCAGGGGGAGGAAAGGATGCACGGTGTCTTCAGATCGGGTCTTTAAAACTTGTTCTGGGCGACAGCGCATCCGCAGAGCTGGACGCGGGGCCCTGGACGTGTAGGAGCCGAGGAAGTCTGCTCAGGGCTTTGCAATTCCCCTGTGGCCCCATTCATTCTCTGGGGTCCCCGCACCCCCCGACCGGCTCGAAGCCTTGTCGATGGGGACTGCCGCCTCCGTTCAGCCTCTCAGACCTGCCTGGCCTCTGGGTTTGGGAAGCAGGAGCTCCATGTTCTGGGGGGCAGGGATGGTCCCAGGGACTCTTAAACTGTCCCCCCTTTCTGCTCCATCCAGGTGGGGCCCAGGTACCAGTGCAGGTGGATCTGACTCTGAGCAGGCCCCTCCAGCCCCTGTGGTCATTCCTGGTCTGGGTGGTCTCCCAGTCTGGCTGGGAGTCGAGGAGGGCTGCCTGGGGGAGATGACATGACGACCGGCCTTAGAAGGACTGTTGAGGCTCCCCTGATGATGAGGGGTGGGCATTCCCCCAGACCTGGCCAGTGCTGAGTCTTGGACTCACCCTTGGGCAGGGGCGGCCAGGGGAATCAGGAGCTCAACGGGTTTCTCTTTTTAAACATTTTTTTAAAATTATGGTAAAATATACATAACATAGAATGTTTCATTTGAACCATTTTCAAGTGGATGAGCACATTCACACTGTCTGTCCCCAGGACTCTCATCTTTGTTGATGGAAACGCTAACTGCCCATCTGTCTCCCAGCAGCGGTGTGGAGGGGCCGGGGCTGGGGGCTGGGGGCTGGCCCTCCGCTGCCACGGGCCGGTTGAGGCGGGCGGGCACCTGTGATCTTGGTGGTGGCTGAGCCCACTGGTCTCTGCTCCCCTGCCCCCGGTCCCCGGACGGCCAGTACTACGGATGTGTTCATTTCAAGCTCCATTACAAGCACATTAAAAGTGAATCCATAGTGGCCTTGTCCCTTGGAGAGGCACGAGCTGGGCCCAGGAGTCAGGCTCAGTAAACACAGGGACATCACAGCCCGAGGCCATGGCTCACCCTCCGCCTTCCACACCCGCACCCAGTACCCATGCCAGTTCCATCTCCCGATCGCTCCCAGCGCCCCTTCCCCACACGCTGGGCTGTGGGCACAGCCAGGGAGGCCCCGAGGGAGGGGCGCTGGCTGGAAACAGGGGGCCGGGGGCAGCAGGGGCAGCCCTGCAGGGTCAGGAAGCCCCGGCCCCCAGGCGAAGTCCACTCAGACCCTCCAGCAAAGGGGGCCTACCCCCCATGACCCCCACCAGCTCCCTACAGCTTTCCGGGCTCCAGAGAGGGTCCTGGGGGAGGGGTGGGGGGTGGCCCTAGGGGAGGGACCGTCTCCCAAGGTCTGGGGCAAGATCTTCTCAGCTGACCTGGGGCAACAGCTGCTAAGTGGGGGACACCCCAGCATGCAACCTCAGAGCTCTTCCCAAAATGAAATCCACCGGGATGCCAGGCGGGAAGGGGGGGTCCCCAAGACCTTCCATGGGCAAAGGGGAGCAGACACATCGTGCACCTGCAGCTAATGGCCCTACCCACTCTCCCCCCAGTACTCCTCTCTCTGGGCGGATTGGGGGGCTGCAGAGAGAGTTGGGGCATCCTGCAGGTCAGACTGCCCCCAGCAAGACAGGGGCTAGGGTAAGCTGGCCTGGCCCAAGTGCTTAGGGTGCCTGCTGGGGGTCTGTGAGCCCTTTGAAGGACACACCCCAACCTCCACCTCCGTGTCCCCATCTAACCTTGGGCCAGAGTCCGAGGGAAGGGTTGGCAGCTGACGCGGGCCTCCAGTGAGAAGGGGGCCGCAGTCAGGAGCTCAGACCCAGCTGGAGTCTGTGGCTGGAGGTTGGGGCTGGGAAGCCACAGTCCAGGCAGACGGGCCTGGGAGCAGCCAGGACGTCAGACGGGCCCCAGGGAGAAGAGGAAGAGCTCTCCGTGCAGGTGGGAGGCCGCAGTCCAGGTAGGGCCGGGGCCAGGGGCCGGAGGCCGGCTACCCAGCACCCGGCCGGAGCCAGTGATTGAGGCTGAGCTCGCCCAGGCGGCTCGGGGCGAGGGGTGGGCGTGCATGCGCGTGTGCATGCCGACCTCTGTGCGTGCGGCCCTGGCACTCTTCCCCAGAGCAGACTCACCCACAGGTGCTCCTTCCAGCCTCAGGAGCGACGACCCACAACTTCACCTCAGGCCCTCCCCTCTGCACGCCGAGCTTGTCACCCCTGCTATGATCAGCAGGTGACAGTTGACGGGGCATTCGCTGTGTGACTGGCAGTGGCCTCGGAATAACCCCGCAAGATGCCTACTATTGACCCCCGTTTTATAGATAAAAAGGCCAAGCTCAAGAGCCCTCAAAGGCCATGTGTGTGGAGGGGGCAGCTTTGAATCCAGGCCCATTTGACTCAGAGCCTGATGTTGGCCTGGAGGACACGGCTTGCACCCCTGACCTAAGAACCTTGGCCACCAAACACTGAATGGCCAGCTGAAGGAGGGCGGGGGAGGTGGCGGCTGGAGATGCCGAGGGCGGGTGGGGTCCGCGGAGGGACATTGTCCTCGCTGTGCTCTGCTGCATGTGCAGGGCTTGCCCAGGGGAGCAGAGGAGGATGCAACGGGCAGCTCACCTGGGCTCAGCTCGGCAGACACTGACGGGCTCCTGCTTGGCTCTGGGCCTTGGGCCCTGGGATCTGAGGACCCAGAGGACCCGCAGGCCTGCCCCTGAGGCTCAAGCAGAGCAGTGGGCGCTCACAGCCCAGTGAGGTGAGAGAAGCTCGGAGCTCTGTGTATGGGCTCCCGGTGAGGCGTCCATGCTGACCTGGGGGCTGCAGAAGCCTCCCTGGGGCTGGAGTTCGGGGCAGGCATGGAGGCTGGGCCAAAAGATGGAGCCAAGCCACCCAGATGAGCAGCTCCCTCACTCCTGGGTGAATTCCTAAATGAACTGAAAGCAAGCACTCATGAGATATTCCTGTGCCCACATTCATCGCGGCATGATTCACAAGAGCCAAACGTAGAAACAACCCGAGTGTCCATCGATGTGGGGGGGATAAGCAACATGTGGGCCATTCACACAAGGGGATATGGTGCAGCCTTAACAAGAGAGGGGCCTCTGACCCCGCCCAGCACCATGGGCCTTGGGGACACTGTGCTCAGGGAGACAAGCCAGCCGCAAAGGGACAAGGACTGTATGACTCCATGTCTATGGGGTCTCAGAGGAGCCAGATTCACGGACACAGAGAGTGGACGGGGGCGCCCAGGGCGACGGCGGGGTGGGGAGTGGGTGCTTCATGGGGACAGAGTTCAGTGTGAGGACATGAAAAAGTCCTCAGTGTGAGGACATGAAAAAGTCCAGAGACGGATGGGGGTGATGGTGCACAGTGGGGTGACCATGCTTAATGTCACTGAGCTGGACACCCAAAAACCGTTAAGGTGGGAAATGTTATGTTATGTGTTATTTTATCAGAAGAAGACCCAAGTGACCCACACTCATCCTGGGACTGTTGAGGGTGAAATGAATGAATGAAGGATGAATGAATGAATGGAAAGCAAGCACAGTAGACTTTTAGGGGTCCTGAGAACTGGCCTCCCACTCCCAAGTACATACGAGTCCCGTGAGAGGCGGGATCCAGACCAGGGCCAGCCTGTGGCGCTTCTAGACCCTGGAGCTCTCCATCTGCGGGCCGGGCCGGAGGGGCTCCTGGGCTCCTGCACCACCAAGTTGCCTCCAGAAGCCAGGTTGCTCCACGTAGGGATGCCCGCCTGGGCCAGGGGCTTGGCTCAGGTCGCCTTGGGACCCCTTTCGGCTCTGGCACATTCCACGATGCCACAGAGCTCCCTCATCTGTTGGAGAAACTAGAGAGGCTGCGGACAGACGGCGGGTCCAGGAGCCTGGGGGTCAGCCCGCTAAGCGCCGGGCCCCGGTGCAGCCTGGAGGGGAGGGACACGGAGGGACCAAGGCTTCCAGCATCTTCTGCGTGCCTCCGCCTTCCGCCCTCGGGCATCCATTCGTCCTCCACCAAGTCCCTCTGCCGGGACGGGCCAGCAAGCGCCAGAGGCAAGATCACGGCAGGACGGCATCCGGTGAAACCAAAGGGAGAAAAAAAAATCAATTTTCCTCTTGAAGTGATCTCTTTAAGCTGATTCAAAAATAATAATGTCTGACACTCAGAGGGGGCAACTCGTAATTTCCTAAGCGCGGCTACGTTATCGCTTTCGGGCCTCAGGACAATCTTGCGGGGAAGTGGCCTTACTCGGCAGAGGGAGAAACAGGAGCAGGGAGAGGTTAAGGAGCTCATCAGGCCGCAGAGCGTCTGGCAGGACTTGGGAGGAGCAGAGCACCCGCCAGGGAGTGCGCGTGTCCCTGCTCCCGCCCGCGTGGCCTGCCCCAGCCCCCAGCGCCAGGCCAGCCTCTGGCCACCCGCCCTCGTCCCTGGTGCTGGGGACAGACAGGCCCGGGGGTCCTGCACCGGCAGCCACAGCCTCTGCCCGTCCCCTGGGTCCCTCCTGCGTGAGACCCCGAATGAAGCCCAGCTGACCGGGGGGATCACGTAGCCGTGCCGTGGTTAGGGTTCTCCAGAGAAACAGGATTGCCTCACACTCACGCACACGTGCATGCACACACACACACTCATGCACACACACACCACACCGTGCACACACTCGTGCATGCACACACTCTGAAAAATATTTATTTGAAGGAATCGGCTTGTGAGATTCTGGAGTCTGCAGGGGGACAGGTTGGGGCAGGAGCGGCAGGTTGAGGGGGACCCGGGGAAGAGCCGAGGTTGCAGTCTGGTCTGAAGGCCGTCTGTTGGCAGAGCTCCCCCTTTCTTGGGAAGGCCAGTTTCTTTCTCTTCTGTCTTCACCTGATGAGATGGAGCCCACCCACCTTAGGAAGGCCAGTTTGCTGTGTGGAAATCCACTGATTTCAATGTTAATTCCATCCAAAAAAAAAAACAAACAAAAAAAACATGTCATAGGAACATCCAAAATAAGATTTGACCAAATATCTGGGCACCATGGCCCAGCCAGGCTGACCCATAAAATTAACCGTAATACCCTCACCCGGCCCGGGCTGCTGTCTCCCTGCCCCGCTCCTGGCTTTCTGCCCCGAGGTCCAGGCTGTTGACACTTTGATCCCCCGATATGCCCTGGAACGATGTCAGGGCAGCAAGGCGGCGTCCCCTGGGGTCAACTCCTGTGGGCCTATGGGGTGCCTGCCTGTGTGCCGGGGACCCCCACGCCCTGGTGGAGGCTTGTGCGCCCGCCACTCACCATCTGTGGACTGGGAGCTGAGGGCCCCCGGGCACACGGGCCGTGCACAGTTTCAAGCCCCTGCTCCCCACTGAGCTGCCTGCACCCCTCCAGCGACTCCTCCCCAGACCACAGCCCTCCATTCCCACTCTCCTCTTCGACACACCCCTCACTGGCCCTCAAGGAGCCCCTCTGCTCGGCCTCGCCCCGCTTCAGCCCTGCAAGGCTGCCGGCAAGGAGCTGGCGGCCCCGCCTTCCGGGTCAGCTCTCAGGTGACTGGCTGCAGGTGGCAGATGCCCAGTCTCATTTTGTCTCGCTGCCACAGGCTGGGCATGAATCCTCTTTGTCTTGCCTGATTGGTGGTGGAAACCCACTTGGATCATCAATAATCTCTGATTAGGGCTGGATCCAGACTCCTGGCAGAGAGTGGGCCAGCCTCCAGCCCTGGACCCTTTCCCTTGCCGGTGCTCGGTTGGGCAGGACGAGGCCTGTCCAGGTTGCTCACGGACTGGCTCAACACTGGCCTCCCCTGGTGCTCACGAGGCAGGAGGGGCACGGGCCTGGCCAGGCCCTCCCACGACCACCTCCCCGGTCCACCAGCGGCCTGCGCCCCGCTGCCCGGGCCACCTGCTCTGCTCCCCTTCCAAGGGCGGCATGCCTACCGTGCGCCCCAGCACGTGCTTCAGGGCAAGCTGGCTGCTCAGCTGTGTAGACCAGGAGCACCCGCAATATGGAATCTGCCAGAATACGGGCTCCACAGGCCTTGGCGAAGGGAGTAGAAGGTGGTGCTAATGGAGGCCAGATCAGTCTCTGGCTTCCGGCGGTCCCGTTCTCTGGCCCCGTCTGCTCCTGCCGATTAGTCAATGAACTACAACCCGCGGAATGCTGGATGCCGCGGGCTGTGGGCCCCGGGGGCGGACGTACCTGAAGAGAGGACAGATCCCAGTCAGCCTGGAGGGCATCACATCTGCTCCAAGTGAGCAGACCATTTGGAGACACACGCATGTGAGTCCCACGCCAAGCCTCGCGTTAGCAGTCCCGGGGGCGAGGTGTGGACCTCTGCTGCCGAGTTGGGGTGACCTGGGGAAGCTCGCTTTCTCCAGCCAGGCTCCAGGGCAGTGGTGTGGACCCAGCAGAGGGGAGCAAGTTCTGCAGTTAAGACGGGCCTGGTCTCTGCGAGGAGCAGGATGGAGATGGGAGAGAGCGAGCCCCGGAGGTGTGTGGAGCGAGCGGTGAACAGGGCAGACCAGGGGCTCAGAGCAGCACCGCAGGGTGTGGATCGCAGAAAGTGCAGGGCTCTCGCCGACGTCCGGTGCTGTGTCCACACCGGGCACCACCCCTGTCTGAGCTGGAAGCCCCTCGCCGCTCTCTTCCCACCGACCCCGTCACGTGCTGCTCGGTGGCATCGCACCCCGAGTTGGGGCTCTGCTGGGTTCCCGCTCATCTCCTGCATTTTGCTCAACGGAGTCACAACAGCCGAGAGGTAGAAGGAGCCCGCGCGTCCCCCCCCACAGATGAAAGGATAGACAAAACGAGGTCCATCCAGACAAGCCTTAGAGAGGAGGGGATTCTGCGAGGGCACGTGCCAAGTGAAATAAGCCAGGTACAGAGGGACAAATACCGGGCGATTCCATTGACAGGAAGCAGGCCGAGCCGTCAGACCCGTGGAGACCGAGCGCGGATCGTGTCCACCAGGCTGGGGGTGGGGGCAAGCGTCTAACGGGGACAGGGTCTCAGCGCGGGAAGATGAAAAGGTGGTGGACTCAGATCGCGGTGCTGGTCCCACAGCAGGCTGAGGGTTCTTAGTACCCCAGAACGGCACGTGTAAAAAGGTCAAAAGGTAAGTTTTTATATTTTACCACAATAAAAACAAAAGCAATGATACCGACAAAATGCACCCGGGACGCCAGCCCCATGTTCAGCCGAGATGGACGTGGCTACTTCCTCCGGCCACTTGATTCAGCAGAGCCGGCTTCTGAAGAGGAAGGGAGAGTGTCATTCATCCGTCACCTACAGAGAGCGAAGGCGACCAGAGAGACCTCACGACAAAGCTGGGAAGACCAGAGGACGCGGTGAATTATCGGTCCCCGGAGAGAGCGCACTGGGCCCTCTGAAGGTCCCCATGTCAGGCCCGGCCCTGGCGCATGGACATAAATAACCCGCCTTTAATGATGCCAGAAAACAATGCTAACGTGCTGTCAGATGGGCCATCGGGGGTGGCCAGATGGCGGCTGGAATCCACACACACTTCATTCTTCCATCTGCTCCCACGTATAGCACCCGCTCTGAGGGAGGCCAGGAAGGTGGGTTTTCCTCCAGATTTTGTCATTAGCTTCACATCGTGTTGTTTAGTTGGCTTCATGGGCCATTAACAGGCACCAGGCTGTGGCTCTTGGGCGGGGCACGGCGGAGGGGCGCAGGGCAGGGGCACCCAGGCAGCTCCTCGGGCCCAGCTGCCTCTTCTCCGTGCCCCATGGGCCCGGACGCCTGGGACGCCCTGTCACTGTGCACCTGCTTGGAGAGGCTTGTCTGCTCTGTGGTGCTTGCTCTCCTCTCCCCGGGACTGACCACCCTTGTCTGGAGTCAGAGAGAGCATCTTCACCCTCCCTTCCTTCCTTCCTTCCCTCTCTCCCTCCCTCCCTCCCTCCCTCCTTCCTTCCTTCCCTCTTTACTTCTTTCCTTCCCTCTTTCCTTTTTTCTTTCCTTCCTTCCTTCCCTCCTCCCTTCCTTCCTCCCTCCCTTCCTTCCCTCTTTCCTTCCTTCCCTCTCTCCCTGCCTCCCTCCTTCCTTCCTTCCCTCTCTCCCTCCCTCCTTCCTTCCTTCCTTCCTTCCTTCCTTCCTTCCTTCCTTCCTTCCTTCCTTCCTTCCTTCCTTCCTTCCTTCCTTCCTTCCTTCTCATCTGCTCAGCAGTTCATTCATCCATCTGTCAAATCATGGAGGCCACCTATGGCCGCAGACCCCATAAACCACAAACTGTTGATAAGCAGAGAACTTTGTAGGGCCCCTACTCACAACTGCATACAAATTGCCATGTCATGTTTGTTTAATAATCTCATTAAAACATCCAGTTCCTGCTGCGTGCACGATCGGGTGTCAGGGACTGTGGGCGTGTGGAGGGGCCAGGCGAGGCAGATTCACGCAGAATGACCTGGGAGGAGCTCACAGAGGACGCGGACCACGTTCCATGAAGCAGGGAAGAACCTCAGGGATTCCCTCTGAGTCTCAGAGACCAGGGCCCCGAGGCCCAGGGAAGGCCAGTGTCCTGCCCGAGACTGTGGGTAATGAGCAGTGGGCCCGGGGCTCAGGCCCAGCACTTGGAGGGCTCCTTCCCTCTAACAGGGGCAGTATAAGGGCTGCAGAGGTTGAGAGAGAGGTGTCCCAGCTGGAACCGCGTGCCCACAATCCAGGCGGAGGAGGGGCCCAGAGTTAGGGGGCCTGGCGGGGGTGCTGGGTGGGAGGGCAGGCCGCTGGCGGGAGCCCTGGGCAAGAGCAGGGGGCCGTTTGCCCTCCGTCCTCGTCTGCTCTAACCACACCCCCCACCACGTGCACTAACCTGCAGGAGCCCTGGGCCCCGGGGCAGAGAGCCGGGGGCAGGGCTTGCAGGGCTGAGCATTCAGCTGCTCGCTGCATGAGTGCTGGCCTGTCTGCTGTGCACACTTTCACTGTGTTTTTATTTTCAGAGTAATTGTTGGGGTCCTCAGGACACTGTGCGGACGGGGGCAGGCATGCTCTCGTATCACCCTATGACATCCCATCCTGATCCCGTTTCACAAAGAAGACGTGACTGACAAGCCCAGGCCCCTCCCTACCACCCCCTGAGAGGACCCCACCCACGACCGGCACCCGGAGCTGGGTGCTCCTCCCTCTGCCCCAAGGGCACCCCCACTGGACGCGTGCGTTCTACCTGGACATCTGCAGGCACCCGGGAGGGAAATGAGGCATCAAATGACTCAGCATCGGCTCCAGGTGGAGGCCCGGGGCCGGGGGGCGTCACGGGGTGGCTGGACGGCCCGCCCCCACCCTGCAGCCTGCCCGTAAATCCAGCTCCTGTGTCTCCGGAGCTGCCACCGGAGGGAAAGATCTGGTTTCCCTGCCCAGAAACGGCACCCAGTTGCACAGCCAGTGTGCCAACGTCCTCTGGGGGTTCGGGGAGGAAAGGGCTGGTGTGGACTGGTGGGGGCAGGGGGCATGGTACAGACTGAGGCCCCGCTGCTCCTCTGTCCACCCTGACCCAGGGGAAAGCTCACCACATGCTGCCCGGCGTGGCTCCTTCCGACCTGGGAGTTCGGGTATCTTGGCACAGTATGTTCCTGTGGTATTTAAATCAGGAGGTACTGATTTGCATCCGCAGCGTTTCCATACTCCGCGGCCATCTCTGTACCTTCCGTCCCCTCCCTTCCCGTCTGCTCCTCTCCAGTTTCAGGGGGGTTGCTCCTTCGGCCTCAGGGATGATGGAGAAATCAGTTTATTACACCGTCTTACCTAAGGCAAACCTGACCTCGGCACGGTGTGGGGCAAGGAGAGGGGGTCAGTCACCACCTCCTAGCGGCTGCTGGGCCCCCTCCCCCAGGGAAAGGGGGCCTGGTTATTTGGGGCACCTGTCCCCTCCCCGGGGGACAGGGCCGGGCCACCACAAGACCCCGAGCCTGTGAGATTATCGCTTCACTGCTGGAGAGTTCCTCCCACTGGTCAGAAGGGCAGGCCCGGGCTCTGCAGGGCTGGTTAGGATGAGCGACCCGGGGTGCTGACGCGACGCTTCCAGATCCCTTAGTAAAGGGGCCCGGGGGAATCTCGGAGGACAGGGGCCCCAAACCTACCAGGCAGCATGCTGGGGGCTGTATCAGACCCCGGGAGCACCGGGGCCAGACGCTGGGTCTGCAGGCACTCGAGTGCTGTCTCGGTGCCCGCTGATTTCAAGCAACAGTTTGTGGGTCAGCTAAAGCACACCTGGACCAGCTTGCAGCCTGGGGCCAGGGCTCCTGAGCTGGCCCGGGGGCCACGGTGCCTGCCTTCTGGAAGTGGTTCCATCCGCAGCCTAGGATGTGGGAAGACACCTGACCGTGTTCTCAGCAGGGGGGCAGCACCCCCCGGAACCCTGGCTGGAATGGCTTTCTACACGTCCTCAGGGAATGAGGGTGCCACCTGCTGCAGCATCGTCAGGATCCACCTCAGTCTGGAGCAGGGCTGCGGTCAGCCAGTGCCCAGCCCGGGGGCCAGAGCCTGGCCTTCCGCTCATGCTGACCCCCGAGGGCAGCCTTCTTTGCCCCCAGCACCCCGTCGGGTCCCCGCCAGGCATGGCAGCCTCGCGCAGCATCCCGGGTCCCCACCTCACCTGCACCAGAAGTGCTTGAGAGGAGACCCCAGCTGAGAGATCCCATCTGTGGCTCGGATGGCTGCCCCCCAGGGTGGGCACAGAGCAGCCAACAGAGACAAAAGCCTCAGGGTTGCAGCCCGGTTCAGGGAGACCATACCCGACCAAATCCAAAGGTAGGGAGTCAGGTGGTGTGAAGATCTATGGAGAAAAGCCCACGTGGTGAGGAGGCCCAGGAAAAGGAGGTTGGAAGGAGTCCTCACGTTGTGATGGCGGTGGGGAGGGGCTCTCTGGTGGATCTTTGGAGTGGCTATTTTTATCTTAATGTTTTGTTCATAAGCTGTCGGTGGGAAGGGCACGTCAGGACCTTGACTGGATGGAGAGAGTGACTTAGCCTGAGGACATCCTCAGGCCTGGATGGGACATTGTGCCCCAGGTGACAGTGACATTAAGAACACAGACCAGCCCAGAGGACCACAAGTTCTTCCAAAAACACAGCGGGGCTTTGGTGGAGCTGGCCTGGCAGCCACAGGTCACAGATGGAGATCCAGGGAAGACAGTTACTCTTACGGTGGGAAGGGGGATAGAGAGGCGTCCCTCCCCATCTGCGAAAGAAGAGGGAGAGAGTGGAGGAGCACGTGCAGACCCTGCAGAGGAGCTGGATCTGCAGCCCAGCCAAGGACAGTCCTTCAGCTCTGCTCCACAGTGGACCTTAGGAAGGGGCGTATTTAATGGTAATTCAGGAAAACATGCCTGAGAACAAAAAGAGCAAACAGTGAAGCAACATCCGGGAGGAAAGACCGAGGGCATCGCAAGAAAAACAACATGCACAGAGACCTGGCAGATAAATTGGAAGTGACAAGGACGGGCAAGTCTTCTTCTCTGGAATCACCAGCATAAGGAAGAACTCGAGATCATCACAGAAACACACAGGGAAAATACAGACAGGATAATAAGCCAGGTGGTGATACCCACGGAGGGCACGCGATGAACTGCTGCCCGAGTAACTGAGGCTGAGGCGAGCGGACGGGGCATTTGAGGCGAACGTCAGGGAGAAGAAACCTCCCAGGGGTGAGTGAGCTGGCAACGTTATCCCAAAATCCAATACAGAGATAGCTCGAGATGAATCTTGATTAGGTTATTGGACTGTAGAGATAACAACAAAATAATTCTCTGGACGTGCACACAGGAACAGAAAACCGTGGTCACCCACGAGACGCAAGGATCAGGCCACCAGGCTTCCTTGTGGTCCCAGGCTCTGGAGCGGTGGGCGAAGCGCAGAACTCAGGCACCCGTGTTCACGGAGGCAGATGTCGGGATCTGTGTGCCACCTGGGGTCAAGCAGGAGAACCGTGTCTGTGGTATTTTCAGGGGAGTCCTGTGACCTAAGCGTTCTGTCATTTAAATATAGCATTTTCTATTTAAAGTTTTTCATTGAAATGTGAGAATCAGCCATTCTCAAGCATGAAAGAACTTAGGGAGCAGGTTACCAAGGACAGCTTCTTGAAAACAATACATAATCTGAAAAAAAATACATAACCTGGGCAAATTAAAAGATGAAAAATGAAGACACCCAATTCAACACAGTATCGGTTCAGAAGAATGGATATGGGGTATGTTGACGCAAAATGAACAAACCTTTCAGAGTTCCTAAAAAAAAGGAGAGTTTTACTCCAGTCCAGGTTAGGATAGCTGCCTGGATACACAATCTTCATGAGGAAGGCTGTGCTCGGGGAAGTGAACATTTGGTGTACGTTATACACAGTTTTTACATAAAAAGTTACACATTATGAGAAGGTTGCAGACCTTACTTTAGTTGCTGGGATATGTAAGGCTGTATGACTTTAATCTTATGGGAACCAGGGAAGTTGGTCCCTTCTTCTTCTCTTGTGTTCAGAAGGCTCCTTTTTGGTTATTTTCTTTAATGAAGCAGATGTGCAATGTGTGTTCGGGGCAGAAATGGAGCCCATGCTTTGAGGTTTCGTGGAGTCATTTTGACCCTTGGTAAAAGTTAAAGGATAGCTTCTCTGAGAGCCCAGGAGCAGGGCCCACAAACATTAAAAGTTGAAAATTTCCTTTATCAGTTATACTCAGGGAAAGATGCATCAAACAGAAATTTTATAACCAGCTAGATTGCCTCTCAGTGTCTAATCGCCCCCCAGACCTTCCCTGGAAGACACAGCCCTGAAAAACACCTGTTAGAGAGCCCAGATGAATAACTTGGTTGTGGAGACGGGGGTTGTGGGGGTGGTGGTGGTGGGGGGCGTCCAGGCACAAGCAGTGAACATGGAGCCCTTTAAAAATTAGGACGGAATGAAAAATCCTGTGTGAACAATTGTACTGGAACAACATTGACCTCTGCAAGAATGAAAGACAATTGAAAAAACATCAGGGGAGCTGGAGGCGAGGAGGGCAAGGTGGCGAGAATGGTGTCCCCTTCCCCTGTGAGGGGCCGTGGGTAGAACTAAAATGAAAGCATGCTGAGGGAAAAACAACAATGTCAACCTAAGGTTTCAATGTATTTATTTTCCTTCTTCTTGGAGGTAATGTAGAATAATAAGAACAGAAATTCCTGCAATCTCTCTTCTCTCCCTTTTTATCCTTTTAATGGGAGTAAAATTAAATCAAGATCTTGCTGCAAATGCCCTCAGTACCCTCGTCTTGCTTGGTACGGTTATTCCTATCGCATATCTGCCTGTCTACTCATCTCTGTGCATCTCTGCATCTCTCTGCCTCTCTATCAAGAGCGATCTGGAGTCTTTTTCCCATTGTGATGTTGTTTCTGGGTGATCGGGTTTGGGGTGATTGCTCACTTTCTTGTTTGTACCTTGGAGTTGCTCTAGTTCTTTATTTTAAGCGAACATTGCATTAGCGAGACCCGTGTCGTCTCTCTAAATAGAAACAGAGGAGCTGGACTTGCCCCTCCCCACAGTGTGTCTGGGGCAGGGGGCCGGGGTGGTGGGTGGGGCAGCACCTCTAGCCATCGCGGGGCCTGCTGGGCACATGGCACCTGCCCGATAAGCTGTTGTCCACCGTGTTCAGGATGTTGGGACGTGGGGTTAAAGACCACAGTGGCCACGTGCATCCTGGGATGAGGGGGACGGTGGTCCCACCAGGTCCTCTGTCCCCTCGGGCTGCCCCCCATGCTCCATGTGCTTGCACACCCCTGGGGGGAGGTGGGCTGAGAGGACCTCCAGATGGGTGTGAGGGAGGCAGGGGGTGGGCGAGGGAAGGATAGAATGCCAGGGGCACCTCTGTCCCCACCTTGGCACCTTGCAAACCCCTTAAATGTGGCGTTTACCCGGCCATCACCTCTGCCCTAGACGGCTGGCGCCCTGAAGCCAGGAGCCACCTGTCCCTCCATGTGTCTGACAGCCTCGAGTGATCCCTGTGCGGCGCTGGCAGGAACGAATGGGTTTAATTTGGCTGTGCCTGCCAGGTGCAAAGCCCCCTCCTCCCCTCTCCAATACGCAATCCTCCAGAGTCCCGGGCTCTTGCCGGAAACCTCGCCCCTCACAAGTGAATTGCTTTCATTTCCCTTTATGAACTGAAGCATGTTTAAATGACATGAATTTCCATGTGTTCCATCCAAAGGCAGCTTTTTTTTTGGGGGGGAAGGGCTTTTCTCCCACATTTTTTTCCTTCTTCCAGGTTAAAGGAAACATCAGGAAAATGACAACTTGAGTGGTATTTACTACTTTGAACAGCGCAGGTTGCTTTTGGAAATGGGAGGAAATGGGAAATGGGAGCTTCCAGAGCTTTTGCTCCCAATAAAACTGCTGAAGCAAGGTCAAACATTCCCAGGAGGAGATAAAATGTTAATAAATGATGGCCATTGTCCCACATTTCTGAATTTATGCCGTACATCTATATGGCATCGTTCTCTCCTTGGTTAAATTCAGTGAGTAATTTCTGACTGTATTCATTGCCGGAGGATATATTTCTTTAGAGTTAAATATCACTAGCTGTGCATTTTGATATGAGGAATGCGGGCTGCAATTTATAACCAACAAGATCGTCAGTGAATCTGGGCTGCGCGGAGAAGCAGGGCGCAGGGAATGTACGCGGCTCCAGTGTTTATTTTAGAATTCATTTGTGAGGAAACATCATTTCAAATTCCACTGTCAAGTTCTCATCCGGGATTGCTCATTCCTTCAGCAGACATCCAGGGGCGGGCAGATGCCCGGCACCGGGGCCTCTGACACCCCGTCACCCGCCTCTGCTCACCCGCGGGCTCGCTCCCTTCCGTGGTCGGATGAAGGGGTGGCCGTGCAGCGTCCTGACGAGGGTGAGGCGTGATGCCCGAAAGCCCCCGAAAGTGCACAGGTGAGGAAGGAGGCAGCAGTGGGCTGGGGGTGCCCACACCTTTCTGCTGGGGGCCCAGGGAGTCCCAGGCTTGCTGGGAGCTGCAGGGGCTGGAGACCAGGGTTCCAGAAGGGGCATGGGGGAGCTAGGTCTGCAGGAATTCTTCCTCTGGAAGCACCTCCCTCCCCTCCCTCCTCCCTCCTCCTCCCTCCTCTCCTTCCTCTTTCCACCCTCCTCCCCTCGTCTCCTCTCCCTCCTGGACCTCCCTTCTCCCCGTCCTTCTCCCTCCCTTCTCTCTCCCTCCTTCCCTTCCCCTCTCTCCTCCCCCGTCCTTCTCCATCTGCCCTTCCTCCTCCCCTTCCCCTCTCTCCTCCCCCCTCCTGCTCCATCTGCCCTCCCTCCTTGCACCCTCCTCCCTCTCCTCTTCCTTCCCTCCTCCCCCATTCCTTTACTCTCCTCCCTCCCTCCTCCCCTTCCTCACCCCTCCCTCCTCCTCCCCCTCCCCCTACTCTTCCCTCCCCTCCCTTCTCACACCTTCTTCCCCTTCCTCTTTCCGTGCTCCTCCCTCCACCTTCTTCCTCCTCCCTCCATTCCTCCTCTCCCTCCCCTCTCCTCCCTCCTCCTCCCCCCTTTCCCCTCCTCCCCTTCACTCTAGCTCTCTTCCTGGACTGGAGGTGGGGACACGGGAGGCCCTGTTGTCGGGTCACAGTCCTTGGGAACCCAGCACAGTTACTGAGTGACCTTCCTTCTGTGGTCCTGCCTTCTTCTACTGGAAGTCTGTGTTCATGAGCCAGGTGCTCTGTAGAAGCCTAAGCTTGTCTATGAAATGCAAGCCTGCCCTCTCAGGAGTGAATCGAGTGGACTGTGCAACCCAGCTGGCCTGCTGGAAAGCAGTGGCTTTGGAAACACCCTGCCACCAGACAAAATCCAGGTCTCCTACTCCTCCGCCATCTTGCTCCAGAATCGGAACCACCCTGCCACCACCTGTGTGCTGTGTGACCCTGGGCAGGCGTCCTAACCTCTCTGAGCTTCAATGCTCCTCAATTGCATGCAACATGGGAATGTTATTGCCAACCGCAGAGGTTTGCTGTGGGAGTCCAGCTGATTGTCTGGGACGGGGCAGGTCCCCGGTGAGCACCAGTCCCCACCCCTCTGTGCTTTGCTCTCCCATCTTGAGATAGGCGTGCGCTTGCTTACCCTTTGTGGCCGCAGAGGGAAGCTGTCGAGGTGCTCAGGTGACCTCTGGCAGTGATCCCGTCTGTCTGTCCCCTGACTGTCAGGGACACTCCCACCGCTGCCCTCACTGGGCTTGTCCAGGCAGAGAGGTCATGATGCGCCTGCTGCCCATGCCGGGGACACGGTGTGGTGACCTTCGCCCAGCGCCTGGCACATCGTTAACACTCGCAGCGGGGTGTCTGTTGTATTATTTAATTTTTCCTATTGCTGTGAGGCGCAGGGGGAGCCCCAGGGACACCGCACCTGACAGTCAACAACTGACCACCAGTCCCTCCGCGGGCGGCGCCCCCATGGCCCAGGGAGAGGTCTGTGGGCTGCCCGCCTTCCGGCCTGGAGACACCATATGGCTGCAAGCACGCCCCAGTGTGTACTCCATGACAATGGCACAATTCTGAAGCCTACTGACAAATTTTATGGGTTTTTATCTTGTGCTAATTTATGGGAAAATAGCTCTTAACCATTTATCCACGAAAGGGCTGCCTGAGCCATGCTGGAAAGATCCGCTGGCAGGACCGTCTCTCAGTTTCTCGGTGAGTGACTGTCCACGTAATGCAGACACCCTGGGAAGAGGGTTGTTCTCTGAGAATGCGTCTGGGCGTCCCCCTCTTTATCGGTGCTGGCGGGGAGCATCGCAGAACCTGGGGGCAGGGACCGTGCGGTGCACTGGGCTAGGGGGGCCCGAGTGCGGTCCGTCTGTGTCTGTGACCTGTCCCCACTCGCCTCCATCAGGTGGCCCCTGTGGGCACGGGAGACACGGGGAGAACACGGAGGCTGCTGCCGGCTCCCAATGCCCTGGCCGATGCTCGTGGAGGACGCAGAGTGAGGGGCGCAGGGAGGGAGCTGGCCTCAGCCTCTGCGTTCCACGCAGCTCTGTTCAGCGTCTCTACGGGACCGGTGGCTAAAGGGACTGGCCCGGCTCCTTGCCAAGGGGACGGCCTGGCTGGGTGAGAGTTCGGGCATCGGGGCTCCTGGAGTCCTCAAGAAGCTGCAAGATCAGAGTGCACTCACTGTGTTCTGGGCCCTTGATGTGTTTTCCTGGAACAGAAGCCTATGAGATGTGCCAGCTGATTGCCTCATCTTACAGAGCAGTGCCCAGAGCTCAGCGTGGCCAAGTGGCTGGTGGAGGCAGGGCAGGGGGCCACCTTGAGGCCCCTCTTATGTCCCCTATGGGCCCTTCTTCCTGAGTCGAGCTGGCTGAGCTGTCTGTGCACAGGGAGAGTGAGCCAGGGCCAGTCGATCTCGCCGGGCCTCCGTTTCCCCACCTGGGGAGTGGAGACAGAGAGCCTCCCTCCCAGGGCTGCTGGGAAGACGAGTCCCAGGCACGTGCCTCACTCTGGGCTCCGAGTAGCAGCTGAGAGACGCCAGCACTGCCCCCGCACCCCCCCCCCCCGCCGTGGTGGCCCGAGGTGGGCGGTGACCAGTTGGCAGGTTGCTATGGAAGGACCTCCTCCGAGGGGCTCAGCCCCTCTCCACTTGCCCTTTGCCCCACCAACACTGCACCCCTGTGCTACCTGCTGACCCACAACAGAGCATCCGGGACAGACCACTCAGGAGGGCAGAGGAACTCAGAAGCCCCCCAGGGCAGTTCTGCCCGCCCGAATCCCCCGCCCCCAAGTGCTTTCTGGGCTCAGACATCTGTCTCCTTCCGCGGCCTGCAGCCAGCTCCTCGTTCCTGCTTTTCCCCGCGAGGTGCGTGGCCTCCTCAACGAGGCCCGTCAGGGCCAGCATGTGCCCAGGACCTCCTCTGGTCCCTCAGGCGTGGGGAAGGTGGCAGACCCCAGGCGGCAGTGAGCGTGGGGTGTGAGCCGCCCAAAGCCTGCCTGACTGGCGTGTGGGCACAGGGACAGAGAGCCGCTGTCTCCCCTCTGGGTCCAGGATGGCTTCGTCTCTCTCCCCTCTGGCTCCCGGGCACCTGTCCCCGAGGAACTGTGCTTTGTGAGAAGGACCCGCGGTCCCCGATGCATCCCTGTCTGCCGTGTGAGGCCACCGTCCTCACCGTCCAGCCCCCCTGTCACAGACTTGAGGCTCGCCTGCTCCTGGTGCAGTGCACACGGGTCCGTGCCCAGCACCTGTGCCCTGCCTTGGCTTCCCGGGAGCCCCAAGAAACAGCTTTCAGGAGCTTCCTCGTCTTCAAGGAAGATGATCATAAGCCGCTGGGCATCACTTTGTGGGTTTAACATGGCTACACCTTTGGCTATTCCTGCTTCAGATCATTGTTTGTAAAGATATAAAGGAATAGTTAGAATCAGGGAATCTGGCCTGTGCCCTCCACTGCCGCCCCCCACCCCGCCCGGCAGCCTGAGTGGGGGGTGGTCTTGGGCACTCACGTAGCCCACGGGCCCCCACCGCCTTCCAGGTCTCGTCTGTTAGCATCACGTGTGTCTCTGACTACTTCTGACTTAATACTACACTTGGTGGGTGAGCCTCCGATGGCCCTCCTTCCTCTCTGCCGACCTGTTCTGAGCCCAGCAAGGTCCTGGGGAGCACGCGCTCGGCTGTGGGTCCGCGGGTGTCTGCTGTGGTGCGGGTGACGGCTGGAGGCCTCGTCGGCGCCCTGGCTGAGTCTGCCCCGAAACTTCAGGGACGTTAGCCTCCAGAAGCCCCTTACAGGATTCAGGGGGGACAAGGGGATGGCCTGTGGGTTCACACGGGCTCTGGATGCCAGGCCTGTCCTGACGGGGGGAGGCAGGCTGGGGCCCAAAGGGCAAAGCGTGGAGGAGGTGAGCCCGGCTGGTCTGCACCCACTCACCTCCCAGGACTGCTCTCCCTCCTTCTCCAACCCACTACAACCTGCCCCCTCTCCGACGTCCCAGCTAAGTCCCACCTCTGCTCGGACCCCTTCCTTGCTGGCTGGCTGCCCTCCCCTCCTCTCTGCAGTGGACAGAGAGGGGTCCCGCTCTGGTCTCCCCACTCACTAGCTCTACGGCCTTGCATGGGTACTGGGGCCAGATGCTCAGCCAGCAGGGGTGGGGACACTTGTGGCCTCCTATGTTTGGGGTGTTGGTGCTGAAAAGCACTCAGCAAGTGCTCCCGGGCTGAGTGGAGGGGTCTGGCCCCAGGTCCCCCAGACCTCAGGGCGGAGGAAGCTCCGGCCGGCCCGGGGGGGGGGGGGGCTTCATTGCGTTGGGCAGCGCCTTGCTTCATGCACGCTCTCCATGGATGACCACCATCAGCTCCTCAAAGGAAGGGCCCTGTCTTGCACATTTAAAAATAGCCCAGGGTGTCTTTCTCCGAGGCTGGCACATAAGAGGGGCACCGAATCTTTTGTGACTCAGTGTCAGAAATTGCATCTGAAGGCACAAGGCACTGAGAACATTCGCCCAGTGGGCCACTTGGGCCCAGGACGCCCCGAGCCCACCAGCAGCTTCAGGTCCGTGCGTGCCGCAGCGCCTGGGCCGGAGGAAGCCTCTGCCCTCCCGGCGTCCCTCGCCCTCCAACCAGAGCGGCTGTCAGGGTCCCCTCAGTGCGTCTGCAAGGCCGCCGGCCGTGGGAGGGACATGCCGGGCAGACATCGGTGACCCCGATGAGGGGGTCCCAGGCTCCACACCTGGAGAGCCATGCTAATCTCAAGGAGCCCAATTAGAACAATGTCTGGGAAAGGCAATGTTTTCTGGCTCAAACTAACAAAGAAATTCAGAGCGTGCGAGCCAGCAAGCCTGTTATGCTTAGGCTGCCGCGCGGCGCGGAGCGGGCGGGGTGTTCCAGAAAGGTGTTGGAGGATCTGGCGAGTCCTCAGGCTGGTCTCAGCCGCAATCCGCTCTAGAGAGGGATGAAGAGGCTCCAGGCGGATTTATCTGAAGAGGAGGGATGCTCGGCAGGAGCCCACAGCCCCCAGCCGGCCCGCCCGCGCTCTCCACGCCCGGCCTCCAGCTCGGGGGCACTTCACTCCCATTTTAAGAGGTTTTTGTCCATCCAAAAGTATTACACGCACACTGTAGGAAACAGAAAAGTTAAAAGAAAATAATCTTAATCCAGTCACTCAAGCTAAAGCTATTACTTCCTTTTTCTTCTTCTTCTTCTTCTTTTTTTTTTTTTGTATATATTTTTCCTGTGTATTTCCTTCTAGGCATTTCCTTCGTACCCAAACAGTAAACGGGAAGAGCTGATGGGGCCGTGGGCCCGGTGTTATTCCGAGCGCCCCACAGACCCTGTGTCCCCTGCTCCCACCAGCCAACGCGGTATCTTACTCACCGTGAGCGGAGGCGTGGGGGGCGGGCTGGCCCCGCACTTTCCCACAACAGAAGCACCTGCAGCTTGAAGTGCGTGAAGTGTGTCTTTGTCCCTTACGAAGCATGGGCTTTCCTCCATGACCGTGTTTATGATGTGGTTGCACCACCACGTGGCTAACTGTCCTTCCGTGGCCAGGTGTTCTGGGTCTTTCCAAATGCTCACGGTGATCTGAGAGTCCGTCGTGAGGATGCAGGGCTTACTTCTTCGTGGCATTTCAGGTTCCATACCGAAGGAATTCCTGGGTCAGGCGATGAAGGTGTGCCTATCGGTCGGACTGAGTGGCCGCTTCGCCGTGGTGGCATCCACATCCGCATCCGCGGGCCCTAGGATTGGCAGGCGTCTCTCTCCCGGCTCCGCACACAAATCGCAGATGGTGGCATCATCACTGCAGCTGCTAAGTTATGGAGCCAGGATTCGGACCCAGATCCTGCTGGCTGCAAACCCCACACCCCTTCCGCCAGACAGGGGTGCGCCTCATTCATTCAGGCATTCATTCATTCAGCAGTGCCTGCTCGGCACCTCCTTTGTCTGCGCTGAGCTCGGCATGGAGTAAGCATCAGTGTGCAAGATGAGCAAACCTCCCTGCGCGTAGGGGCCTGCGTTCACGCGTGTGGTGTGTGCGCAATGTGCGCTGCGTGTGTACCATACATAGTGCGGTGTGTGTGGGCGTCTCACCACAGACAACGAGCCCATAAGCCAGCGTAGAAACACGATCAGCCCCCAGTGCGGCGTCTGCCGAGGGGGCACCGAGGCAGGACCCTGTGGTGGGCGGCACCTGGAGGGGAATGTGGGGGCTACACCAGGTGCCCAGGAAGACCCCTCCCAGTAGGTGTCATTTAAGCTGAAGACCCTTTGTTCTAGGGAACATGCAAACGACGTAGATGCTTTTAAGGCTTCTGACTGCACATCCCAGGAATGGGGACGAGGGACAGGTACCAGCAGGTGCTCAGAGACGATTGGGACAAGACATGGTGGGCTCCGCTGACTCTGGCCTGAGCAGAACAGATCACAGAAGCCCCCGTGTAGGTCCTGCTGGGGCCCTGGGCATTTCTAGGGGAGCCCATCCAGGCAGGGGTACAGAAGCCCCAGGCAACAGCTGAGGTGACCGCCAGAGCCAGGCCTACCCTCAGCCACAGGAGGGACAGAGACCGCTGTTTGAGGGCAGAGCTGCCTCCCCGTCTCCCAGGCTGGTGCTCCGACGAGGGCCCCGGGCGGTCTGCTGGATGGCAGCAAGCCCAGGCAGGGCGGGCTGTCTGCTGCTCCATCAGCCGGGCGCAAATGAAGGCTGACAGGTTGGATTGGGTTGTGTTGCTGCACTGAGGGGTCCAGGCTGGG
This sequence comes from Mirounga leonina, assembly GCF_011800145.1. Taxonomy (NCBI): domain Eukaryota; kingdom Metazoa; phylum Chordata; class Mammalia; order Carnivora; family Phocidae; genus Mirounga; species Mirounga leonina. The sequence continues at coordinate 2,063,412 of NW_023270717.1, forward strand.
GTTTGGCCGTGTTGGTTCCTTGTCCCAGGAGGGGAGTGGAGGCAGGGAGAGTCCACCTCGGGGCATGACCTGGGGCCTGCAGGTTCCTATCTGAGTCAGGGTGAGCCTCCAGGACACTGAGCTGGCCTCGGTGGTGGAGGGTCCCTGAGAGGGGGCGATGCTCAGCTCGCAGCAGGGCATGCCCAGAGTGGCGAGGGGCCAGCCTGGGGCGTGAGGTACCAGGTCCAGAAGTTTCACTGGAAAATTCTTTCAAACATTTAAGAAAGAAATTATACCAACTCTTCACATCACTGCCAGGAACTAGAAGCAGAGGAAATACCTCCTAACCCATTCCATGAGGTCAGCATGACCTTGATATCAAAACCAGCTAAAGACATTGTAAGAAAGGGAAGTACAGACCAGTGTCTCTCATGAGCACAGATGCAAAATTCCTCAACAAAATGCTAGCAAACTGAATCCAGCAACGCAGAAGAATGATACACCATGAGAAGTGGGACTTAATTCAGGAACGATCTCTATTCCTTTTTAGAAACTCCTCATTAGCTTGCGGACCTTTCAGACCTATTGATGAGTTATGGCTCCTACTTTATACAGCTGTTTTGTTGTCTTCAGGGGCTTGTTGCACCAAATTTCTCAGCCCACCATAACCAGAAGAGGAGTCCCTTGTCCTGTCCTTACTCAGTTTTGGATTTGCAGCATGTAGCAGTGAAACAAACCAGTGAAACATCTGGACCTGGTACTTTTTTTTTTTTTTTTGTAACATAAATTAACTATCAATTCAATTTTCTTAATAGATATAAGCCATTCAGATGATCTATTTCTCCTTATGGATGTTTTGGTAGCTTGTGTCTTTTGAGGAATTGGTCCATTGAATTTAAGTTACCAAATTTGTGGGCATAATGTTGTTCATAGGATTCCTTTATTTTCCTTTTAATGTCTATGAGATCAGGTATGATGGACTGTCTTTCATTTCTGATATTAATAATTTATGTCTTCTCCTTTATTTTCTTGCTTAGACTAGCTAGGGGTTTTCAATTTTATTGATTTTTTTGAAGAACCTGTTTTTGGTTTCATTGGTTTTCTCTGTTGGTTTCTACTCTTCAACTTAATTGATCTGCTCTAATTTTTATTATTTTTTCCTGTTTAAGTTTTAATTACTCTTCTTAGTTTTCTAAGTTTGAAAATAGATTATTGACTTTAGAATTTTCTTCTTTTCTATTTCATACACTAACTGCTATAAATTTTCCTCAAAGCATTGCATTTGCTGCATCCCACGAATTCTGATGTTATATTTTTATTAAAATAAAAAATCTTAGAGAAGTTTTAGGTTTACAGGAAAACCACAAAGATACAAAGAGTTCCCATGTATCCCACATCCAATTTCCTTTATTTTTAACATTATACATTAATGTGGTCCATTTATTACCATTAACGAACCCATGTTGATATAGTATTTTTACCTAAAATCCATACTTTATTCAGATTTTCTCATTTTTTAACCAATGTCCTTTTTCTGTTCTATGATCCCACATTACACTTAGTCATCATGTCCCCTTATGCTTTTCTTGGTTGTGGTGGTTTTTCAGACATTCTTTGTTTTCTTTTTTTTTTTTAATTTTTAAAAAATTTTTAAAAAAATATTTTATTTATTTATTTGTGAGAGAGAGCGAGCACGAGCAGGGTGAAGGGCAGAGGGGGGAGGGCCAGAGGGAGAGGGAGAAACAGACTCCCCGCTGAGTACGGAACCCAATGTGGGGCTTGATCCCAGGACCCCGGGATCATGACCTGAGCCGAAGGCAGACGCTTAACCCAGTGAGTCACCCAGGTGCCCCAGACATTCCTTGTTTTCGATGACCTTGGCAGTTTTGGAGACTACTGATCATGTCTTTTACAGGATGTCCTTTAATTTGTTGTATTTTCATTTTCATTTAGTTTGCTTGAACTTCTCTCGAGTCTTTTTCTTTAACCCGTGTGTTATTTAGAAGTGTGTTATTTCATCTGAGAGTAATTTGGGATTTTCCAGCTACTTTTTTTGCATTTTAGTTTTAATTTTATTGTGGACTGGGAACATACTCTGCCTGATTTCTGTTTTTAAAAATTTGTTAAGGTGTGTTTTATGATCCAAAATGTGGTCTGTCTTGGTGAATGTGGTCTGTCTTGGTGAACTCGAGAAGAATGTGTTTTGAGCTATTGTTGAATTAAATATTCTATAAATGTCAATTAAATAAAGTTGATCAGTGGTGCTGCTCAGTTCAACTATGTCCTTACCAATACACTGGGTCTATCTATTACTGGCAGAAGAGTGTTGGAGTATCCAACTATCATAGTGGATTTGTCTATTTCTCCTTGTGGTTCTATCAGATTTTACCTTGTGTATTTTGATGTTCTGTTGGTAGGTGCATACATGTTTAGGATTATTATGTATTTGTGGAGAATTGACTCCTTTACCTTGTTCAGAAGTTGCCTGTGTCTGAAATTATATAGTTATTCCAGCTTTATTTTTTTAATTTAAATTCAATTAGCCAACTTATAGTACATCATTAGTTTCAGATGTAGTGTTCAATAATTTATCAGTTGTGTATAACACCCAGTTGCTCATCACATCACGTGCCCTCCTTAATGCCCATCTCCCAATTACCCCATCGCCCCACCCACCTCTCCTCCAGCAACCCTCAGTTTGTTTACTAGAGTTAAGGGTCTCTCATGGTTTTCCTCCCTCTCTGATGACTTCCCATTCAGTTTTCCCTCCCTTCCCCTATGATCCTCTGTGCTGTTTCTTATATTCCACATATTCTTTTTTTATTAATGTTAGTTTGATATATCTTTCTTTATCCCTTTACTTTTAGCCTCTCTTTGTCTTTATATTTAAAGTGGGTTTCTAGGAGGCTGCTTATAGTTAGATCTCTCTCTTTTTTCTTATCTATTATGACACTCTGGTTTTGAATTGGTATATTTGGACCATTCCCATGAAAAGTGATTATTGATGTAGTTGGATTAACATCTACCATGTTTGTAATTATTTTCCAATTATTGTATTTGTTCTTTATTTCTTTTCTCCTTCAGTATCTTCTGCCTACTATGGTTTTAACTGGACATTTTATATGATTGAATTTCATCTCATTTCTTAGCAAAGCAGTTATATTCTTTTTAGTGGTTGTCCTGGAGTTTTTAATATATAGCTAAATATTTGAAGTCCATCTCCAGTAATACTATACTACTTTACATACAGTGTGCTTAGAGTACCACTTTCTCCCTCCCATCACTATGGCACTGCTATCATTTATTTTAACTATCCATATGCTATTATCACCCAATACATTGTTATTATTTCAAGAAATTGGTTATCTTTTAGATCCATTAAGAATAAAAAAATAAAAGACTTTTACCATCATTTATCTCTTCTCTGTTACTCTTCCTTTTTTATGTAGATCCATGTTTATGACCTATGTCATTTACCTTCTCCTTGAAAAACATTTTTTAAACCTTTCTTGCAGAGCAGGTCTGCTGGTGATGAATTCTCTCCATTTTGTTTGTCTGAGAAAGTAAATGCAATGCCATAAGAATAATAACAACCACCATAATAATAACAGATTTATATTTTATAGCCCTTTACAGCTTACAGAAGTCTTTCACTGACCTCCTTTTCCCCACAGAGCTAATTGGTTTATCCTTGGTGCCCCCATCTCCTATACTTCCTGTTTTGCATCTGTCCACACTCCATAATTGCTGACTTATGTTGCTGTCTTTTCTACCAGGCAGTGAGTCGTTAAAAGCAGTGGCTGTGTCTGCTTAATTGTTTCATCTACATAAACCTGACAGTTTCTCAGTATACACATTTTTAATTAATAGACTTAATTTTTAGAACAGTTTTACATTTACAGAAGAATTGAACAGATAGCACATAGAGTTCCCTTATGGCTCCATCCCCATACACTTCCTTCTATCATTAACATCTTGCATTAGTGTGGTACCTTTGTTAAAATTAATGAACCAATATTGATATATTATTATTAACTAAAGTCCATAGTTTACACTTTGGTTCACTCTTTGTGTTGTAAAGTTCTCTGAGTTTTAACACATGCATAATATCGTGCACCCACCATTACACTTTTCTTCAGAATACTTTCTCCACCCTGCAAATCCCCTGTCCTTCACCTACACATCACTCCCTCTACCCTTGCAACTTTAGGCAATTGCTAAACTTTTACTGCCTCCATAGCTTTGCCTTTCCTAGAATGCCATATAATTGAAATAATATATTATGGAGCCTTTTCAGAGTGGCTACCTTCACTTAGCAATGTACATTAGGTGTTCTTCAATGTCCTTTCATGCCTTGACTGCTCATTTGTTTTTAATTGCTGAATAGTGTTCCAATGTATGGCTGTATTATAGTTTGTTTATCCCTTCGTCTATTGAAGAACATCTTAGTTGCTTCTGTTTTTTTGGCAATTGGAAATTGTGAATGAAACCACATTAAGCATTTGTTAAGTTTTATTGTTGTTGTTGTTGTTTTATTGCTGTTGTTATAGACATGTTTTCCAATCAGTTGGGTAAAGACCCAAGAGCACAATTACTGGTCTCTTGGGAAGAGTAGGTTTAGTTTTGTAAGAAACTGCCGAACTGTCTTCCAAGGAGGCTGTATTATTCTGCATTCCCACACCATCAATGAATGAGAAGTCTTGTCGTTTAGTGTACATTTAGTGTTGTCACTGTTCTGGATTTTAGCCATTCTAATAGGTGTCTGGTGGTATCTTGTTGTTTTAGTTTGCAATTTTTTGATATTCAATGTTGAAAATATCTTTAAATGTTTATTTGCTGCCTGTATATCTTCTTTGGTGAGATTTCTGTTCAGATCTTTTATTCATTTTTAAAAACTGGGTTGTTTGTTTTCTTATTGTTGTTTTAATAATTTTGAGAAATTTAATGTTAACAACTTCTTTGTGTATTTTAGATACGAGTACTTTATCACATATGTATTTTGCAACAACTGTTTCCCGGTCTGTGGCTTGTCTTCATTCTTTTAACAGTATCTTTGGCAGAGTAGAAAATTTTAATTTCGATGAAATCCAACTTATCAATTCCTTCATGGATCATGTTTTTGATATCTAAACAGCTGTCTCCAAACCCAGGTCACCTAGATTTTCTCTTATGTTATTTTTAAAGAAATTTTGTAGTTTTTTATTTTAAAATTAGGTTCATGATCCATTTTGAGTCAGGTTTGTGTGTGTGTGAATGAAGTAAGGTTTGTGTCCAAATTTATTTTTCTTCTGTGTAGGATGCAATTGCTCAACATTATTTGTTGAAAAGAGTATTCTCCTTTGAATTGCCTTTGCTCATTTGAAAAGATCAATTGCTTATATTTGTGTGGGTGTGTTTCTGGGCTTTCTATTCAGTTTCATTGATTTTTTTTTTTTTTTTTTTTGAGAGAGAGAGAGAGAGTACACAAACAGCAGGGGAGGGGCAGAGGGAGAGGGAGAGGGAGAGAGAAAATCCCAAGCAGGCTTTATGCCCAGCATAGAGCCCAACATGGGCTTGAGATCATCACCTGAGCCAAAATTAAGAGTCAGACACTCAGCCAGCTGAGCCACCCAGGTGCCCCAATCTATTTTTTTAAATTCTTATCTAATACCATGCTTTCTTGATTACTGCAGCTTTATAGTAAGTCTTGAAGTCAGGGAGTGTCAGTCTTCCCACTTTGTTCTTCTAACGTATTATGTTGGCTATTCTGGATCTTTGCTTTTCCTTATAAAATTTAGAATCAGTTTGTCCATATCCACAAAATAACATGGTAGAATTTTGATTGTGGTTGCCTTGACTTTATAGATCAGGTTGAAAGGAATTGACATCTTAACAATATTGGATCCTCCTATCCATGAAGATGAAACATGTCTCCATTTATTTTGATCTTCTTTGACTCTTTTCATCAATTTTGTTAGTTTCCTAATGTAAATCCTGTACAGATTTTGTTAAATTTATAGATAAGTATTTAATTTTTTGGTGCTACTGTAAATGATATTGTGTTTTTAATTTCAAATTCTAATTGTTTATTGCTCATACATAGGAAAGCAACTGACTGTTGTATACTGACCTGGTATCCTCTGCAACCTTGCTTTATAACTTATTACTTCCAAGATGTGGTGTGTGTGTGTGTGTGTGTGTATTTCTTTAGAATTTTCTGCAAGACAATTATATCATCTGTAAACAAGGACCATTTTATTTCTTTTTTCCCTATCTGTATAGCTCTTTTTTCTTGTCTTATTGTATTAGCTAGGACTCTTTGACAACGCTGAATAGAAGTGGTGACAGACTAGATCTGATAACTATTGTTGGGCAGAGTTGTTCATATATTCCTTTATTATCTTTTTTTTTTTAATTTTATTATGTTATGTTAGTCACCATACAATGCATCATTGGTTTTTGATCTGGTATTATCTTTTTAATGTCTGTGGAATCAATAGTGATCATGTTTTGATCTCTGATATCAGTTATTTGTGTCTATAGTTATTTCTCGCTTAGCTAACTAGAATTTTATCACCTTTATTGATCTTTTTGAAGAACCAGCTTTTAGTTTCATTGGTCTCTATTGATTTCCTATTTTCATTTCTACTCCAATTTTTATTATTTATTTTCTTCTGCTTACTTTAACTTGCTCTTCTTTTAAGAGTTCCTTAAGGTAGAATATTGATTTTCCATCTTTATTCTTTTCTGATAGATGCACTCAATACTATAGATTTCCCTCTAAGCATTGTTCTTAATACATCCTACAAATTTTGATAGATTGTGCTTTCATTTTCATTTAACTAAATATATTTTAAAAGTTCTCTTGAGATGTTTTTTTGGGCCGATGTGTTATTTAGCAGTGTGTTGTTTACAAGTATTTTGAGATTTCCCAACTCATTTTCTGTTATTAATTTCAAGTTTAATTCTGTTGTGGTATGCAAGAATACTTTCTATGATTTATATTCTTTTAAATTTGTTTAGGTATGTTTTATGGCCGAGAATGTCTGTTTTGGTAAATGTCCCATGTGAGCTTGGGAAGAATATGTATTCTGCTGTTGTTGAGTGAAGCATTCTGTAAGTGTCAATTATACCCAGCTGATTGATAGTGTTGTTCAGTTCAACTATGTCCTTACTGATTTTGTGTCTGCTGGATCTCTCAATTCCTGATGGGAGGTGTTGAAATCTTCAACTCCAATAGTGGATTTGTCCATTTCTCCTTGTAGTTCTCTGTTATTTGCCCCACATATTTTGACATTTTTGTTGGGTGTGTGCACGTTAAAGATTCTTGTATATCTGTGCATTATTGATTCCTTTATCATGATGTAAGGCTTCTCTTTATTCCTGATAATTTTCCCTATTTTGAAGTCTGCTTTGTCTGAAATTAATAAAGCCACTTAAGCTTTCTTTTGATCAGTATAAGCGTGGTATATCTTTCTCTATCCCTTGACTCAATATATCTGTGTCTTTGTATTGAAAACGGGTTTCTTATGCATAATATATCATTTCTTTTTCATCCACTCTGACAGTAATTGCCTTTTATTTGGTGTATTCAGGCCATTCACCTTTAAAGTAATTATAGGTATAGCTGGATTACTATTTACCATGTTTGTAACTGTTTTCTATTCATTACACTTGTCAGTTACTTCCATTAAAAAACTTTCCTCTCTTTTTCTGCCTTCTCTGGTTTTAATTGAGTATCTTATTATTCCATTTTTCGTCCTCTGTTAGTATACAATTATATATATAATTATATAAACATTTTATATTTATAATTATATTTAATATTTATAATTATATAAATATATATTTAAATTTAGTGGTTTCCCTAGACTTTGCAATATGCATTCAAAACTGATCTAAGTCTACCTTCAGATGACACTATGTAATCCGTTCACAGGTGGTGTACTTACAGCACAGTATTCTGGATCTTTCCCTTCCGCTCCTTATAACATTGCTGCCATTCCTTTCACTTATTCATATATTATAATCACCCAATACATTATAGTTATTACTACTTTGAACAATTATCTATTAGACAAATTAAGAATAAGCAAATTAAGATATTTTACTTGACTTCTTTTTTCTTTCTCTGATGCTCTTCATTTCTTTCTGTAGATCTGAGTTTTTGATCTATGTAATTTTCCTTCTCTTTGAAGAATCTCTTTTACCATTTCTTGAAGAGCAGGTCTTCTGTTGGCAAATGTTCTAAGTTTTTATTTGTCTGAGAAAGTATTTCTCCTTCACTTTTGAAGGATAACTGTGCTGAATACAGACACCTAGATTAGTGCATTTTGCTTTCAACTCTTTAAATATTTGACTCCATTCTCTTCTTACTTTCATGGTTTCTGGTGAGGAGTCTATTGTAATTCTTGTTCCTTGAAGAGTACGCTTTTTCCTTTGGTTTCTTTCAAGGTTTTCTCTTTGTCTATGGTTTCCTGCAGGATGAATATAATAAGCTTATGTGTGGTTTTGGTACTTATTATGCTTGGTGTTTTCTGAGCTTCTGGGATCTGTGGTTTGGTTTCTGTGATTAATTTTGGGAAATTCTTATCCATAATTACCTCAAATATTGCATATTCCCTAGCCTTTCCATCTCTTATCTTTCTGGTATTCCATCACACATATGTAACTCCTTTTGTCATTATTCTGCAGTTCTTGGATATTTTGTTCCATGTTGTTCATATTTTTTTTCCTCTTTTATTTGTCATTTTACAAGTTCTTAATGATGCATCTTCAAGATCACTGATTCTTTTCTTTTCTTTTCTTTTTTTTTTTTTGGCTATGTCTAGTCTACTTTGATAGCCTATCAAAGGCATTTCTTCATTTCTGTTAAAATGTTTTTTGACTTACGTAATTTCCCTTTGATTTTTTTCTTAGAGTTTTCATCTCTGTCATTAAATTACCCATCTGTTCTTGAATATTGTCTTCTTTCCCGTTGAGCCCTTAGCCTATTAATCATAGATGTGTTAAATTCCCGGGCTGATAATTCCAGCATCTGTGCCATGTCTGAGTCTGCTTTGTCTCTTCAGACTGTGGTTCTGTTTGCCTTTTGGCATGCCTTTTAATATTTTTCTTGAAAGCTGAAAATGGCATATCTGGTAATAGGAACTCAGGAAATCAGGCTTTTAGTGTAGGTTTCAGGTTGCTCTGTTGGAGAGCAGGGCTGCATTCAGTGGTTGCTGATGTGCCAGAGCTTCCAGTTCTCCTCCTTTTTTGCTGCCCCCTCCCCTCTCCAGTTGCCTCTGGGTTTCCCTAACACCTCCTTCTTAAGTAGAGTCTGTATTTTGCAACTCTTTCATTTGTAACCTCCTGCCATCATACTGGAGCCTGGTGGGTGGTGAGGGGTTAGGTATGGCAAGTGTTTCACTGTTTTATGATTACATTTATTATTTTTTTATTTTTAAAAAAAGACTTTATTTATATATTTGAGAGAGAGAGCACAAGCAGGGCTGGAGAGGGGCAGAGGGAGAAGGAGAAGCAGACTCCCCACTGAGCAGGAAGCTCTAAACAGGGCTCGATCCCAGGACCCCGAGATCATGACCTGAGCTGAAGGCAGATGCTTAACTGACTGAGCCATGCAGGAGCCCCATATTTGATTTTATTTGTTTTTTTGTGGGCCTGAGTTCTTGAGCTGTGCCCTTCAGAAGTGTTTTTTTTTTTTTTTTTTAAATCTGTTTATTCTCCTCTTGCTGAGACAAGAGTGCTAGAGGTCAGGTAAGGCTCTGGGAAAGTAGTTTCCCTTGGAGACAGGTAGTCTTTGTTACTGAGAATAGAACCGCCCAGGCATATCTGGGTGCTCCCCCCTCCCCCATCCATCCCTGGTGCACTATTTTTCTCCCATGTTTGGATCTTCACCCTGAGACCCAGCTGGGAGAACGTCTACAAAAGCCTGGGCCCCCATGAGTTTTTAACCCTCCACACGCAGCCTCCAGACGTTCATCCCTCTTGTGTGAGTGTCCTACCAGTTCCTGACCCCAAAGCTTCTGCTCCCAGTAAGCTGATATCAGCTGTGATTCTCTGCATCCCCCGTGTGTCTCTCTGGTTGTCAAGGTGGCAGTTTGCCTTGGGACCTCAATTCTCTCATAGACCTAAGTAGTTGATTTTCAGCTTGCTCATTTTATTTTCATATTGTGAAGACAGGAATGATGACCTTTAAGCTCTTTTCATGTTGGAGATGAAGCTGGAAGTCTCTCAGTGTATTTTTCCAATGGGATCCCACCAGCCTGGCAGGTGCTTCACTACAGCCCCTTGGTAGGAGGAGAGAGATGCTCACCACTGGCCCAGGGTTCCTTGCTGGAAAGCTGCCTTCCACTCTCCTTCCTTCCTGGCCCAATGGAGCACAAGCAGCAAAAGGCATTGCAAAGGCAGATTACAATATGGCCTTGTGGTGAGACTTTCTGTAGGCATAATTCTGTCCCAGTGATTCCTCAGCTGAGCCACACACCAGCCCTAATTCAAGGCTGTAGGGTCTGTCCTGGCTGCTTCTGTATGTGACCTAATGCGTGTGATGGAAAGTGGAAGAGTCAGGATGGCTCAGCAAGGTCGGCCACCCCTGTTCACAGGTGGACGGCACGTGGGCGTGAGGAGAAGGACGTGTACTGGCCGAGAGTTGTGACTTTGATCTGAGTGGTGACGGTACAGTCAGCAGGCCTCGTGTGGGTTCCCTTCCCTAACGCCTCATGCCTCCTGCTCTGCGCCCACACATTCAGAGCTGCACAGTCTCCAACCTGCAGAGCCTGCTGGCGTGTGCCCAGCTCCCAGCTCCTCCCGCCCTCCCACTCTATATCCTGCTCTGCAGCCAGGGCGATCTGTAAAAGATCAGATCATGCTGTTCACCCTGCTCCACACCTCCGAGCTTCCCCTGTTCCTAAACTAAAACCCAGGCCCCTGCCCCTGGTTGGCGAGTCCTGGGCCTCTCTGGTCCTTCTTCCTGGGTCCCCATGTGCTCACCCGCTGGATGGCCCTGTTCCAGCCATGTGGCCTTTCTGCTTCTGCTTCTCCTCAAACCCTGCAAACTCTTTTGGTCTTGACATGCATGCTGGCTGGCCCTCTGCTGGGACTTCCCTCTTCAGTGCTGCTTCCCCGCCACCCCATGTGGAGTGCCACCATCCTCACCAGCCCAGACCCACTGCCCTTACCCTGCTCTTCCCCCGTCAGGCCTCATGCAAGAGGAGAGCATGTTCACGTTTATGACACATCTCAAGAGGGCACAGCCGAGCATTAAGCCCAGCACGGGGCCCTCTTGAGCCAGACCCGCTCACTGTATATGCATTTGCTTGCGTTCTTATTGTATTTTTCTATTTTTGTGCAGAAAATAAAAGTCTGCCTTGCTCATGTCTGTGTTCTGAGTACCTGGCCTTCCAAGTACATTTGTCCAGCACATGAATGAAACTGGAGGGAGCTTGCATCATTTGAGGGGCTGGGACAGAATGAAAGACAAGACCACACGGGTTCGGGTGGGATTCCCAGGATGGGATTCCCAGAATGGCTCCCCATGCCCTGCAGGTGCATCCACACTTCCCTGGGGCACAGCGGCAGCTGTCTGAAGACCCCCCACTCTTGGAAGGCAGGAGACAAAAGGAGAGGTTCTGGGTGGGGGCGGGAAAGTGGGGAAGAATGTTGAGCTGATAAAATCCCCTTTTACATTTGCGGCTGTAAAACTTTATAGAGATTTCTCAACACAAGACATGAATAGTAACCATGCTTTCTTTTCAGTAACTGCCAAAGCCGCCAACGCCCGTGAGGCCCTTTGCAAGCAGGATAATCCCTGGGCGCCCGGCCCTGGGCAGGAGGCCCCTGGGGAAGGAGCTCCGTGTCCAGGCTGGCCTGAGAGTTGGGCAGCTGCTTTCAGAGGGGGCCAGCTGGGGTCTGCCCACCCCACTCTGCTCGGGCAGGGATGATGCTGCCACCAGGCCAAGGAGCCTGGTCCACAGCAACCTCTTGCGGCCTGTTCCAGAACCTTCTCCTCTCCCAGGACAAACTCGGGGGTGGATCCCGGATGATCTCATGCTCCATTTTGAGCTGGGTTCTGCTACCCTTTGGTGAGCTTCTCCCAGCCCCCACCTCCAGCGCTGGGCTTCAGCTGTTGAAAGAGAGAGAGGCCTGGTCGCTTAGCTCATGTAACTGACTACACTGATTGAGAGTGAGCCTGGCCAGGAGGGAGGCAGGGCCAGGCTGAGCTGGATGCTGGGGTTCCGGGGTCCAGGCCCAGGGGGTGGGGTCAGGGGCTAGGGCCAGAGCCAGGGAAAAAGATGCTCCCCTCCTTCTTTTCCTTCCTCCCCCAACTAATCCCTCCCTCTCTCGCCTCACAGATCAGGCAGCTTCCTTAGCACCTCTCCGAGGTCAGGCTCACTATGAGACAGGAGCAAGCTAAAGTGTGGGCATCCGCTCCTTCGCCCACTTGCATTTTCAGCCCCCAGATGTCAGAGGCTGTCTGTCCCCTGAGCCAGTCACATAGGTAATGATGTGCACGCCGTAGTCAGGTGCGGGCTCTTGAGTCCTGACTGTGGGCTGCAGGGTGGGCACACAAGTCCCGTGCCTGCACGGCTCCCCCCGCCCCGTCGCAGCTCTCGAGAGCACAGTCTTCAACCACGGCTCATGCATCAGGGCGCCAGGGACGGGGCAGGCGTGTGCAACGTTCGGGGGCCTCCTGACTCCAGGCCCACCTGCTTCCATGGCCCACACCGACAGGCAGGTGCCCTTCTCCTTGGCAGCCTGCGGTTCAGCATGTGTGTGTGTGTGCGTGTGCGTATTTGTGGATATGTGTGAGGGTGTATGTGCGTGAGCACAAATGGATGTATGTGCACGCGTGTTTGGGCACACACACATGTGCATGGTTTGTGTGAGTGTATGTGTATGTTTGCAGATATGCATAGGTGAGTGTATCTGGGTGTGTGTGCGTGTGTGTGTGTTTGAGTGTGTACATCTATGTGAGTGTGTATGTGCACGCTCACACCTCACTGCACATCTCAGTGGAGAAAGGGGGGCAGCCACACCTGGGAGGTACATGCCCGGGTTAGTTTTCTCACCCGCAAGCCTCCCACACTAGAACCTGCCCCCTAACATGACCTTTGCCCTGACCTTGTCCTCAGGCACCTCCCCCACCCCTTCCTGGCATCTTCCAGCGCCCAGGGGCATGTGACCTCCCTGCCCAGGGCTGGCTCTCTTGCCTAGGTTCTCCATGCCTGCCCTGTATGCACCCGCCTCATCCTCTGCTGATGAAGGTCTCTTGAAATTCCAAGTCAAGTGATGTTCCTCTGAGGTCTTCCCAGAGTGATCCTGCCTGAATCTGCCATCTCCTCGGACTCACAGCACAGCGGTCTGTGCTAGTCAACAACACAGAGCGACCGGTTTGCCTACTGTCATTGTTGCCATCTTAATTAGGCTGTGAGTTTGTTGGTGAGAGGGGTCTGTCTCTTGTTTCTTGGAACCCCCAGCCCCACCCCATCCATGGCAAAGGCTCTTCAGAGACAAGGAATCATCTGCTTGGCTCAGGAGTCAGACAGAGCTGGAAGCATATCCTTGCTTCCTTGCCTTGCTTCATTTCTACTTCATGCACCCTCGATTGGAGCAGTTCCTGTGGTCAAAGCAGGGTCCTCTGTGCTGTGTTGGCCCCTGGGGAGCAGCATCTTGGTGCATGGAGACTCATACACTCCATGGCTAGCCCTTCCAGAACACATGGACTTCTAAGCACACAGGACCCTGAGTGGGACCCACGACCCGCTTGAAGGAGGAAGTGACCGTTCTACACAGCGGAAGCCTGGAAGGCACCTGCCTCTCCCTATTGGTCTTCCTGACCTCAGATGACAGACCTGCGCCTGCAGGGAGGTCCAGCCCAGCCCCAGCCCTTACCTGGCGAGTCTGCAAATGGCATCTGGTCCCCACGTGCTTTGACCGGTTGGGTCATCTTTGGGGAAAACCTGAGTTTCCTCCAACTTGAGAAGCCACGCCGTGCCCAGGGTTTCCTTGGTGTCTTCAAGGGCCTGCACCTGTGACGCCGCTCTGAACATGGGCTTGTTGGGTGTCGCTGCACCCTGAACTTGCTCTCACTGGCTGGTGGTCAGTGTAAAGGAGCCTCGGTCCTTCCACAAGTAGACCTCACACAGCCATGCTACTGTACACATTCAATTTGGCAATTCAAGTTTGTACTCCATGTTATATGAAAAGCACTTTCTGTTTTATTACACGGAACTTTTCACAATGGCTTTAAATGCTGTCTAATAGCCCATCAAGTAGATCTGTCATAATTTACTTACTTTCTGCTCCCCCCGCCCAAACACACCAATGATGTGTTCATCTGTTGGCTCATGTTCTAAAAAGAACCTTCTGGATCCTCCACTGGACAAGATGGTTTGGGAAGGCCCAACTGGAGTGAGGGAGGCCAGTCGGAGGCTGCAGTGGTGACAGAGTCTTGAGTAGAGCACTCCTACATATGTCCGTTATATATTATGTTGTAATTATTTCTCCCTCTCCTGATACTCTGAACAACTCAAAACCAAGGTCTGTGTCTCACTCAACTTTGTAGAGTGAACTGTTCACACAGGGTCTGGTCACAGGAGGCATCCAGTGAACATAGATTGAACACGGAGTGAGTGGTTAGCAGTCAGGGAGAACAGAGGCCATGAACCTCATGCAGGCCAGAGAAGGCTCACTGAGGACCTGATCAGACTCCTGGATACCTGGCCCAAGGGAGAGGAGCTTCTCAGAGAGCAAAGTTAGCACCAAGGGCCAAAACCTAGAGTAGGCTGATTCTGGTTCCATTAAGGAAGACTTTCAATCAAGAGGGGTTTCCATTGGGAATGGCTGATTAAAAGGGGGGGGGTGTTCCTCATCACTTTCCTGTTCCTACCACTGTTTTTTTCTTCACAGTTTGGATACCTCCAATATATTATACATGTATTTGTTTATTTTTGTCTGTCTGTCCTTGTAGAAGGAAATAATTTCTTTTTTCACTATTAAAACCCCAATTACTCTATGAAACATGCATTGGAGGCCCTCAAATAACATGTTCTGAATGAACAGATGGATAGGTAGGTGGATGGATGCGTGTGTGTATGGATGGATAGATGGATGGATGGATGGCTGGTTTGATGATTGGATGGATGGATGGTTGGGTGAGTGGATGGATGGATAGCTGGGTGAGTGGATGGATGGATGGATGGGTGAGTGGATAGGTGGATGGATAGGTGGATGGATGGATGGATGGATGGATGGATGGATGGATGGATGGTTGGATGGATGGATAAGTAGGTGGGTGGATGAATGAATATATAGATAGATGGATAGATGAATGAATAAGTGGATGGATGGATGGATCAATGAGTGGGTGGGTGCTTGGATGGGTGGATGGATATTGTTGGACTAGACAGCCTCCCAATGATGGAATGTACCTGCTATTATCTGCCTCTTTCACTGCATTATCTCTCTAGCTTTTTGGCCTTGAACAACTTGATGTGGCTCCCTGGGTGTCCTTTGTCTCCGTCTTCTCCACACCCACCTCCTGATTGAGTGCTTGCTCCTTTCTACTAGTTGTCACCTTGGACTAGAGGTCTGTCCTCTCCTACCATGGTACATTTGAGCAAAAGGGGCTGAGACCAGTGTTTGCCGAAGTCCTTCCCATAGTAACAAGTGGACTGAAAAACAACATTACTTGTCTGAATGCATTTGGGAAAACAGTGCTTGGGTCCTTGGAGATTCAAAATGCTCACTAGCATTTCTAAGGCTCTAAAATGCCCTGTGTCAATCAGACTAGCCTGTGCAATGAAGGGTTCCCCAACCTAGTTGACCATGAAGCCCTTCTGTTGTCAGGACTGAAAGACATCACCTAATGGGTAACACTGTGGAGTGGGGCATTGCATAGACCTGGGCTAGGATTCGGGGTCCATTTCCTTCCGAGCTTCACTGCCTGTGTTTTCGTTTATGAAACAAGGATGGGATCTCAGTAGGGTACAAAAAACAGTGAGAGAAAGCATGACAGCATTTAGCTCGGAGCCTGATGTGCATGAGCTCAACAAATAATATACATGTATTAATTATCACTTTTATTTATTATTTATTTTTATTGAGGTACAATTGACATTGATTATTTTATTATCTAGGGGTACAAGGTACACTTTCATGTTTGCATACACTGCAGGATGAGCACCACGATGAATCTAATTAACACCTGTCGCCATACATAGTTACAGAACTTTTTTTCTTGTGATGACAACTTTCAAATCCACAGCACAGTGTTATCAACCAGTCACCGTGGTGCCACACATCACTTCCCCGTGACTCGGTTATTTCATAACTACCGGTTTGTACTTTGTGAGCCCCTTCGCCGTTCTGCTTACCCCCATCACCACCTCTGCCACCACTGGTCTGTTCTCTGTTTGCGAACTTGCTTTTGTTTTGGATTCCTCTCATAAGTGGGATCATTCGGTATTTGTCTTTCTCTGACTTCTTTTGCTTAGCATAATGCCCTCGAGGTCCACCTGTGTTGTTGTAAATGGCAAGATCTTGTTCTATTTTATGGCTGAGTTATACACCACGTCTTCTTTATTCATTCATCCATGCGTGGACATTGAGGTGCAGGTATCGTTTTTGATCTACATAATTTTGTCACCGTGGTCTGCTTCCACGTTGTATCACCCCAGACAGAAACCCGTTCCGACCCTTTGGTGGCCATTCTCCGCTCCCCCAGCCGCTGGCGGGCACGAACCCACTTTCTGTCTCCATGGATTTGCCTCCTCTGAACGCTGCTTATTGGTGCAATCATAGGATATGCGGTGTTTTGTGACTGGGTCCTTTCACCAAGCACCATGTTTTCAAGGTTCCCCACGTGGCAGCCCCTGTCGGAGCCACAACATTCCGTTGTATGGAGAACACGTGTTTTATCCTTCTGTTCGTCATCTGATGGACATCTGGGTTGTCTCCACCTTTGGGATGTTGAGAATAGGGCCACCATGAACATGCACATGCGTGTTTTTGTTTGGGTGTCATTTTAACGTCACAAGGAACACAACTGTTCATGAGGCTAGGGAAGAACGCTTTGGTTCTTACGGACCCCGCGCTCTGTCCTCTGTGCTCTCAATCCATTAACTTCAGCACCTTGTCTGCAGCATCCCGTGCACAGTGTGGATAAGGACCCCGACCCCAGAGACGCACCCAGGGTTGCCGTGGGGGTAGGATCCCTCCTCGCTGTGATGTGTGATGTGCAGGTAGATTTCCCGCCCGCCCCCCACCTTTGTCACTTCCGTTCTCGTTCTCGTTCGTCCCTGCCTCATGCTTGGGAGAGAATGTGGTTAAAAGCAGCCCCACTGCAGGACTTCACAGAGGAGACTGGAGGAGGCACTTCATCACCCGGCCGTGACAGGCGGGATGGAGCTAATTTCCTTCCCTGTGTTCTAATAAAGCTCCTAGGCTCACAGTATCTCTTATTTGTCAAAGAGGAGAACAATGGTGCTGCGTGTCACCCCTTCACTTGGGATCCGGTCCACTTTGTCAGAGTCGGTAGGAGCCCCGTTTTCCCCACCCACGCACTCGGCCCACTAAAATATTCATGCAGCGCACTGCCCCGGCGAGCGGCAGACTCCCATGGAGCTGCATGGAGCAGGAGAGGGGCGCCGCCAAGTACATGCACGCCCGTGGTTTTAACATAAAGAAGAAACCACTGGGATGCAGACAATCAAGACTCAAGTTTATCCTTCACTCTGCTTAAAGGCAAAGCCAAAAATAGCAAAGCCCACAGTCCAAACACGTGGGGGTCCTCTTAAGAAAGTCACCTCGTTCTTTCCACCAGCACATGCAACGGGCCCAGAATCTAGCATCCCCACGTGAGTCCTCACCCCACTCAAGGCCTGGGTCTCGGAAAAGGCTGCCCATGAACAAGGCAGATGGTCCATGTCCTGGGAAGCCAGAAGGAGAGCCACGCCAACTTGCTTCGGGTAGATACTGCATGCCCGGGAAGGTGCTGGGCACACGGTGCTAATTCTCCCTGGACAGAGCTCTAGAGATGTCATGAGGCCATTGGCTTGAGGATTTGATGGGCACTCTCCCTGGCAGCCTCCCGGGTGCCCCCTCCCTTCCTGCTCCCTCTGCATTACCCACTGGCTTCCAGAGCGAGTCTGGGGCGAGCCTCGACCAGGGTGGAGCATCGTCCCTGGACAGTCTGGTCTCTGTGGAAGATCTCACCACTCCGTCTCTGTGCCCCATGCCTCCGAGCCCAAATTCTTGCCCACCAGGCTTTGCAGTGCGGAGCTCCAAGCAGGCCCTCTTAATTAAACAGACGGTGAGCAACCCTATGTGTGTCCCTGACTCAGAGTGTATTCTCTGCCATGATGTTTGTGAGATCAGAGGACCACGCATTCATTCAACAGAGAGCACCTGAGCACTTGCCATGGGGAAGGCACGGAGCTTGGCACCCTGGGAGCCTGACAACAAACCAGCCGTTGTCCCAGTGGTGGAAGAACTAGTGGTCCAGGGGGAGGAGACCCACTGTGGTCAGGATATAATGGAGGATGTGAGAAGAGGAAGGTAAGACTCGTAAACTCTGCTGAGAGCAAAAAAGGATGCACTGGTAGTGAGGATGTTTAATCTGGGTTTTGAGGGATGAATAGGAGTTCGCCAGGTAGAGGGAATAGTAGCATCTTCAAAGGCTCAAGCACAGAGCGGGAGAGGACGTTTGGTGTTTTGCGGGTGCTGCAAGGTGGCTAGAGGGCAGGTGTGTTCAGAGGGAGCGAGTATGAGGAAAGAGGTTTGAGAGACAGGTGAGTAGCGAAAACTAAGGGGTTTGCAGGTGATGGGAAATCACTAAGTTTCTAAATAGGAAGTGACATAGTCATATTTCTGTTCAGAATAGTTATATTTGGTAGAGGCCTTGAGGGTTTTTGAGAGCAGGGTGTTGATAGTGGAACTTCAGCGACCACAGAGAGAGGGTGTGATGAGGAATCAGACCCCACCTCGGACACCAGCGTCTGGATGTCCCTACTGGGACACCCTGGGCCTCCCATTTCAGATACACCGTTTCTGGATTCTACCGCCAACCCACCTTGGCCAACACACTCCTCCAGGCTCCTTGGACGGGCTGAGAGGCCCAGCTACGATTGGAGCCCCTGCGAGGCAAAGCACACACAGCCTCCCAGGCCTGCCTGGCAGGCGCCTGGGCCACCGGAGATGGTCAGAAAGGGGCAGATGACTCCTCGCCAGGGAAGGGCACGTGGGAGGTCACCAGCTAAGGCCCGTCTGTCCCCACCCGCGGTTCCCCTCCTTTAGGGGCAGAGGAAAATGACACACACCCCACAGACGAACAGACACATGGATGCAGGGGCTCAAAACCTTTCCTTCCCTCTGCCACCCTCTCTTCCCGCCTCTGCTCCTGGGGAGTCAGGCCTCCTCCAAGCTGGACACCCAGGCAGCAAGCAAGTGTGAGCTTTCATTTCCCATCTTTGTAACCTGAGAGGGAAGACAAGCCTCTTGAGACCCAGTTGGGAAGACCCTCGAACTGTCAGGTTGGTCTGGCCATCGGGCCTCAGGGTCTGGGAAGTGGACGCTGGGCGGACCTGTTTGGATAGCTTGCAGAGGGTAGAGCACCACAGTCTCTTCTCGTGGGTGCGCTGGGCCAAAGACCTGGCCGTCTACACTGGGAGCCAGGCTCCTGATGTCTGTACCTGGACTGGGGGAAGGCAGGGGTCAGGAGTGCCGTGTCCCGGGCCCCCTGCTTCGGGAACCCTGACTCCTGCGTGGGAAGTGAGCACGCCACGGGGAGCCTGAGGCCCCACGCGGCAGCTCTGGGAGCTCACAGCAAATCCACAGGCTGCTCGAGCACGACCTGTTCGCACTGGTCTGGTCGTAAGGTGTAAGGGGGGCGAGGGAGAGAACAAAAGACCTTTCATTTATTTTGTTTTATTTTTTCTCCAATTTGTAAAATCATGCCCTCGGAGAGCATAGTGCCTCGGGCCTCCAGGACACAATCTGAATACATTCAATTAAAAACCTCGGAGCGTCCATTGGGGGGCTGGGGCTAGCGCGGGTCCGCAGAGGCCATTCGGGGCGTGCAGAAGCCCACACAGGAGGGAGCCACCAGGCCCCGTTCCCGAGAGCGGCAGGCAGGGCTGGGAGGCTCCGTGGGGCCAGGCGGCCACGCTGGGTCCGCATAATCGGAGCCTGGGGAACGGCCGGGCCGCAGTTGGGGCTTTCCGAGCACGGGCAGACCAGGTTTGCTGTGAGTGGGCCGGAAGGTCCCAGCTGCGTCCCTTGTCCAGACGGGCCTCTCTGCGGCTTCCTGTCTCGGCTGGACTGGCTAGGGCTTCAGTCCCGCCGGGCGGGTCTCTGGGCGGTGGGGCCCTGCTGGTCTGCTGAGGGTTCGGCGGCCTTGCTTGGATAACAAGACATCCCTTCCACAACTGGGGGCTCCCCTTCATCCTGGGCTGGGTCCTTGTCCTGGCTGACCTGTGCTGAGTCCTTATGAGGGACGTGACCTTATTTGAAAACGGGGTTAAGATGGGGTCCCTGGGTGGGCTCTGATCCCCTTCCACTGGTGTCCTTAGGAAAAGTGGAAATGTGAGCACACACACACACACACACACAGCGAGCACTGGCCCCACACTCACCAGCCTCTGCGGCAGGTTTCCCAAGCAGAGCGGGGTTCTTGGAACTCAGTACTGGAGAGCTGCGTGGTGGGGGCCAGGCCGCTCACGGGTGCGTGAGAGCAGGCAGGTAGCTGGACGCGGGGCAGAGAAATGGGTTCTGGTTTCAGCTGCGCTCGGCCGGTGCTGATCGGTGGGTCCGGCTGTGCAGAGTCTGAGCCCCTGGAATAAACCTTCCTGCAGGAGGGTGGCTGTGACGTCATGGGCCATGCCCATGACAAATGGGCAGAGTCCGTTTGGGTAAAAATATGCAACATGAACTTCTGAGTCTGCACTTCTTGCTGGAGGAGACTCTCTCTCCCCGTCCCGCTAAACTAAAGTGTAGAGTTGCCATTTCCCAGCCGGGCCCGAGTTCCTGGCCCCTGAGGCCCCCATCCCTCCTCGTGGCTGCCTTGCTGCTCTGTCGACAGTGAGTTGCTCAGGCCACTGACCCCGCGTCCCACGCTGGTCTCCACCGCAGAGCCCCTGCAGCCAGATCCCTGCGCAGACCCTGCCTTCTCCCTGCTGCTGCTGGAGCCCGCGCCCACCCGGAGACGGCGGGCTCCCTCCCTCAGCCGCGAGCGCTTCACAGACGCTGTCTGTCCCCAGCCTCTGAGTCGCCCGGGGCCTTGGGTGAATTGGCTTCTTTGGTGGCGGCCCAACCACCCCTTGCCGCCACGTCTTTCCTCTGCCCCTTGAGAAATGTCTCCGTTGTTCATTTGCCCACGTGCCAGGAAGCCTGAGCCTCTCCCATTTTTAACCTGCTGTTGAAGTTCTCTGTCCTCCCTCTTACGGGAGCAGAAGTGTTGGACTGTGAGGCCTTCTTCCTTTGCACCTGCTCTTGAACCCGTTCCCTTGGCTCCGCGAGATTCTGCCCCGCGGCTCTGCTGTCCTGATGGATGTGCCTGCAGGAGCTCGGGGCTGCCCCACACATCTGGTGCTCGCTCTCGCTGGCTGAGCTGTGAGCCCTGAGGACGCATGTTCAGACCCCGACTCACACCCACAGTGGCCCCCGACTGCAGGGCTCCCCTCTGGTGCGTTTCAGCTCCCCACGCCCACCTCCCGGCCTGTGCATGTGGATCGTGCTGCGCCTGCGGCCCAGGCTTGAAGGCGCTGTCTCCACGAGCCCCTTGCACCTGTCGGGAGGCCGCGTGCTATCATCATGACGTCCCAACATCTGAAGGGGGCTCTCCCCGGCCCGTGTGGGGGCGCTCCGTGTCCTGGGCGCTGTCCCGTTAAGTCTCTGCCTCTCTTCCTCTGTTGATTTCTTGCAACAGGGTAAGAGTATTTCAGTCCTATTTGCAATGAAAACACTGCCCATTTCCCTTCCCATCTTCAGGAGAAGCCAGATGCGGTGTCCCTTTCTGGTACTTTCAGTTTCCCTCGTGGGGGTCCCTCTCTTCCTTCAGAACCTGACACCCCGAGCTGAAGCCTTCCCCTGCTCGCCTGGACGCCCCAACAGTTTCCTGACCTGCTGCCCCAGTTTCTTTCATCTCTGAGCCTCCTGGCCTGCACGTCATTGGCTTTGGATCCAAGGTCAACTACCTCCCTGATGCAAGAGCCCCTCCTGTGACCCCCAAACCCTCCTTCACTGAAGCATCCGCCAGGCTTTCAGGGTCACAGACCTCCTCCTCGAGCCTGTGTTGTAGAAGATACCTCCAGGAGCCTGGATGCGGTAAGAAGTCGCCCCTGCCCCATCCCCTCCTGGGATCCAGACGTTTTTCCCGTAAGGAGGAGAGGGGTTAGGGAGCTGGTCTGTGGCCCTCCACGCGGCTCCTCACCCTCTAGGGCTGCAGCCTGTTCATTACTTCTTCTAACGCAAGACCAGGGGGATGCAGCTCTGTCTGCAGGTCCGTACCGAAGGGACAGACGCGGTGTGCCTGAGATGAGTCTGCCAGAACGGCAGAGGGACACGCTCGCGTGCTCAGCTCGCCTCTGATCGCGAGTTTCTGGCACTCAGCTGTGGACACGGTGCCGGTGGGGAGGAGCACGGAGGCCGGGAGACCCGGGCTGACCGTGGTGGGGACCAGTGTCCAGCGCAGACCCAGCCACCGCCGCATGCCCTCCCTGCACCTCGAGTCATGTGCCGCCCCCTTGTTACTTTGGTTTCTAAACGCCAGGCTATTTAACAAGGGTCATGACCAAGTTTTCCCAGGAAATATGCAGTGTGTTAGAGTTTGGGGGTTATACCCAACTGCACCTCTTTCTCT
The DNA here is from genome assembly GCF_011800145.1 of Mirounga leonina. Classification (NCBI taxonomy): domain Eukaryota; kingdom Metazoa; phylum Chordata; class Mammalia; order Carnivora; family Phocidae; genus Mirounga; species Mirounga leonina. Next base: position 2,086,228 of record NW_023270717.1, read on the forward strand.
TGGTGGATTCTAAACCAACGAGGAGTCTGTGAGGGATGCTTTCTCAGAGCCCTCGGGTGTGGGGAGAGCCTGTCACGTGAGCAGAACGCTGGCCAGGAGCAGAGGAGAAAGGGCTGCTCACCGGGAGCCTCGGGAGAGCAAGGAGGGCAGGCCCTGGGGAGCAGGGACCTCAGCCTTGTCCCTTGGAGGTCACTGCCTCGTGGGGGCCGCGGACGCTGCGTCCAGACTCCCCCGCCCACCATCCTTGGGGAGAGGGCTGAGAGGCAGGCTGCAGTGGGCTCTGGTGGAAGCGTCTTCGTGGAAACAAGGGTCCACACAACATGGACTGTGACCTGGGGCTCCCTGAACCCACCTTCTCAGCTCTGCCTGAAGCTCTGAGCAGGCCCTTCTTTGTACCTGAGACCTCTTCATTCCAGGAAAGGACACGGCCACGACTCCCTTGGGCCCCTTTCTCTCTGTGCCTCCCTTGCTCTCTCCCCTTTCCCTACCACGCCGGGTTGACGCTCCCTCCCACGAGAGCCTGCTTTCAATAAAAGTTGGGCGCAAGAAGGCATCTGCAGCATTTCATCTTGAATTCCTGCGATGAATGCATTTGGTCCGGTCAGTGGGCTGGGCCCCAGTCTGAGGAGCTTTGCAGAGTCAGGACCGGTTCTGTGTGGGGGTCTGCATTGTCCCTTAGCGAGGTGGGGAGATGGGCCGGCGGCTGCTGGATGTCTGCAGGGACTCTTTGTGGACTACTCATCAGCAAGTGTGTCAAGAGAAAGCCAGCGGTGTGCCCTGCCTGCCCCAGTGTGCGTGTTATGAGCTGCGCCCTTGATGTACTGAGCGCCAAAGTATTCTCAACAGAGCCCACGTTGGGCCTGACATACCAGTGGGACAGTCATCCATTCATGGAAGGAAAATTAACAGGGAATAACAAGATCGCCACGAGCAACAACCACAGGTAATGATGGGGATCGTGTCGTGCGCTCCATACACCAGGCACGAGGGTGGGCTGCACAGGGCTGCTCTGGGACCTGGCTCCCGGCAATCCTAACGAGACTCTTCACCTACCACCCCCAGAGCCTCGGATTCTAGGGACAGGGAGGGCCGTCAGGAGTCCTCCCCGACTCCCATCCCAGAGTTCCCCGTTTGCGTATTTGTGAATCATTTACAAACCAGCAGTGGGGGGCCTCGTCGCAAACACACCCTCCATGTCTGGCTCAGCCCGGGGCTGCAGATGCCTCCTCCCAAGGTGGTGCAAACAATTATCAGTCTTAACAGATATTGCACTCAGAATTGCTTGTCAGACTTGGGAATATCACTTCTCTCTTTTGCAAGGAGGTCATTACAGTATGCACTGCAATTGGATTTTGCTCTGGTTTGTGGCATCGCGGAGATGTAAGAAGGTTAGTGATGATTGCTAAAAACATTCGTCTTGAGTCTTTTGAAAGAAGGACTGCATTTGGGGGAATTAAAATGGATGAAATGCACATAATAGATTTGTGTTTGGAGTAGGCTGACAGTCACAGAACCGTCCGGAGGATGCTGCCAAGCCTTGGGCCGCTAGGAGTTTCCGCTCATCACCCATGGGGAACACTCACCTCCTCTTGCTGGAGTGTCTCGGATTCATCAGGGAGCCCGACCTGGGAGTCGGGAGGCCGAGTGGAAGACGTGGAAGGCAGACAGGGAATGTGAACTCTTAGAACAAAACAGGCTTGGGCACAAATCTCACCTCCTTTACTATTAAATGTGTGATTGTGGACCTCCGATTCACATGTGCTAACCCACATAACCCACATAACTGTGGGGTTAGTGCAAACATGTGATGATATGCAGGACAGAGATTATGAGAAGTCACTGTTGTGGGGATCCCCCCCTTCTCCGGGGAAGCCGCAGACCGCCACGGGGCCATGGCCCCCCCCAGCGCCTGCGTCCTCATTCACAACACGCTCCTGTTAATCCCACGCCCACGGCCCTGGAGGGATTAACGGGACCCCAGCAACGTAATGTGTCCAAAGGACTCTAAGGGCTAAAGTAAAGAGAAGAAAAATCCCCATTTCCCCCTAAAAGGATTATTTAGTCATCAAGAATTAAACTTTGCATTCAGAAAAATCTAAGCCTGGATCTTGGCTCTGTTGCTTTTTCTTTCTTTCTTTTTTTTTTTTTAAAGATTTTATTTATTTATTTGACAGAGAGGGACACAGTGAAAGAGAGAACACAAGCAGGGGGAGTGGAGAGGGAGAAGCAGGCTTCCTGCGGAGCAGGGAGCCCGATGTGGGGCTCGATTCCAGGACCCTGGGATCATGACCTGAGCCGAAGGCAGACGCTTAACGACTGAGCCACCCAGGCGCCCTGGCTCTGTTGCTTTTTCACTGAACGTCTATGAAAGTGTTATTTGTGTGGGTCCCAAAGCAGTCAATTATTGGCCACGTCACATGGTTCGACTTACTAGCACGTGGTGTTAACTATGCCACATAACTTTTCCGTGGCCCGGGGCTTTTGTCTGCTCAGTAGATGTCAGCGTGGGAGCCCAGCTCCACGCCTGACTTACAACAGGTGCACTCTGTTTCAATCCGAACCTTCCTAATAACCCATGGCCCACACGTGGGGTTGGCCGTGGTGCTAGGAATTATTTATCCTGTGCAAGAGTGACGAGAACCGTATATGGGCCTGCATTACCCTTTTGGCTGAAAATCGAAACAAAAAGACCATGGATATGGTTTCCCACCTGAAATGTCAGCAGATTTTCTCTCCCATCACTTTACGCGAAAACATATTTACAGCCACAACATGGCGTCCAAGGAGAGTTTGCTCTTCCTTTGCTCTGATAGGACATGGAAAGATACCTTCTGGGAGTTCCTCCAGCTGGATTCTTGCAAACAAGGAGAGATCCCTGTGTCCATTGACCCTCACCTGTGCAGACGGGCATGGCATTCACCTCCGGGCCCTCACTGGGTGTGTGCGTGTGCATGTGTATGTGTGCGTGTGCATGTGTGTATGCGTGTGCATGTGTGTGTGCGTGCATGCATGCGTGTCTAGACTGCTGGCTCCTACTGCACCTGCAGTCACAGAAGCCTCCTGAGCCCCTGACACCAGAGCTGCTGAAAAGAGGCGCTGCCCCATCACATCGCGGACAAGTTCTAATTGGGTCCAGACTTGAGCTTTGACCTTTATGTCCATTCCTGTTTAATGTCAGCTTGTCCAAAGTCCCACTGCTCGCTGAAGTTGCCTGAGGTTCTCACCGGTCGTCCTGTGATGTGTGTTCTCTCTCTCCTACACATCGGACCAGCATGCAACACCTACCACCTTCTATACCAGCCATTAGCTCGCTGTCCGTTTACTTCTCTGTTCATGCAAAAAGCATTTATTAAGCAAAACTTGAGACAGTATTATTAAGAATCTTTCTATGGTAAGTTTGGGCTCAATTTAGACATCTGTGCCTTTGGATATGATTGCTTAATTGGGTTGAATTCACCCAATTGCCCACTTTCCTCATCTCTACATGGAAAATATTTGTGGGTTGGATGGTTGATTTTATTTGTCCTAAAATTACTTATCTCAGAGTCAGATCATTCTAGGATTTAATGAAGAATCAAGTATTCCTTTATTTTCCTGCATGTTATGACAATACTCAACTCACTTCAGTGTTCGACAAGTATCAAGTTCTGTTATTACCCAGAGCATTTAAAGGTCAGCAACGGCTACCCACATACTGCACCCCGACCCTGGCAGGCATGCCAGCATTTCTGGGGCTCCAGGCGTGCCCCAGATCTGCGATCCCACTGCACTGTGTATGGGTCTCCCTGGGCTCTGCTTGTCACCTGCTCCCAAATGTCTCCCTTCTGCTCGAGTCTTGTTCCTCTTTTCGGGTGAAGAATATGACAGATTCTAGTTGCATCAGGAAGGCCACGTCTGGGCACCTTGGAACGGGGGCTCACCCCCTTCTATGCACAGGGGTTAAGGGTGTGACTTCCGTTCCTACCTGAGGGCTCGCTTTTACCTCCCCTCGCCTCTCCCTACCAACGTGTCTCACTCAGCCACGCACCGCCAGGCGTCTGAGTGGGAAATGACCTGAGGTCCTGCACAGAGGCGCACCCCTCTGATGGAGATGGGACTGCCTTTTCCTTCAAGAAGCCCCATTTCTGAGCTCCATTTTATGGTTAAGATGCAATGTTCTGGCCCTTGTTCTCGGCGTCGCATTCTGTGGAAGCAGAGACGTGGGGGTCAGGGCCCCCGGGAAGGGAGGGTACACAACTCCCAGGACATGCCATCTGGTTCTCACAGGGAGGACACCGAGTGACACTGGGGAGTCAGGAGGGCCGTCCCGGGAAAGAGGGGCAGACCAGGCCCCGAGACCCCACGCTGACGAAGAGGGGCAAATGCAGAACAAACTGGAAGAAGAGAAGGGTCAAAGGGGAAAGGTCAAATGGTGGACGTGGGGGCAGAAGCCAGGGCTCGACAAGCAGCCCATGTGTGTTTCTTGTCTCCGCATCTCTCTCTATTCATGGGGTCTTCACCTGAGGGTCATGCTTATCATTCCAGATTCTGGGGTTCCTCCGACTTCTCAGCTCTCTTGATCCAGCCCCGGAGAACATGCCTGGAGCCGTGGCCCCTTGCGGGAACTAGCACGGTGGCCTCTCCTGAGCACCGTGACCCCTCCACCTGCACGCTTTGCGACCCTGGGCGGGGTGGGGGCCCAGGCTCAGCTCATCCTAGCACTTCCCACAGGTTGTGACCGTCCCCCTGGACCACCCTTCTGGGGGTGGGGCGCGTGCTTTTGACAGCTCCCCCTCGCCCGTGGGCCACGCCAGGCTGGGGGCCACGTCGGAGCCTAGTCGAGTCTTCCCCCAACTAACAGTTCCATCCCAGCTGAGCTGTGGGGGAAGCAAAGGGCGACGTGTCAGAGAGCCTGGGCCGGGCCCGCTGGGGCCCTGGCGAGACGCCGCGTCCTCGGACGTCACGGTCCTCCTCTGCCATCGGTGGTGCCCACTACCACGTGCCTGGGGCGGGCCTGAGCCCGTGGGAAAGCTCCTTACAGAAGTAGAAGTGCTGCGTGAGCTTCGTCCCAAGTGTGGGCTGCTTTGGTTTCCCATCCGTGGTTCAGACTCAGGTCCTGTTCTCCTGAGCGCCACGGCTTTGGCCCGGGCCTGGAGAGCACACGGCGGCGGCGGCGTGTCCTGAGGTCCTGTCCTGAGCTCTGCCCGAGCCGCCCCCACACGTGGGCAGGGGCGTCCCGCCAGCCCCTGGAAGCAGGCCGGCCCCCGATGGCGGCACAGCGCCGGCCCTTGGGCACGCTGGCGGGTTCACTCCGGCTCGTCCGCGCCAGCCCTGGGGCCCTCGGGTCACTCAGCCCGCCAGACCTCGGCAGAAAGCAGGCAGGACTGAGGAGAATAATCACCGTCCTGGCGGCCACCGAGCACAGCGCGCAGAATGTCGCCTGTTTCCAGCAACGACGTGCGCGGCAGGTCCGTCCCTGCTCGGGAAATCTGTGTCCCGTGTGGGGCGCAGACAGAACACACAGGCAGGATGGACACGGCGCCCGCCCAGCCCGCCCTCCGTCCATCCCCAGAGCGCAGTGAGCGTCCCTACGCCCCCTCGGTCCCTGTGCCTGACCAGAGGACCACAGAGGCTGTGTCTGCAGGGCACGTCCATCCACACTTCCCTCACTGAATCCCGGCCAGAGCCGCTTCAGCCTGAGGCCATGAGAGCCTCCATTCTGCAAGGGGGGAAACCGAGGCCTGGGGAGGTCAAGGTGACAGAGCAGGGGGTGACGGAGGCAGCACTGGACCCAGTTGTCCCCAGCCCATCTGCATACTGAGCGACTGAGGACAGCACTCCATCAGGACCCCCCAGGCCCTCTGGACCAGCTGCCTCGGCGGGGGCTCCTGCGCAGGTGTGGCCGGAGGTGCTGGGGCTGTGGACGGTGACAGACTGGGGAGGGGCACCATGATCAGGACGCTCAGCTCCAGTGGCCGGCTGACACCACGTGGGGCTGCGCATCTGGGCTTCTGCCGGTCGGAACAGCTGAGGGCCGCTCGGATAGACCCAGGCACATGCTGCCGAGGGTTCTGAGGGAGCCTCGGGGTTCCCAGGTCCCTTCGTCTGCATTCTGTCAGCTAAGTCATGAGGCCAGCCCGGATTCAAGGAAGGGGTCAGATTCTACCTCTTGATGGGATCAGGAGCATGTTAGCAGGGGAGAGCACCGGGCAGCCAGCCTTGGAGCCTACCTGCTACTCCTGATGAGGAGGGGGAGGAGGGAGGGGAGGGAAGGGGAGGGGAATGGGGAGGACAGGGAGAAGGGAGGGGGGAGGGAGGGGGAGGACTGGGAGGAGAAGGGGGAGGGGGAAAGGGGAGGAGAGGTGGGGGATGGCAGAGGAGGAGGGGAGGGGGAGGGGGAGGACTGGGAGGAGAAGGGGGAAGAAGGAGAAGGGGAGGGGAAGTGGGGGTGGTGGAGGAGGGAGAGGGGAGGGGAAAGGGCAGGACTGGGAGGGGAAGGGGGAGGAGGGAAAGGAAGAGGGGAGGAGGGGAGGGAGGGGGAGGACCGGGAGGAAATGGGGGAGGCGGGGGAGGGAGGCGGGGGCAGGATGACACCTGTGCGTCATAGAGACCTAGCTGGGTGCCTCTACTCTAAGTGCTCCCCTTGCGCTGACCCCAGGGCCTTAACGCGAGCTCGCACACACCTGCCCTTAGCTCTAGGCAGTGATGACTCAGCGGGAAGTTCTGACATCACGCTGCACTGAACGCTCACTTGCAAAGCCTCACCCTGCTCGGATTGCTTACCTCTGCATCACCCGGTCGGACAGGAGGCCTTCCCTCGGGGATGGGCGGCCGCGCGGGTGTGGAGGTGGTGAAGGTTTTCAGGGGCTGGAGCAGCTCACCGCGGAACACTGTGCAGACACACAGTAGGCTCACTGCCGTTCAGCAAGTGAGACTGGAGGACGTCCCACCTCTTCCTGGGGCCAGCCTTCCCGAACGGGAGCAGGTGCAATGAGGTTGCTTCTTGGAATTAAACATAGAATTAGCGAGATGTCGCCCCTGCCTTAATGACAAAGGCAGGCAGATCAGCCGAGGGGTAATTAGTGCTGGCTGTTCCACCGCTCAGTAATAATATCTTAGCCTTATAAAAATAACCGAGATGTGGGAGTTGCCCACGTGAATTAAACATGCTTTGGTGAGTCTGGATCTCTTCCTGGACTTTGGTGAGAAAAACATCGCAGCGTTTTGGTGGCCAGTGTAGAAATGCGCAACGTGCAGGAGACGCCGTGGGATTCTGCTGGGACCTTTTCCTGCCGTGGTGCTCACAGCCACGTGACGTATATGAGCTGGCAAGGGCGCCCCCGTGGCAGATGGTTCACGGTCGCCCCTGAATATTTGCCCGGTGCATTCATCCTCATAAAGCAGTTTGGATTGTCATGAACGCACTTTACCAAATCATTTTTTGAGACGCCTATTTGGATCCTGAATTCTTTGCACAACCCCAAACGGTTGTTTTTCAAGAAACATGCAAATGCGATATGTCCTCTCTCAGTTGGAGTCTTCTCAGTACTTTGGAGAAGACGTTACCGAGACAGGCTCCTTTGGAAAGGAGTCACACTCTGATAGCAAACCGCCCCACAGACCGGGCGCTGCTGGAGCATCGCTCTGCTCCCTCTGTGGGGTTCGGATCTCGCCTCCTCCTCTGCAGCCCGTGACCTTGGTAGGGCTTCCTCCTCTCTGAGCCTCTGTGTCTTAATCTTTACAATAGGATAATGCCATCTGCCTCGCAGGGTTGTTGGGCAGATTGGTACAAATATGAAGTGTCTGATGCCCTTGGTATTCAGAACGGTAAAAACTGCTAATACAGGAGCCAAATTGTCCATCCGAGTGTTTCTAAGAGGCAACAGGCCCACCGGAGCAGACCCTGGCTGTTTGCCTGCTTTCTTGCCCACGGAGTGGCTCATTTCCACGGGAAAGACATAAAATATGATGCCGAGCGGAGGTGTGGATGAGCCGTGTGTAATTCAAATGTGTGATGGGAAAACTGCACCACGGGAATGTTTGTAATCCCGGGCAGACGCCCGTGCACATGAGGAAGTTAAACTCTCGAAGGCATAGTGACCGCCTCTAGTGTTTAAACATAGCTCCCCTGCGTTGAGTGACTTTTTGGAAGTGCTTACGGTGACCCCAAGTGCCTGGCACTGCAAGGACCCTTGCCCATCCCCCACGTGCCAGACCCCGAGGGGAAGCCCGCCAGCTCAGCGGTCGCTGGCAACAGACCACAACCCAGGAAGCTTTCTGGCCCCAGGCTGGCTTTGCTTCTGCTTGCACCCAGCGTGCGCCCACAGCCCGAGACACGGTCGCCATGCATTCAACAAACAGAAGTTCCTACTAAGTGCTGGGTGCGCGTGCGATCGTCCACCGTGCTACGTCATGGGTTCCAAGGCACTGGTTGGGTGGGCAAATCCGAGACCTCAGCAGCCTGTACAAAAGGATCTGGAAGAACATGCCCAAATTCGACCAGTGGTCCATTTCCATTTCAGATCAGCAAAAGCGCCGGGCGGCAGCTTGACCCTGTCAGGGCTTGGCTTGGAGGACCCACCCGTCGGCTCGTGCGGAGGGACAGACAGGAGCAGGTCAGTGCATGGAAGAGGGGAGGATCTGAACTCCATGGGGCTGCGTGAGGAGCAATGCTCCCTGTTCACCCAGAAACCATTCAACACCCCGCATTAAAAACAAGAATGGCAGGGTTTTGCTTTTCTTTTTCTATTTCCATGCGACGAAGACGGTCTAATCCTTCACTGCTGGACAGTGTAGCAGTTAGAATTTCTGTTGCACAAAACACCTCGGGACTCCGTGTCAAAAGAACAATCATTTCTGCAGCTCGCGGTCTTGCGGGTTGGGCTCAGCTGGGCCTATCTCTCGGTCCTGGCTGGTTAATGCAGGTGCTTGTAGTGGGCTGACAGTTGGTGGTCTCATCACAGGACTGTGCACGGCTGGGCCTCGGGTCCCTCCTCATCCTGGAGGTTAGCGGGAGCTTACTCACGTGCTGGTGGTGCTCGCAGTTTTCCCAAAGTAAAAATGGAAGCCTGCACAGATTCACGAGACCAGGTCAAGAATTGCATGTCTGTCCTGCTCCATTCGTAGACCAGAGCACGTCCCGAGGCCAGCTGTGTTTGGAGACCAAAGGTGGCAGCATCTGCAGTCTTGGGGCGCCCTACCACAAACCGAAACAGAAAAATGAGTTATGCAAACAGAACAGAGTCTCACTTAAAAAAAAAAAAAATCCAAACTAATTTTCCCCCTTAAAGATGTCTTAGCACACATGTTAATGAAATACCAAGAACTAAAGCTAAATCAGGCATAATTTGACATTGAAGAAAGTGTCTGATGGGGCTCTACCTCCCCATCTCAGTTTTCCCCCACATTCCATAACATTATCAGATTTTATTCGTTCTGTGCGCTCTGGATTCAAACACAGCTTCAACTCCAATTTAATCCAATCTCTATATTTAAATCTGAAAGCTCCTGCCAGCTGAATTGCATGTTTTTACAGAATTAAGCTTAAAACCAGGGAGTGGCGGTGATGGTGGGGTAGGGGAGGAGGTTGCCATGGTAACAGCACACAACATCTCCAGTGCGAGTCAGATCTGTGCACACGTTGGGTTTGGAACATGTGGGCGTTAATGGTTCTGGGAGAACCCTAACCAACCACAGGCAGACCGGGGCTGGTTACTCAGATGTTTAATGTAACAATACGTTAGCAGAGCCCCCCGTTCTGCAAGAAGGGACAAGCAGGGTGCTAAGAGCTGCTGGTAAGTACCTCCTCCAGGTCAGGTCCAAAGAAGGAGTGGGAGGGTCTGAGACGCAGAAATTGTGCGGGAGCAGGGGCGGCCCCGGACAGGCCAGGAGGAGGAGGAGGTCCTAAGATCTGCTCCCCCCAGAAGCAAGAGAGTCACAGAGGGAACTGGGAATGAGCGCCCCGCTGGGGTGCTTGTCCCCACTGTCTCTGGGACTTCACAGGTCATCCGCCAGGCCGGAGTGTCCGGCCACACCCACCTTGCTCCTCGTTGGCCACGGGACCCCGTCCCCCCGGGAAATAGTTCACAACGTTTACAGCTCCAAACCATGTATTTGCCCTGTTGTGTTCATGATCTCCCCACGTTTTACTCCGCACTCGTTCATATTCTAGCATCCATGGTCCCAGAGGCTTCCATGGTCTTTAGTCCCATCATCACTCAAGACCTTTCCGTCCAGCTTCCGACTGTGCAGGTGGCCGTGGAGGAGGCTGGACAGTGAGGCTCCGTCCTTGCTCCAGGGCTCCCTCCTCTGACCCCCTGGCTATCCCGGATCTGACGTCCTGTTGCCATGCACACCTGCCCAGCTGCCCTTCCTGCTGGGGTGCCCTCATTTCACGTGTGGACCAGGCTTATCCCAGGACCTGCCCCTAAGGAAAGGGGTGTTTGCCGAGGGAGCTGGAGAACCCTCCATCGGTCACACCAGCAGCCGCATCCCGAGCTGTCATCCCAGGGTCCTCATGTGACATGTATTTAAGGCCACGCCATCAGGGTTATTTCAGACGTGGACCCCCATTTCCCGGCTCTGTGTGCAGCGCCTTTTCCAGTTCCTAAGACAGAGCGCGTCATGTCTCAGCCTGCTGGTGAAAGACTCTTGAGTTTGGAGAAAATCTCTGTCTTTTCTCCCTGCCTTGAATTTCTACAGTGTTCTCGTAATTCTGGGCTCCCCAGAGAGTCAATTCATTGTCCTCCAGTGGGCCATCCACCGGAAGGCCAGACCGCGTGCGGGAGGCCCTGTCTCGTCAAGGTTGAGAAGGAGCCGGCGCGAGAGGCCGGGCTGTGACAAAGCGAGTGTCACACGGAGCCCCCGGGAGCATTTGTCTCCTGGTTTCCCCAATCAGCTGCTGTCGGGCAGCAAAGTGGAGAAAGCCAGGGGGAGCCTGGCCTTTGTCGGCACAGACAACCACGTGCGGGTCCAGGGTGGACGTCGTGCTGACTCGCCCACGGTCCCTGGGAAGACACCGCCGGCCCACAGGCGCGGGTAGAGAAATCCGGAAGGTTTGCCGCCCGAGAGAAAATCAGCAAACCCACTGAATTAACTCTGCGGCAAAGCTTCTTGGTAAATTCCCTTGTTTGTTTGTTTTAAGAGGTTCACCTTCAGCAAAGCACCCCATGTGGCCATGCGGGGTGCTGATGAGCACAGCAGCTGGGCGTGCGTGGCCCTTCAGAGCGGATGCGCGTCCAGACATTTCCAGCTCCCGATTCTGGGACATGTGGACCTCCCCCGGCATGATGGTCTTAGGCAGTGGGCCCTTGGGAGGTGATGAGGTCACACGGTTGGGTTCCAAGGACTTTGGTCCAAGAGACTGAAAGAAGAGCTTCCCATTGCAGAAGGGGGAGGTTGGAGGAGAGGCGGGTTTTGAGGAGAAGTCGAGAGATTGGAGTCATAGGGAACGCTGGAGATGTGGGGTGTTTGGTTGTAAATACAAGGGGATGGGAAGGAAGGAGGGGAGGGAGGGAAGACGCTGCCTGCAGACAAGAATCCCGGGTGAGGATCTGAGGATCGCTGCAGGTAGATAAAAGCCCTTAAACCCAGAACCCAGTGAGGGGGTGAGATGGCCAGGTGAGGGTCAGCAGAGGTGGTGGTTGAGGTCGAGCTGGGAGGGAGTAGGGTGGGGAGGGAGGAGACCAAGGGACAGCATGCTGGAGGCCGGGAGGAAGGAGCATTTTGGGAAGGAGCTGGATGGAGCCCAGGGTCTGCTGGGAGCGGGAGCAAGGTGGCCGTGGGACCCCCGGGGGCAGCGGCAGGGACCTACCTGATGCCTCCAGCCTCTTTCCAAAGTGGGAGTAACGTGCCCGCAGTGAACCCGCAGCAGGCACCTGTCAGCTCAAAACAAAATAATAATAACAATAATGGGAACACACATGAGCAGGGCATGGTAACCAGCCCCTTCCTGCAAAAGTCCGAAGCCCGTGGTGTGGTGGGTGCCCCTCTCTCCAGGGCCCAGAGAGCAGCGAGCGTCCACGGGTGGTGGGACGGGGAGGCCGGGTGCGGGCAGGGGTGCTGGCCGGGCTTGTAAGACACTCGCCGCCGTCACCCTGTCGCTCTGACCTTACCAAGGCCAGTTAAACTTTTGTGCTTAAAACAATGAACACGGTGCCTCAGCCAGCGTCCGACGTGGATCCTTGGCATCCATAGGCCGGACATGCATCCTGAATGTGCAGGCCACGTGCACAGCTGGGGCCCGACCTCGGGGGCCATCCCCGAGCGTCCTGCCGGCCCGTGGGAGCCCCGCGCCTCACTTCTCACATCGGCTCGCCTGGAGAGGCGAGTACCTCTCTCTTGCCTTGGGAGCCAGGCTGAGGGTGAGCAAAGGAAGAGGCTGTGGAATTGAGAATTTTTGCTTTAGGCATTTTCTCTCTTTGAAAACTATTCTAAGAGCAAGACTGTGCAAAGTGACTCCAAAATATAACTCCAGGGAAGAATTTGCAGACTGCAAACTGAAATCCATTTGCTTAAGTCAGGAGCGAGCTTTTGAGTCACGCTTGTTTAGATGGTTTTACTCTATTTGATACATTTTGCAAATATAAGCACATTTCTTGGAAGAGTTTGTGTTGATGGAAAGCAGGGTCTTGGGAGAAGCTAGCTGCCTCCCTGCCCCACAGGAAGCCTCTGCCCCGCATCCATCTGCTCACCATCCACCGCGTGTCCCCCAGGCAGCCGGGCGGCCAGTGCCCTCATCTGACTGAGGAGCAGATGGGCGTTGGTCGATCACCCCGAGGCCACTCGCGGAGAGCACCGAGCCAGCCTCGAACCGGTTCTGATGTCCACACTCCGTTTATACCCGACCACGTGGCTTCTCGCTTTGCAGAAAAGCGGAAGCGAGCACACTCTCTGGTCTTGTCGACTTCAGGATGACTGTGACTTCATTACCTGCAAGTGAGGGGTTCCAAAAAACCCCTCCAGCTCTGCGGCCTGCCCTCCATTGTGAGGCCCACTGCCCAGCATCCCCCTTCCCGGCTCACCGCCCTCGGGGGCTGATGTCACCCCCAGGGTTCACGGAGGGCTCCCGGTGACCACAGCACGCGGGCTCTTACCTTCAGTGTCTCTGTTTTACAAAAATTACTTGTTCTGAAATAGTGTCACTTAGAAACATGGGAAGGTCAGTGTAAAAACCCTGACGGTCCTCTTTCAAGCAGGCTCACCCATCGGCAGGATTTTATTTTGCCTGGTCTGCTTTGGGCTCTCCCTGGACGTGACTGTTACCGCGGCCGTAGCTTCAACACCTGGGGAGCGCACCATGCGCACCGGGCCTCTCGTCCTTCCTACTTCAGCGTGTTTCCCAAGACTGAGGATATCCCCCTAAATAATCCCAGTCCTGGCATCACATCTGGAAATTTGTCAGGGTTAAATAATCTATTACGGCCCAGACTCTAGCTCACCCAGTGTCTCAATCATGTCTTTCACGGCGTTTCCTTCTGGTTCAGAATCCCGTCCAGGATCCGGTAGCCGTCACACCTCCGTACCCTCCTTGCATCTGGAGCGGTCCTCAGCTGCTCTTTGTCTCCCACATCATGGACATTCCTTCCTAAGAGGACCCCAGGCTCCTCGGAACAGCAGAGGCCCCAGCACGCTCACAGACACGGCGCGGGCAGGACCCCCACGGCCAAATCTGGGACAGTCTGAGCACCAAACGGGTAGCAAGTAATGGATTAGTGCCCATTTAATGAAGCACTTCCAATAGATACAGAAATGCGTACAAACGAACCTGTACATCAACTCATAAAGGAGTGCTCTCAGGCAGCACAGGGACGTTTCTACAAATGGGTTAGCCCAATTCCACATCTTCCTAAGAACAACATCTAAGCACTCAATTAAAACCAAGCCAACCTCACGAGACCACCATCCCCAGTGCCTCTGTGGGTCTGTCTCAGCTCTCCCTGCAGGTGGCAGGAGCCGGGGAGTGGATTTCCATTTAGTAAATGTAGCTGGAAAGTATCAGGGCATGTATCAGCCAGGATACGTTAAATTTGTCATTTGCAGCGATGAACAGCCATGGAATAACCAGTGTCTTACACACACCTGTTCTTGTGCAGGATTTGGAGGGGCTCTGCTCCACACCACCTCTCGGGGCCCCAGGCTGATGGAGGCTCCATCTTTCAGAGGCTGGACCAAGTAGGGCATGCCCCTCTCCGTCCCCCGCTGCCAGCAGAAGGGGAGGAGAATTTAGAGAATGGCATGTTTGCTGTAAGTGCACCTGTTACCTCTCGATACAGCTCATCGGTCAAATGCAGACCCTCTGTGCACTTGGCTGCTGGGGGCTGGGGAGGGCGGTCTCTCCTGGGTCTGGGCAGGGGAGCAGGCATGGGCTTTGGTGAGTGTTGTCACGCCTGCCCCAGGGCTAGGGAAAAGAGGTGGCCACGGGGCTCCTGGATCTTCTCTTTGGAAAGACCCTCAGCATCAATCCGCAGGTCAGCAGCTCCGGACTCCGTGTGAGAGGTGAAGTGCACTGAGCAGAACGAGCCGTGGATGCTGACGTGACCCACAGGCGAGGAGGAATCCTGTCCCCCAAGGGAGGGCCCTGGAAAGACAACACTCATTTGAACGGGTCCGTCCTGGCGGCGGCTGTCCCCCAGTGCTGTCATTTCATGAACTCCCAGCGTATTTTCGTCTTTTTATGAGTCTCTTCCTCGGGGCCCACGGCTGACGGGGCTCACAGTAGGTGCGCAGTAAGTGTGTGTTCGATTGCAGCATGCACGCACCCCATGCGGCTCGACCGCCGTCTTGGGGGAAACCGAAGGTGATGGTTGGTTTGCATGTGGTTCGTACCCAGTTTAGAAAAGGTAAACATGCCGCAGGGGAAGTTTTTTCCAGTATTTTTTAAAAGAAAAAAAAATGATCTTCTTACAATTCACCTGAAATGTCGTTCCCGACTTCTGAGAAATCCGCGGGTCTTTGATCTTACGCGGCGCAGAGTGGGCCCTGGCTAAGCGTCTGGGGATGGGTCATGTTTACTTAGAATTGTTCAGCCGTTTAATGCATTCACCACATTTGCATTTGGGTGAATTTTCCAGCAACAAAAAACCCCGAGGATGTGGGAAGCATGCAGAGCAGTCCTGGGGATGTGCGGTACAGCGCTGCCTCCCCGGCCGGCCTGCGCGATCAGTCACGGCCAAAGTGCAGCGAGGACGTAGATGCACGTTAGTGGAAGGGCTCAAGGTGGACCATCAGACGTTCCCAAGCTCCAGCCCTGGTTCCGTGAACATGCTTCCTCCTGGTTTATTGGGGTGATGTCCGGTCCCCAGCAGGGGCCCCGAGGCCTTCGCAGATGACAGAATTTCCAGCCAAGAGGGTCCCGGGTCTGGGGCTGCCCAGCACTGGGCCGGACAGTGGGGTCTGGAGGCAGTAGGGTGCCCTGAAGGCTGGCGCTTTCCCCTGCACCGAAGTGCCGTTGGGGATGTCACCCATGAGCAGAGAAGACACAGCGGAGTGGGAACCTGGGCCCCTCTCCCTCCCAGGGCGGCTGCCCCAGGGGCCTCTTGTCTCCATCCCCCCATCTCCCGGCCCCGTGTCTCCTGCTTTTCCGTGTCCTGTCTCATCAGTGAGCGCCTTCCGGGCGTGTGGGAGCTGTTTCGCCACGGGACCATGCCTCCCCCAGCTCTGGCAGGTGGCAGACCTCCCCACGCCATCACTAGGGTGTAGACCAACCTGGTCTCATCTCCGGAGGAGGGAGGTGTCCCGTCCCCTCCCTGAGCCCCCTGGCCACCCGAGGGAGGCCAAGCCAGGTGCCCTAGGAGGGACGACGTTTGGGGGACAAAGGGTGCTCAGCAGGTACAGAAGAGCGTCTTGTGAAAGCTCAGTGACCGTAAGCCGTTCTCGTAAGTAGGAAGCCACCCCATGACGGGCAAGACTGCATCTCCCTCCTCGTCCACGCGGGTGGTATCAGGTGCTGTCTACACCAGGAGGCTGCCCACCGACCACGCACGCTGTGAACCCACACAAGTGAAGGGACCAGCCTGGGATGTGAGGCCACCCCTCCTAGGGCTAGCAAGTGGGGTGACCCGCTGACCAGGTTGGGACTTTTTCTGCGATCAAAGGGTTTGCTGACCAGGCTGGGCTTTGCTGATGTTTGCATTTCGGAGGGTAGATTAGCTGAGTGCAGGTGGGTCCCTGGTGAGGGAGACTGTGCCGGTGGGATAGAGAGAGGCAGGCCTGGATTTCTGTTCACGCACTGAGGAGGTGCTTCCTGCCTACAGTGGGCACCGTCCTCGCCCTGTCCTCTGATACCCGCTCCAGGAGAACCTGTGGAGAGAGACGGGGCCCGAGGGGCGCACAGAGGGGCACCCCATATGGCCAGGGACGCTTAAGACGGGACCCGACAGGCGGCACATCGAGGTCGTCCGGACAGAGAGGGCAAGGAGGTGATGGTCGAATTTCTGGGACAGACAGCACAGTCGTGGGGAGGGTCAGGGCCCCGTGTTGGAGGAATTGCAGATCTGTGGGGCAGACGCTGGCTCTGCGTGTCCCGGGAGCGCCAGGAAGCTTCAGCTAGAGAAAGCTTGAGGGGTGGGCTGAGCCCAGCGGCCAGACCGCGGCTCGCTCGCTCGCTTCCCACACGCGGGCTGTCACCCGGGGGCAGATGGGGGGACAACAGCATGCCTGAAGGAGGAGGAGGGAAGCAACCTGACACCCAGGCCCTGGCCGGGCACCCACAGCGGGGACGCGGCGTTCCCGTCAGACCAAAACAGCCTCCCAGAAGACCAGTGGCCGCGAGCCAGTGAGACCAAAAAGGAGAGAGTTACGGCTGGCCCTCTCGAGACATGGGTGGTAAGATGCTCTGTGGTAGACGAGGACTGACCACGTGAGTCCACAGTTCACTCCTGGGGATGCAGCAGGAGAAGCGAGCACATACGTTCACACAAAAACTCGTCCACGAGCTCACAGCCACACGCTCACAACAGCCAAAGAGCGGAACAACCCAACTGTCCGTCGACCGATGGATGGGTAAGCAGGTATGGACGGGCTCCCGGTGTTCAAGGGGAGGAAGGACCAGCATGCGCTACTGTGCAGACCAGCTTTGAAAACAGTGAGCTGAGAGAAGGGTGTTAGATGGGAAAGAACACACATCGTGTGACGTCACATATATGACATGTCCAAAGCAGGCAAAAGAGACAGAAAGTACATGAGTGGTTGGCAGGGTCTGGGGGAGGCGGGGAAGGGCTGCCCATGACCTTGGGCATCCATCCCAGGTGATGAAAATGCTTGCAATTGGTGGCGATGGTCACACAATCTTATGAATTCACTAAAAACCACAGAAAGGCACTTTAAAACAGGTGAATTTTCTGGGCTTTATATCTCAATTAAAGCAAAGACATCAATCCTGGGATTACCCTTTGTTCCTGATGGAATGCCATCGAAAGCAACAACGGTTTCCTACACCCTCCCCCAAAGGCACCTCCTCTGGGAGTCCTGGTGAGCGGCGTCTGACGGACACCCCACAACCCCTGCAGTGGGCTCTCCAAGGAGCGGGGAGCCCCGCCTGTTCAACTACAGGGTCCCCGGCGGGCTGTCCGTGGCGGGGGACGCTGGTTTGCCCCAAACGGGACCACGTCTGTGACAGATGGGTCAGTGCTTAAGGAACCAGTATGGTGTTGAGGCCACGGGTTCAGAAGCATCACCGTTGTTCAGAACCCAGGCGCCTCTCAAGGTCCCATCCTTTGAACCTGAACCTCCTGGACCTTAGAGTGCGCGGCTTGGCCTTGGATGACTGTTTCCCGACACGGCTTCCACCAGCCAGCTTGTCCACCCCTGTGGTCATGTGGGTGGATCTGCACAGGGATTCCCTAGGGGTCTTCCCTGCTGACCCTGCGGCACACCTCCGCGTTCATGGCCCGGCTCTCCAGGATCCCTGCTCTCCAGCCTCTCAGACTGTGGAAGCTACGCTTACATGGGGACCTCATCAGCCCGTGAGAAACAGAGTCCATGCCCGTCTGTGTGGGATATGTGCTGGGAGCGGGAAACCCACGCCTTTGGGAGGCGCTGATGTTTTCAGATTGCTCCCACGGCCTGACGAAGCCACTGCCGAGTGGTGCAGTGCCTTGAAGGCTCCTGTCTCTGCCCCCCTGATCTGGCCCCAACGGGAGAGCCGCTAGAGGAGATCCAGCCCGGAAGGGTTGCAGGACTATGAGGGCATCCTCCGGGGGTGTGTGCATCAGGATGACCCGGGGGGTGCAGAGGGGCTGGGGGTGCAGGGTGTGGGGTCCGTAAGGAAGGGCTGCACTCATCTGGTTTCCCTCGTTCCCAGACAGGCAACCTGACGGAGAGGGATTTGGTCATCAGCAAGGTGGTCAGGCTGGGCAGGGAGGCGTCCGTTCATCCATGTGAAGTCTGAGGCCCTGAGCACATTTAGAGATGGGGGTGCAGATGCAGGGAAAAAGGATCCCAGTCCTGCTCCTTCATTCCGTTCAGGGTCAGCCAGAGGATCAGCCAAGGGAGACATGAACTGGGAGATTCAGGCACGCGGTAGGCTTATGTGGCCGTGGGGTCCACCTGGCAAGTCCCAGATCTGCAGGGCAGGCTTTGGGAAGGGCATGCTGGAGCTCTTGGGGGCCGGCCGAATTTCTTTTTCTCCCTCAGGGAATCCTCCGCTGTGCTCTCGACGCCTTTCACCTGATTGGACCAGGCCCACCCAGGTTATCCAGGACAATTGCCTTCACATAATGTCGGCCGACTGGAGCTCAACACTGTCTTTCCCTTCTCCCATGGGTCCTGGCCACACACTGGTTTCCAAAGCCTGAGATAGATTTTATATACATATAGGGAATATATGTAAAGGACGACTGGGCCTCCCCCCGGCCGGATGGCGCTGTGCTCCCTCAGGCTCTGAATGCACCCGTGGTCCCAAATGCCCACGGCAGTGTCTGCTTCCCCTCCACCCGCCATGGGCCCTTCCTCACATGACATGCATCTCTGCAAAGGTGCAGGTTTCACCAAATGGGCCATAACATACATGTTGCACCGATGAAAGTCTGCCCCCGGGGAATTGTCGCCACCTTGTCGCATCTGGACAGAGAACTACGAGAGCCTCCCTGGAGAACAGTACCGTGTCCCTAAGGAAAACCGTCAGCCGCTGGGCAGAGGGCTGTCCCCCTTCCCACGCCCCGAAGCACCGAGCTGACCACCAGCTCCTGCAGACCCAGAGGAGTCTGGGCAGATATGCCCTCACCACATGAAGCCGCTTAGTTAGGACACGGCAAACGAGGTTTGGGTGGATCTGAAGCTGGGCCCCTGGCGCTGAGGGCTCAGTGCAGCCCAACCCCCACCTGCCCCACCCCCGAGGGAAGCCCCGAGCAGCGGGCAGACTCCACTGTCCTGCCCCAGCCTGGAACAGGCCTTCTGCCTTGATGGGAGGGAGGGTTTCAATTACAGACTGTTATTCCAGAGACGAGGGCTTGTCCCCTCCCAGCACGCGCTCCCCCGCCAGGGAAAGCCAGCGTGTTACTGGGAGGCCTGCAGGGCCCCTACCCAACAGAGAAGAGTGTTTGTGATGGG
Source organism: Mirounga leonina (assembly GCF_011800145.1). Taxonomy (NCBI): domain Eukaryota; kingdom Metazoa; phylum Chordata; class Mammalia; order Carnivora; family Phocidae; genus Mirounga; species Mirounga leonina. Next base: position 2,105,755 of record NW_023270717.1, read on the forward strand.
TCCTGACATTCTCTGTTCTGGAAAATGACTGTCGAGCCTCGTGTCTCCGACAGGGAGCTCTTCTCCTCTTGGCCGTCTTCCCAGGGCCGTTCAGCTGCTTTGAAAGCTTTCCTCCCTCCCAGCCGGTGCAGACCGTGCAGCGGGCCGCGTCCCTCCACACCGTCACCAGCCTGGGGTTCCGCAGGCTCGAGCCCACGCGGTTGGGAGCTGTGGCTGATTCGCCCCGAAGGCCCTTGGCTTGATTACCATGTGTTGTGCACACGTCTCTGGGAATTGTGAAACCATAAAGATCGCCCGGGGCTGACCAGATAGTCCGGTTTGAGAGCTGATTGGGCTGGCTACCAACGGCATTTGGTAGGAGAAAAATCAACCCAAGATTCAGTGTTGAGCCTCAGAGATCAGGGCCCGAGGATCCCGGCGGGCTGTGGGAGCTCACCCAGGACGGGGAGCAGCGGAGGGGGGACACGTGTATTTCCTGCGAATGTCGGCAGGTGCACGGGGGCTCGAGGGTGCCCTGGCAGGCCCCTCAGGGTCCCGTCCCCCATCACCAGTACCAGGGCCAGCCTCTCAGATGACGGGACGTGCTGAATGCCTCCCTCCCGCTGCTCCAGGTGTTCCTGATGCACACAGAGCCTTGTTCTTGATGGAGGAGCTCTCTTCCTACACAGAGGGTCAGCTAAGCTTCCAGACACGTCAGGGCTTAAAACATGTGATAACTTCCGAATAAGGGAGCAGGCGCGTAATGGCGCGGGGTGAGGACCCACGTTCGGACAAACAGAGGCCACCGCTGCCAACCACACACTTCCCGTAGGAGGGCCACTTAACCCTTTGGTGGACTGCCAGCTGGATCCGGGGTGCGGTGCTGGCTTTTCCAAGCAGGCACTGACAAACAGAAAGGCCCCCCGGGGACCCCTCTGGGTAACTTGTTTTATATTCTAGGAACAGAACAGTAGAGAAGGAAAGAGAAGAAAGCACTTAGCAGCCCCCAGCGGGGCTGTGCATGTAAATGATGTGTCACGGCCACCAGCACTGAGCAGCTACCCACGCTTGCCCTCCCCGAGGAAGGAGCTGCAAATCTGAGCCTTGCACACCAGCCCTGTCCGCCCACACAGCCCTCCCCTGTCCAGCGCTCTGGGCCTCGCTGCCACAGCCGGGGGAGCCCAAACCTGCCTGGGCTGCAGACTCCCGTGGGATGCTTATTAAAAACAGGTTCATGGGTCCTTTCCAGGCTGACTTGTGTGCTCCCCAGATTCATGTCCTCATCCCCAGGACCTCAGAACATGACCCTATTTGGAAATAGAGTCATTGCCGATGCGATTAGTTACAATGAGGTCATACTAGAGCAGGGTGGGCCCTATTAGACTGGCGTCTTTGTAAAAAGAAGGAATTTGGACACAGAGATGCCTAGAGAGAAGGTCATGGGATGGGACACAGATATAAGCTGGCCCATCTACAAGCCAGGGAGAGAGGCCTGGAGAAGATTTTCCCTCATAGCCTCCCAGAAGGAGCCAACTCTACCAGCACCTCAATCTCGGACTCCCGACCTCTGGACTGGGAGGGAATGCGGTTTTGTTGTTTTGGACACCGCGACGAAAGCACTTTGCTAGTGGCCACAGGCCCCTTCCCAGAATCAGAAGCACCATGGCAGACTCGTCTATTGGGCACAATCTCAGGGCCAGGATGCAGAGGTCCCAGTGCAGTGGATTGCCTGGGGATGTTGTTTACAGGCAGATTCTGATTCAGCAGGTCTGGGGACTGAGATCTCGAATGACCACGTGCTTCCACGTGATGCCGATGCTGCTGGTCCACGGATCTCACCTTGGATAGCAAGGCCCCGGTGTTCGTTAGTGACTGGTCCAACAATTGTGTGGTCCACCTAGCGCTTGGTCCACCTGGATGCATGGTGCATACAAATCCAAATGCATCGTCTGCCATTTTGGAGCTGAGGAGGTCCCGCAGGATCTCATGCACCGCCCCCCCCCCGCCCCCCCGCCCACGTTGCAGACCATGAAGGTGAGGCAGAGAGAAGCCCAGGCTTTTCTACAGTCACACCTCCAGCTGGTGGGAGGGCTGTGATCAGGAGAGCTTCCTCTCCATTTCTGGTTCTGTTATCTCCAGGCTGCCTGTCTCTGGCTAAGGGGTGCATGGAATAAAAAGAGGAAACACAATTCTCTCCTAAAGAACCTTGATTCCATTTGGAAGACTCATGAGCTCCCTAAGGAGAAATGCCCGATTGAGACAATTAGCACTAAATTGACTCAAGTATTGCGAAGGTTGTTCACTTGGTCAGCCTTCCCATGGCCGGCCCAGACACCCTCGACTCCCCATGGATGGGACCATCATGTAGCGGATGGACCGTCGTCTGGGATGGTGACCCTGGAAGGCATCTGGCACCAGATTGACACCTTATCCTAGGGTGGTGGGAGGTGGCAGTTTGTAGGATGAATGTCTCAGGTGACCCACACCAAGATGTGAGGAGTGAGGCTTTGGGCTCTTGATTGCAGTGTGCTTAGAAGGAAAGGTCTTGTTTGTCCTGCCCCAACCCCACCCACGGGACTGGTCCTGGTGTGGGGCCGTCTTCCCTTCACACTCACCCCACTCCCCCTGTGCCCTCCCTGGCTAGGCAGTGACTGCTCCTGCATTTCCCCTGGCGGGGGGGCCTCATCTCCCTGCACCCCACCCCTTCTGCAAGCCAAACAAGGAATGGAAGGAGGCGTCATCCCAGGGATGAAGGAGGTCTCATTTTACACATGCCCCTGCCATGCTTCCAAGCATCCCTGACCCACCATGTGAGCTCCCTTTGTGGTGATCGCTGAGCCCTGCTCTCCACAAGAGGACTCCACTCTGCCACCACCCAGAGGCCCGTCGGGAGGAAGAGGCAGGCCAAGAGGAGCCCCCCCACCCCAGGATTCGGAAATGGGAGAGAGATCTGCAAGGGGATACAGCCTATCTGGTGCTAGGCAGAATGATGACCATGCCCCGTGCCCCCCTATGTGTCCGTGTCTTAGTCCCCAGAACCTATGAACAGGTCACTTTATAAGCAAAAGGGAAGCCGAGGTTGCAGATGGAATGAGGACTGCTAATCAGCTGTCTTTAAGACAAGGTGATTATCCTGGATGAATCTCCTGAGCCCAATGCAGTCACGAGGCTCCTCCAAAGCGGAAGCGGGAGGCGGAGACAAAAGATGCGGAGTGTCGCAGTGTGAGGGCTTCATCTTTGCAGGCTTGGAGGTTGGAGGGAGAGGCCACCTGTCCGGCTTTTCCCAAGCACCTCTGGCTTCTGCAGGAAAGGGTGTGGGACACCTCGCACATTATGAATTAGGGATGCAATTTCTTTTCTTTTTTTCCCTTTTATTTGTATCCACGTGGATAAGTACCTGTCCTGCCCCACACCCTCTCTGTGGCCTCTGTTCTGCTCCGTCAGTCTCCTTTGTGTCCTGTCATCAAGCTGCATGGACCGTGACTGTGGACCAGGGACTCTGGAAGTTGGCTTCTGGAGCGCCTCAGCAGCTCCTGGTCCATCTGCTCTTCCATAAATGTTAGAATTTCCATAGAAATCAGGGCTGGGATTTCCACTGCATCTCTTACTTGGTGTGGGGAGATTTGACAGCTTTAAATGTTGAAGCTTCCCCTCCATAAACATGGAATATGTTTCAAAAGGTTTCTGTTTTTCAGTAAAGATGTATGATTTTCCTCATGTCAGGTTTCGCACATATTTTGCTAATTTCTTCCTGAGTACCTTATATTGCCCTCCCAGTGTGTGCTTTTGGTTTATCTGCCCGGCTTCCTTCAGCAGGTGTTGGCTGGGAATGTGTTTTTCTTTTCTGTTCACCTCGACCACTTCTGTTTCCTTTTGTCTCCATCGTATATCTAGCTTAAAGCTTGTAATCCTATCATTTGTCATACATTTTAACGATGTTCCTATTCTACACATGTAATTTTCTCCATTTACATTTGTTGGGACAGATGATGTGCAGAGATCCATTACTACCATCTTATTTTGTGTTTCCTATTTACCAAATTTTCTGTTTCTTAGTTTCTCTCTTGTCTTACTTTCTCTTAGATGGGTTTAGTTTTCCTCCTTCCACGATTTCCCATTTACACTGTTGGGATTTACACTTAAAATTCTGCCTTGTCTAAGAATCATTATAAATGCTTAAGGTAATTGACTTAATGACTTGACCCCTTCTGAATAACAAAGGTATTTGCTAGCTCTAACAGCAACCCGGTCTAAAAGGTTGTTTTTTTTTTTTTTTCCAATTGAGTAGGTCATGTATTAATATTTTAAAATCTCATAAATGATGTATTATTATGAAATCTCACAGATCTCATGTTGTTATTTGTTCCTGTTCATCTCTATTGCACCAGTGTGATCAGCCTTTCTTTTTGTGTCTCGTATTTTTATTCTGGGGCCATTTTCCTTCTTTATAAAGTACATCTTTTGGGAGTTCTTTTGGTGAGGATTGGTTGACGTTTTTCTTCTAAAAGCTTTTTATTTCCCCCTTGTACTTTTCCTGGCCACAGAATTATAGGCTAACCATGATTTTTTTCTTAGCACTTTGAAGATATTATTAACCAATTTTTCTGGCTTCCACTGTTGCTGTTTAGAGGTCTGCTGTTTACAAGAATGCAGGGTAATTTGCTGAATTAAGCTGAGTGACTAATAGGCATTCAATAAATGTCTGTTGATGCAGTGTATGCACTAGGGGGGGTCACCAGACAAGAGTTGGCTTCTACACTTTGCTGAAGGTGCAGACTCCCAGCTGATGAGATGCACAGCTTACCACCCACTTGTCCCTCATGCTTCCTCGCCCTGTTGCTCAGCCATAGGTGGGTGGTCAGGGGGTTCTGTCCAGGCTGGGACCATGCAGGTCTAAGATTTTGGTCTAAGATAAGAAGAGTCCTCATCTATCCCCAGGGCATGTTGTCCCGATAAGGTGGGTGTAGACTGCCTGCTCCTTCAAGGAGATTTGAACTCTGATCTCAGGTTACATGCATCAAATATCACCCCAATGAAGAAAAAGACAAGCATGTTGTCTGTACTGACTTTTTAGTTGTCTTTGGTGCGGGCAGTATTAATGTGGAATTTAAAGAAGATGGGTGGATGCTGATAGCAATCCTGAGGTAATAATTGCCTTAATTTATTTTTCGGGAACCAAAATTAGAGACAAATTTGTCCCCTGTCTCCTCTCTGAAAGCAAAGTCTCCTCAAACCAGCTATGTTTAATTTAGATAAAAAGCTATTATCGCTCCCAAGTCCTTTGAGGTTCCTCATGCACCTGAAGTCCTGTTCCTTTGATTTATACCTCCTTCAAATTCATTTGGATCCTAGAGACACCTTGCTTTTAAGGTTTGTTTCTACATAGTGCTTTGTTCATATAATTTCAATAAAACTCTTCGGGGAACCCAGGGAGGAGTCGGCATCATGCCACATGCTCAGATGACACAAGGGTCAGCCCCAGGTGTCCAGGACCCCAGTTCAGGGGAGCACACACAAGGAGGTCACTGACCCAATGTTCATCGTGATCTGCATATTTTGTGGAGCTATGGGAATACAGAAGAGGTGCAGTTGGGACTTGTCTAGATAGACTTATTAAATCAAATATTATCATTAATTAAGTCATGAGGATGGACACAAGTAAGCAGGACAAAAACAGAGGAACGAGAACCCCAAATAGGAGGACCATCATGAGAAAGTCACAGGGGCAACAAGATGAACAGTGAAGAAAAAATTTATCCTTCAAATCCAAACATATTTAAGATTGAAAGAGACACCGTGGATCGCAACTGGACAGCGGGCAGGCACCAGCATGGTCCAGGGATGCTGGGGGTTTGGTCATCCTGTGTGGAGAAGCCCATAGCACATGGCTCACTTAGATGTGGAGCAGCGAGCTGTCTGGTCCTGGCATTTTGCTCCTGGCCTTCCACACAGACAAGCAGGACTGTGCACCTGTTGGAGGACCACTGCCACGCTCTGGCACCAGGGATCCCTTGCCTCTACCAAGGAGCTGCGTCAGAGCCAGTAGAAGGGATCCTTGGAGCCCCTCTAAGACGATGCTGGTACCCCCAAGTGCATCGCAGGCAAAAGCAATTTTACGTATTTTAACTGCCCGTCTTACTTTTGCCTCCATCTGGTGCCGGTTCCTTGATGCATTGCACCAATTCTCATGAGGTTTTAAGAAAATGCTCGAGCATCCATTTGCTCACAATTTCATGGAATGAGAAACTCATCTAATCCCTGGAGTAGCAATGACCATGAGGGTGGAGGTGCAGGTGGCCAGGATGGACCAGGGGACCTGGTAGGAAGAACGGGGGTCCCTCCTAGAATTCCACAAGTGGTCTTAGGGGGCAGCTCTCCTGTGTTCTAAAGATCCCTCTGCTTCACTTTCCAATTTATTTTCATTCTGTGGTGAAGAGAGCGATTCCCAGGCCATCAAGGGGACTTAGTGGGAATGCCAGGTGGGATGGATTGATAAAACCTTTCCTGTATCTCAGTCTCTTGAAGTTTTGAAATTGCTTTTTCTACTTACTCCCAAGGGATTTCAGGCAACTAACCTTCCCTTTAATGTGAGCTAGAACCTGGTCCAGGTACCTTAACCTTCAGTGCAACTTTTTATTAAATTTTACCAACTTAAAGGATGTATGGCGCACAATTTGCAAATAATAATAAACAACACAATATCCTTTATTAAAATTCCACATAGCCAATTGATTCTCATGGAGTGCTCTCATTGATTTTGCTGAACTCTTGAATGTGCAGCCGACCTATAGTTGCAGTTGATGAATGAGTGTGTAGATCTGCAAGAATGTTGGTTGATACCTTTGTTCACATTAATGAGCAACCTGTGAGGTAAACGTGGATCAACAAAGAACATGCTGGAAGCTCACTTTTGGCCAATGGCTCAAGCACCTCCTTCCTGAATGGCGTCATGGTTTCTAAGCACTCGATGACTCCTTCTTCATTGTTGGGTGCTGTACAAAGTGCACAATGATTGCCACCGTACCCCACGCCTGTACTTTCAATCCGTGTGATTCGCGGTTTCTCCACCGCTTCACCTCCGGACGACCAACAGCACAACACATCGGGCACTTATCTCTTGCACCTGTCAATTTCCACGGTATCAATACTCCCACCCTGGCTGATTTCAAGCTAAAACATGACCTTGCTGAGTGTGGAGTTTGGCAAAGAAGCATGATATCGCACCATTGATTGGTGTTTCCACTGTGCAGGAAAAACATGTGTAAATAAGACCCCAAGAGCAAAAGTAATAGTAAGATGTAGGAAAGCAATTAGCTGGGCTTTAAGTATGATTGTCCTTATTTTTGTTTATTTAATTATAAATTTACATACTATAATTTTTAATAATGTCTATTGCATTAGTTTCCTGGGGCTGCTGTAATAAATAACTACAAACCAGGGGTTCAGAACAACAGAAATTTATTCCCCTGCAGTTTGGAGCCCAAAGCCTGGAATCAAGGTGTGGGCAGAGCTGCACCCCTTCCAAGGCTCCAGGGGAGACCCCTTCCTGCCTCTGCCCGCTCCTGGCAGCTCCAGCCACTTTTGTCCTGTGGCCACATCATCCAGTCTCTGCCTGTCTTCCCATGGCCTCCTCCCCTGTGTGTCTGGGTCTCATGTCACCCTCTGTCCGTCTCTCATAAGGACTCCTGTCAATGGATTTAGGGCCCACTTCAGTCCCGAATGAGCTCATCTCAGGAGCCCTAGCTGACAAGACTCCTCTTCCAACCAAGTGCACTCACACCAAGTGCTTCGGGGGTGATGTGTCTACAGGGGAGAGGGGTTCACAGCTGGACCCACTTCACCTACATTTAAGCAACCGCCTCACAATATTGCTGAAGAATTAACAAGCTTCTCTCACCAACCGGCAAGAGCCAGCTCTGCACGCTCTGGGAAGGATCCCCACTTCATCACACTTACAGTGGGAGTCATAAAACAAACCCCATGTGTTCATTTATCCGATCACATAGTAACAGCACCCACAGCAGGTCTAAGGTGATGACACATGAGCACAGTGGACGTTCTCACCTCTCGAGGCTGATCAGACCTGCACTGACATGCAGACCCCCTGTTCTGCTCGGTGGCGAGCATGTGGTGGGCACTGTCCTGCAGGGACTGGCGGGGGAGGACAGGGGCTGTGGCATGCTGCTCAGTGCAGGGCCCACCGGGAGCTGTCCTGTGCTCACAGGCCTGGGAAGGAAGGCTCATCTGGCCTATCAACCCTCCAATCCTGTGTGCCCTCCCTTTCAGATGCCATGATGAGGGCTCCAGCCAAGGTCTTCCACCAAATTCTCTGTTCTTTCCACCAAGAAAAAACAAAACAAAACAATTTTGGACAGAGATGCATCGTGATGCTATCTGGTGTTGATCTGTGGACCAAGATTCCTGGTCTGACTTGGTTCCCCTCCTCACACCCTTCGTGGCTCTACCTGGAACCCACGGCCACGCACACCTGGTCTTTCCCCCGCCCCCAGCTGTGGGCTGCCCAGCTGAGTTCCGGTGGAGTCTCCAATCTGGAAATACTGACACGGCAACACCTCAACATGCATATACATCTCCTTTTCACAACTGGTTTTAGATTGAGAATCTCCGAGCCGTAACCACGAGTCTTCATTTGATGGGCTACATTGCTCTTAGTTTGAAGCGCTAAACGCATTCTCCCCTAATTCCCATGTATGTGGTCATAACTGACCAAACCAAGTGACGTTATTTCTCAGTGTGATTCCTTGGCATTTCATGTTTGTCTGGTTGGCTACTGTCCACACGTGTGCATGTGCATGTGTGTGTATGTGCGTGCATATGTAAGGAACTGACAGCTTCTCACTAGATCGTCTTCCTAAAAGTCATTATTTAATAAACATCCCTTAAGGATCTACTATGGGCATCTGGAGGGTGAGGTGCCAAACAGAGATGGGTAGAGTGCCGGCCCGGTCCTCCCTGAGCCCATGGCTTGTACATGCCATGTAGGACATTGTGCCTGTGAATGCCACTCTGGCTTAGCACTGTAACCCCATTAGTCCTGCTGGTATTTGGAATGACCTCAGCCCTCTCTTTCCCCATCATGCAGAGCTGTCTTGCTGGCATTGAGGTCCACGAGAGGTAGGTCAGAAGAGGCCACTTGAGCCAATCTGCTGAGGGCTTTAGATTCTGGACCAGTGCATGTGGACCTCCTGTTGTGGGAAATGGGGAGAGGAGTTGACCTTTGTTCTTGGAGGTTCAGATGGAAGTCTTCTGAGAACGGGAGGGTGGTGGCAGCGGTCCATCAGGAGTGTGTCTGACCTACATGCTCACGGACACAAGTCAGGAGCTCTGAGAGTTACTCCCAGCGCCTGGGGCCAACGTGGCTGTTACTATGGTTGGCAGCCCAGGCTGAGGAATCGGCCTGCCTTCTGCGAGGCCGGTCCTGCTCGCGGTCATCTGTCTCCTCCGAGAGTCCAAAGGAGCTGTCCCAGCACCAAGGCTGAGGACCACCCTCACAGTGGGCAGAGCTTCCTGGTCTGACTCATCTGTCTCCTCACATCCTCCTTTAACAAGACAAAGTACAAATAAATGGATGGTGAAAGTAAAGCAAGACCGAAAGCCTCCATTCATAATCTAACAGAGTAATCTGAGATCTGTTTTAAGAGCTGCTAGATGTATTTTCCATGATTTATCTTTTGATTTTCTGAAAGAAATCACCCACAACCATGTTAGCACTTCATAAGAGCCACAGATACAAAAATACAATCTTTATTATAACACATAACAATTTTATTTCCTACCTCATGGGAAGATTCAAGGAGGAAAGTGCTATTGTCTAGTTATTTTTACTTTCAAATGAATTGCACATCAGTCCGTCAAGACAATATGTCCTGTCTTAGACTATTTAACTCATTCTTACGGGAATAAACAAGCCAGCTGTGCTTGGGAACATTTGGAATTGCTCACCGTGCCCCCATGGCCTCAGGACAGCGTCCTGGTGGTTTCCACCCGCTGCCTTGTACCAGGTCAGCACCGGGACCACGAAGCTGGCAGCCACAGCTGGGATGCTGGGATGGGACAGAAACCCAGAGAGTCCTCCTCGGCTCTCCCTCCTTCCCCCACTTCTAGCTCAGGTTTCTTGCCCTGATGGACTGTGGAGACCCAAGGTCCGGGTGCTCCAGGAGCTCCCGGGATAAGCCTGGGTGGGAGCGGCCGGCCAGGAAGTGCTGGAGAGCCTGCAGCTTTGCTTTGTCATTGCAGAAAGCTGAGGAATGACTTGAAGGGGAGGTGGGAAGAGGAGAGAGGGGCCTGGAGGGAAAGGCATGGAAGCCTGGCATGGAAGGCTGGTCTGGTGTCACATGGTGCAAGGGGCAGGCTGCATGCATTGTCAGAATGACAGCATCTGCCTCTGACTAAGTGCCAGGCACAGTTCAGACCACACTGTCCAAGTCACCGAGTCCCAGCACCAACACAAGGTGGCCCCATTTACTGAAGAGGAGCAAGAGTGGCCATGCAGTGTGGCCAGGCACGGTCCCCAGCTGCTAGGAGCAGAGCAGGGATTGGAGCCCAGGTGGTCTGGCTCCCAACAGTTCCCTACCATAAAGGGGACAGAGGGAATTGGGGAGCTTAGCAAACAGCCCAGCCTCCCAGTCTCCAGAATGCTCTCCATCAGCCTCCCCGTGTGGCCCCATCTCCATTGGTGGGAATCACCACCAACCCAGATCTCCAAATTTACAACTTAGGAAACTTTCTGGGATCTTTTTCCTCGCTGGACCCCTCCCTTCTTAACCCAATTCATCACCAGGCTCTGCTGAATGTACCCAAAATCCACCTCACCCCCACCATCCCCATTGTCCCATCCTGGCTGCATCTTTGCTGGAATTTGCATTCCTATGAAATGATACTAATGACTTCCACCTCAGATGGCTCCTGTGAGGACAACATGAGTTAGTTCACCAGCAGAGCCTGGCACAGGGCAAGAGCTCAGCGTCCAGTGTCAGGGTGGGACAAGCACTCACTGTGTCCTTTCATTTCCTCCTGTCCCATGGTTAGCCAGCATTCCCAGCTTTTCTTGGGATCAGGGACCATGTGGCTGAGTTGTGGCCAATGGAATGAAGACAGATGTATTCATGCTGTTTTTTGGCCCAACCCCAAGAAAACACTCGTGGGATCCTGTGCTACTTCTTTTTTCCCCTTTTGCCAGCCGGATGAAGAGAATCAAGCAGACAGCGTCAAGGCCCTAGGATGGAAAGGACCCTGGATCCCCGAATGGCTGCATGGAGCAGAATACTCTCCACCTCACCCCTGCCAACCCGAAGGGGCTGTGGCAGGAGTGGACGGCCTGCACAAAGACCCAGCACGGCTCAGCTTCACCAGCACACGTGACGCTGGTAGGAGCATCACCACCACCATGCCCTTTAAATTTTAGGTACAAAGATTTACTTATTTAATTAGAAAAATAACTGCATTAAAATTAAGTACACACACTTTTGTGAAAAGATTGGAGTTGACATTAGGTGCTCTGGGATATTTCTCTCTAAACACCAAAATTAATTCTAAGTTATGTTGGAATTAATGATTAATACGAAAATTTACAATAGCACCTTTGCCAAGATCCAGTTGACAGAATACATGTGTGTCTGTCTGGTCTCTGTTCTGTTCCATTGGTCTGTTGGTGTCTACTCGAGACTGTGTCACGTTATCTTGATTATTGTAGCTTTTTATTATATTTTGAAATAAATCCTCCAAATATGTTCTTTTTTTTAAAAAGAACATATTTTATTGACAGAGAGAGACACAGTGAGAGAGGGAACACAAGCAGGGGGAGCAGGAGAGGGAGAAGCAGGCTCCCCGCAGAGCAGGGAGCCTGATGCGGGACTCGATCCCAGGACCCTGGGATCATGACCTGAGCCGAAGGCAGTCGCTTAACCAACTGAGCCACCCAGGCGCCCCCAAATATGTTCTTTTTCAAAATTGCACTGGTTATACTAGATCTTTATACTTTTACATATATTCTGGTTTTAATCTGTCAATTTCTATCAAAAAATCCTGAGATTTTGATTGGGATTACTTTCAATTTATAGATCAATTAGGGGAGTTTTCATCTCAATCATATTTGCTAATTTTTCTAGATCTGTTACCATTACAGACTTTAATTCAGTTCTCATCAGATAAATATTCTGTATGATTTGCTTTTATTGACATTTACTGTGACTTGTTTTATAGCCCTGCCTAGGCTTATCTTGGTGAATGTGCCACGTGCACTTGAAAGAAAGTTCTGTCGGGTGTGTGTTCTGTAAGCGTCAAGTAGGTTAAGCTCGTTAATTGTGTAGTTCAGATGTCGACATCTCCACTGTTTGTCTTGTTCTTCTATCAGTTGCTGAGAGATGGGTAACCATTACTATGGAGTTGTCTCTTTCTCCCTTTCATCCCATCAGTTTTTTGCTTCATTTGTTTTGAAACTCTATCATTAGATGCAGCTCCTTAGGTTTTGGTGTGTGTTTTTTAACATCTTGTTGAATTTTTCTGGTTTTCACGAAATGAGCTTCTTCATCTCTTCTTAGTCTGCAGTGTCTGATACCAATGTAGCCACACAAGTGTCTCTTGCTTATTGCCAGCATATCACCCCTTCCTCCACCCTTTACCTTCACCCTGTGTCTTTCTATCTAGAATGTCCCTCCGTGGACAATGTAGAGATGGGGTCTCAGGCTTTATCTACTCTGGCAACTGTGATCTATGATCACCGTGTTTGATCCATTTACGTTTAATGTAATGATAGATGTGTTTGGGTTCAGTGGCCATCATGCCAGCTGTCCTCTATGTTTCCGCTGGCTCTTTGTTTCTGGTTTTATTTTGGTTTAGTCAAGTATTTTTTAACATTCCATTCTACCTCCTCAATATACCTCTTTTTTTTTTCCCCCTTTTAGTGCTTGTTCTGGAGATTGCAATATGTATCCTTAAGTTATCATGGTTTATCTTGAGTTAAAAGTATGCAGGAGCCTCCCATTTACCCTGCTTGCTTATTGTGTTCTTGTTGTTATATATTTTCTTACATATATGGTCTAAACATCAAAATATTATTATGTTTGCTTTGAAAGTTCATTTCTTTAAAGAATTTATGAAAAGAAAAAAAGTCTTTCATATTCATCCTTAAATGTGGATATCACCCTGTGCTTTCCCTTTTTGTCTGACATCAAATGTGTCCAACTTCCACCTGCTTTTGGTTGCACACTCCAGTCTTAAACAGTTGTGTTTATAATTATCTAGATACTTGCCTTTACAATTGATTCCAAGTTTATAATTTTATAGATGCAAAGATTAGTCCAGTATAAGCTACTTCACCATCACCAGAAGCCTGATCATACAATCTATTCCAGTATGAGTTACCTTAATATACCCATATATTTTTATAGGGATCTTTTAATTGCCGTGTATATTTACATTTCTGCTCCTGAAAGATGCATGAGCTGCCTTGAATAATTTAGCCACTGATCTTTTTATGAGAGCTTCATGGAAATGTAATTCATGTAGCAAAAAAAAAAAAAAAAAAATTAAGTTTTAAAAGGTACAACTGAGTGGATTTTAGTATATTCAAAGTTGTGTAACCATCCCCATTATCTACTTTAGAGCATCTTCGTGACCCCAAAGAGAAACCTTGTGCATTAGCTGTCACTCTGCCTCCACACCCCAGCCCCTTGGAACCACTGTCTGTCTGTCTGTATAGGTTTGCATATTCTGCACTTTTCATATAAATGGAATCAAATGGTATATGGTCTTTTGTGAATGACTTCTTTCACTTAGTGTAATGTGTTCAAGATTCATCCATGTTTTATTTTTTATTTTTTATTTTTTTAAAGATTTTATTTATTTATCTGAGACAGAGAGAATGAGAGAGACAGAGAGCACATGAGAGGGGGGAGGGTCAGAGGGAGAAGCAGGCTCCCCGCTGAGCAGGGAGCCCGATGCGGGACTCGATCCCGGGACTCCAGGACCATGACCCGAGCCGAAGGCAGTCGCCCAACCAACTGAGCCACCCAGGCGCCCAAGATTCATCCATGTTTTAACAGGTATCAGTACCTCATTCCTTTTTATGGCCAAGTGATAGTCCACTGTTTGCTATTACTATAATTGATCCAAGTGACATTACAAACCTGGGCATGTGGTCACCTGTTATAGCGGTCTCCCCCAGTCCTGCTTTTACCCTCAGGAAAGCTGCCATTTTGCTTCCAACCATCTGAATCCCAAGTCTCTCCCTAACTTGAATGGCAGGGATAGTGGAGATAAAGAGGTGTATTTGGGAGGACCCTCTTCCCCAATATGAAGTAATAATGGAAAAATGATATCATCACTTATATCTGGAAGGTGGGTTCTGAGGTTTTGTTCTATTATTTACAATAACTTTCTTTATTATGGAGACATTTGTTTACTGAAATTATTTTAGAGGACTTGAATGTAAAAAGAAAAAAAATTAGAGAGACATTAAGAAACATCCCATTTAATTGTCTTACTATAATTAAAAATTTCTGTTCATGGATATATAGCTCCCTGGAGGATGAGAACAGTAAGGAGATACATGGTAAATTTATTCTACAGAACATTCCTGGCCCTCTTCCATCGGAAGCTCAAGGCTAAAGTCATATTGATGTGCTTGGGGACTGGGTGGTAAGTGTCCTTTATCAAAGTACATGTCTCAAAACTGAGATAATTTGGTGCTGATCAACACAACCCAGAAAGGAAAAGATATTGATGTGTAGAATTGTCAATATTTTCTTCCTAAAAAGGAAGAAGAATTGAGCTGATTATAAATACATCCCTACACTTCCAAAGAAGCCACTGGAAGTTGGGTCCACTGAGCCTGGGGTAAAGGTCATGGTGGAGAAAGAATGGCGGGGGGCACCGTGTTTCTGCTTGGCATGGAAAAGTGCAGAGGCCTGCCTATAGACGTTGCTGTCATAGGGACCTCTTGACCTGCTGATGCTCCCCAGGACCACGTTCTGAGCATACCAGCTGGCCAGGAACAAATAGGAACAGAAATCCCAACAGCACAAAAGAGAACCGGGTGGGCTGAGCAGCTGCTGCTTCTCCCTGGTGTTCATCAGCACATGCTACCTGCTATCCTAAAGTAGAGTATTCCTAGGAAACCTTCCACAAGCCAAAATGGCGTAAAGCAAAGAGAAAATCACCATTCATTTATTTGGAAAAATGTTTGAGAGTTTCCAGACCCAAAAAATCACCCCTCTTAGACTTTTCTGATACCCTGGGACACGTCTCACTAACGGATGCACAAAATAACATGAGATAAAGCACAGATGCTCACAGACACAATTCAGGGCTGTGGCGGCTGGATGCTGAGGGGGTCCCAGGGAAGGGGCTGGGCGGGGCCGCTCGCTGATGGGGTGCACGCTGCAAAACCAACACTGGACAGGAACTTTCCAAAAGTTTGGGATACCAGCACTCAGCTCCCGTACGTACTGTCCCAGGACCAAAGGCTGGTAGGGAGGAGGTGACAGTACCCGCCAAGCCTTCTGCACTCTGAGGGAGAGAGTTCCATGCTTGTAAGAATATTTTATCTCTGGGAGGGGGGTAGAATAATGGAATGTGGGGAGACAGGTGCACCTCCACCCTTTCATCCTCTCCCCACACAACAGACAAACCGGTCCACTCTCTTCCTGTTTCTGCCTGCAGGGGAATTCACTTTGTTCTTATTGTTAAGTGGGTTTTTTTTTGGGGGGGGGAGGGAAGTGGAGGGGAGTATTACCTAAAATTAATTTATGAATGTATCTGTAACACTGAAGATGTATAAATGTACTTTCCAAAATTTTATTCTAAGAATTTCTTTTTTCCATTTTAATTTATTTCTATGTGCAGTGTGGAGTGAGAGCTCAGCTTTATTTTCTTCTATCGGGATGATAAACCACCGTTTTCACACTGAGTTAAAAGTCTTACCTGGCTTTATACTAAATTCTTCAATATATTGTGTTCTATTTCTGAAACACTCACCTCTCTGTGTCTATTTTTTTATGCTATTTCATGTTTTTAATAATGACAACGACTTTGTAACGGGTATCTGGTATATGAAGTGCTTTCTCATTATTTTTCATCATAAGTTCTCTTGGCTAATTTTGGACATATATTGTGCCATATGACTATGATTATTGTATTCTAATTTCAGAAAAAGGGGTTTAAAACATGTATCTGTCCATTTATTTGTATTATTCACTCAACAAACATTTACGGAGCTCTCCCCAGGTTGCAGGCACGGCTTCAGACAGTGGGAATCAAGTAGGGATGGGGCAGATCATCCTTGCCCTTGTGGATCTTACATTCCAACAGAGGACATGACTACATAAGCAAAATGTGCATCATATTCACAGTGATGAGCGACTCGGATGGAAATAAGACAGAGAGGAGAGGAGTGTGATGATGACTTTGTCCTCCAGGCGAGGCTCTAACCATTGTCCAAGACAGCACTGAGGAGGAACCTTATTGAGGACAGCAGAGCCAGCTCTGTACTCTCAGACGTGGCAATAGTAAGTTGAGGGTAGTAGGTATATAGTTTGCCATCACTGTGGAGTTAGACCAACAAAGCATTCTGGAGGCTCAGAGTCCAAAATCAAGGTGTTGGCAGGGCCAGGCACCTCTGAAACCTACAGGGACAGCGTCCTTCATGCCTCTTCCTGCGTCTGCTGTGGCTGGTGGCCTGGGGCCCTCCTCAGCACAGAGGCAGGGCTCCCATCCTGCATGCCCCACAGATGCCCGCCCTCTGGGTGCCTGTCTCTTCCACTCAAGTGCCCCCTTTTATAAGGACAGTCCTATTGGATTAGGGCCCAGCCTAATGACTTCATTTTAATTTGATTTCCTCTATAAAGACCCTATTTCCAGAAAGGTCACATTAAGCAGTATTTGGAATTAAGACTTCAACATATCTTTTTTGGGAGACAAAATCCAGTCCTCACCAGTAGGGTTTTGTGGGGCACGCAGAATTCAGCTGCGTCTCAAATTTAGAGTCCTGGCCGATGTAAAATGACAGAAAGTAGCCCCTCATTATGCCTAAAGTTCAGCATATCCCAAAGTGCCTTTTCCCTTCCGGGAATGCAGGGCCCTGGGTCTCCCATGATCTGCTGTGTCCACCCCGAGGAACACCCAGGGCTCGCTTTCCACTCACGTCTGTGTGCTTACTAAAATTATTTTCCCCTTCTACCTTCTTTGTATTTATCTTGTTCTTTCTCTAATTTTTTGGAGTAGGACATTTCCATCATTAATTTTTACATTTTTCCCCTTGTCAAAGCAGTCACTGGAAGGTACACATTTCCCTTCGAGTGCTGCTTGAACAGCACCTCACAAGTTTTGATAAGAAGCATTTCCATTATGTCTTAGTTTCAAATATGCTCTCCTTTCACCCACAAATCATTTAGAAATGCATTTTTATCGAATTGCAGTCAGAGAACATGATTTGCAGGATATTGATTTTCGAGTAGTTTTGAGACTTCTTTGTGACTTGGAAAATGGTCAGGTTTTGTAATTGTTGGTTGTGCTCTCGAGAAGAGGGTATTTTACTCACTGTGGTGGGTATTGTCCTATTTACGCTCGTTTGATCAAGTGCACTCATCACGCTCTTGGAATCTTCTGTGTCGTTCGGTTGGCAAACTTTTTCTGCAAAGGGCCAGACAGTGAATGTTTTCAGCTTCAGGGGCCGTAGAGTCTCTGTTACAATGGCTTGGTGTGTGTCACTCTTGCCTTGTAGCTTGAAAGCATTCCCAGACAACAACATGTAAATGAGCATGGCTGTGTGCGAATAAAACTTTATTTAGAAAGACAGGTCGGGGGCCGACTCCTGTTCTGTGTCCTTACGACTTTTCAGTCTGTGTGGTCTACTGCTTAGTTGATGTATTACGATCTACCATGATGGGTGTGTGTGTTTCAGGATTTTCTATAACTCCGTGCAGATCTGCTGGCTCTGCATCAAGGATCTATTATTGCTAGGTGCACATCAACTCAGGACTGTCCTCTCATCCCCATGCATCAGCCCTTCGATGGTAAAGTAGCCCTCTTTTTTCATGATGATGATTTTTGCCTTAAGGTATGTTTTCTATGGTACTAATACACTTACTATCGCTTATTCTAAGCTTTACTTTAAATTTTTGGCTTGACGTCGATTATTTCCTCCCCCCAATGTCAGTCTCTCAGGTGCTCGAGACCAGTACACAGTAGGTGCCTGTTTTAGGGTATTTTTTTTAACGTAGGAATTTCTATTTTAACTAGGGAGTTCAGTATTTTTGCATGAATTTAAAGTTTTGAATTACTGGGATTCATTTTTTTCCTTTCTAGTCTATGCTATGTGTTTGCCATGGTTTTTGTTTGCTTGCTTTATCTTCTCTTTTCCTGATGTTTGGTTTTCTTGAATTGTCTTTATTTCCCTCCTTTTTGTTTATGATTTAAAAGTTATGCATTCTATTTAAATTTTTTTTAGTGGTGATCCTTAATTTTTCATCATTTTTTAAGCCGCTAAGGAGTCTGGAGTTAAGTAGAGACTCTCCCTCCTCCAGGAGTACGGACCTTACCCCCACATCTTTCACCTTACAGGTGCAAGAATCTTTGGTTCACGTGGGGTCTTTATTTGTTTCCACTATGTTTGTTATTTCTTTAATTTTTAAAAAATTATTTATTTATTTATTTGACAGAGAGACACAGCGAAAGAGGGAACACAAGCGGGGGAGTGGGAGAGGGAGAAGCAGGCTTCCCGTGGAGCAGGGAGCCCGATGAGGGGCTCGATCCCAGGACCCTGGGATCATGACCCGAGCCGAAGGCAGGCGCCTAACGACTGAGCCACCCAGGCGCCCCTCCACTGTGTTTGTTTTAAAAGGTCCTTGAGCCCGGCACCGCCATGCACTAGTTTGTGTTCCAACCCCGGTTTCTCCAGGCGGGTCGGGTTCCTCTTTGGGGCACAGTCATCTCTCTTACCTTCCGACTCCAGAGGCAGCTCTGGTGTCCAGAACACAGGTGCAGGGGGAGCGTGGAGGAGGGAAGGGTCAGCGCGGGGACTCTGAGAAGCCCTCTGGACCCTCCGTGTCTGCCCTTCCGCTCTGGTCCCGCCCACGCCTACCTCGCTGCGTTCTTGTCTTGCGGCTATCTGCCATGGAAACATGATCTACATCTTCACCTTTCTCTTTCTTTTAATAGACTTTTTTGGGGCGCCTGGGTGGCTCAGTTGGTTGGGCGACTGCCTTCGGCTCAGGTCATGATCCTGGAGTCCCGGGATCGAGTCCCGCATCGGGCTCCCTGCTCGGCGGGGAGTCTGCTTCTCCCTCTGACCCTCCTCCCTCTCATGCTCTCTGTCTCTCATTCTCTCTGTCTCAAATAAATAAATAAATAAAATCTTTAAAAAAAAAAAATAATAGACTTTTTTTTCAAAAGTGTAATCCTGGTCCTTTTCTTTGAGGAAATAGCCTCTTTCCCTTTGTTTTGCAGGTGTGTGTCCCTAGGCGGATGCACCAGTTCACTCCGACTTAGCCATAAGGGACACTGAACTCGAGGAAATGAACTGAGGGTTGCTGGGGGGGAGGTGGGTGGGGGGTGGGTAACCGGGGGATGGGCATGAAGGAGCGCACGTGATGTGATGAGCACTGGGTGTTCTACGCAACTGATGAATCACTGAATTCTACCTCTGAAACAAATAATACAGTACATGTTAACTAAATTGAATTTAAATAATAATAATAATAAAAGAATAGCCTCTAAGAAGATGCTGTGTGCTCTCACAGCCGATTGCTATTTGAGTTCTGGGACAACATCTGGTGGCTGGTGCCCAACATCTAGTGACAGTTTCTGAGCTGAAATGCCCCAAACCCAACTCCGGTCCCCCTCCCCCTCCCAGCCTGCTCTTCCTGCAGTGACATCACCTGAAGAATTCAGTACATGGCTTCCCCAGCGCCTTGCGTGTTGCCCACTGGGCCACCCTCAGCGAGGCTCTAACTGCCCGCCCTCGGGTCAGCCGGGCTCCTCTGGCCCCCACACGGAAAATTAGAAGCAGAGCCAAGTGTCCTGAGGCATCCAAACATCCACGTGCTGGTGAGGCAAGCAGCCAGGATTCCCAGGGCCCTTTGGGGTCTAGCATGGCAGGAGAAGTCCCTGTGAGGACGGACACAGAGCTCAGGCTCCGACCCAGCTGCGTCTCCACCTGCAAGTGGTTCTGCTTCCCAGGCCACCAATGGCTTGTCCGTGCAAAGGGATTGATCAAGCCAGACCTACAGGGTATTTGATCTGAAAGGAAGTCTTTTATCTCCAATAGACGCGGGTAACCGGAGGTCAGTGAGTGGCCCATCCACTTTCCCTGTCTTCCTACGGGAAGGAGCGTGGCCCAGCCAAGATCTGCATGGCACTGGCCTGACCTTGAGTGTCGGCCCCAGGCCCGAGGACAGGGCACGACATGCCACCCTCCTCAGAAATCTGTGGAAGGCGCACCACCTCCCCAGGTTGCCCCTCGAGTCCTGATGAGCTGACACCGATGGGCAGGTTCCTGGAGCTCCGTCAACATTTTGCTGAAATCCTTGCTTGCCTTTGAATTTGCCAGAAGGCACCCCCGGGCCGAGCATCCTCAGGAGCAGGCGGGAGGCAGGGGGGCTTGTTTGCTTTCGGGCCAGGTAACCCGCATATCCCGCTCCATAATGAGATGTGAAAGAAAGCGGTGGTCTGACATTTTCCATTTGAACCTCACAGGAGACATGGTGAGCCATGTACTTTGATGTCCAGGATGAAACGAAGTGTAGAAATGCATATTAAGGAGGTATATGATATGCAAGAGGAGACCCATTTTCCCTGACATGCCTGGTCTGCTGGGTCACTGAGGGGCTTCTCCAGGGGTCCTTGTGCAGCTCTGTGCTTCCCATGTGGGCCATGGGGCCCCCACCCTTCTTCATCCATCTCCCGACGGGCTGTGATGAGGCTCGCTCAGCGCAGCGGGGCTGGACCCCTGCACCCTCACCCTCACCCCCGCAGACCCACACTTGTCCAAGTCTCCCCACCCATGCCACAGCTCGCCCCGGCAGCCCTGTATCCGCTCTGTACCCCCTTCCCTTGGCCGTGGCTTCCCTTGCGAGCATACCCACGTCCACCCGCAGTGGCCTGGGGGACTGCTTCAGACAGTGGGATTTCGGCAGGTCTTGGAGAATGCCCCCCACCCACTCTTGCTCTTCTGCCTCCATCATGGGAAACACAGCCCCAGAGCAAAGCCACCCCGGGAAAGCCCAGCTGAGTTCTGCTGACTCCAGGCTTGAGGGAAACAATCAGCAGGTGTTGTTTTGGGGGCAGTAGGCTTCGGGGTGCTCTGTTACAAGATTGAAATGAGCTATGTGGTGGGTGTCAGAATCCACAGGGCGCATTTGCAGCTCTAAGTCCTGTCCTTTCTCCTTTCTTGCCTTGGCTCAGGGAATGCCAACTACTTTGAACGTCAGGTTGGCACACAGAGAGGAGAGGGACAGAGGGAGGGCCCTGATGGACAGCGAGCAAGGTCTGCCGTGTTCTGGCTGTCCCGGGTCATCCACACCCTGTTCCCTGTTTGAGCTGACAGGTGTTCATATTTGGGGCAGGAGAGGAGGCTGCAGGAGGGCCATGCCGGGGAGGAGCTCGTCGCCGGAGGATGAAGGTGACGGTGCCATCTTGAACTTAGGAGCTGGTGTTGAGCCTTGTTGGAGAGCACGCAACAAAACGGGAAAAACTACCGTGAACAACCCTGCCGGAGTCCATGGAAGCCGGAGGTGCGCCCCCGGGAACCGGGCGGCTTCACCTCCTACGGATACATTTTCCCGGGACGCACTCCTGTCTCCCCCGTGAAACACACACCTGCGTGTTCTTCACAACGGCGACAACCTGGAAACCGTTGGCCTGCTGATCACCCGAGGGACGGGTACACGCACGGAGCGTAGTCGTGCAGCAGGTGCCGGACCGCGGTGATGCGAGGACAGACGATCTCCGCCCACGGCCCGGGGCGAGGGGAGCCGGACTAGCAAAACACGCACTGCCGCATGCTCACACCCCTGCAGAGCTCAGACACGGGCGGCGCAGGGGTCAGCAGTGAACGCAGCCGCGCCCCTGGGGGCTAGTGCGCCGAGGGGACACAGCGCACTTCTCAACGGCTGGCGATCTTCTGCCGTTCTGAGCTGGATGTTGTTTACATAGGTGGGCTCCGCTTACGAAAGCCCCTAGAGGCTTGTCCTCCTGCTGGATGCAGTTCTCCGTGTAGACGGTATACACGCCCGGGCAAAGTCAAAACGAGTGCGGAGCCTGGAATCAGAGCTGGGTTCAGAAGCCGTCAGCACCGTCTGCCCTGGCCAGCCTGAGTCGGTGAGCTGCTACGTGGGGGGACCCTGCGTGGGGCTCGCTGAGGCACTGAGCGGGCCGTGCCCAGGAGGCAGCCATGCCTGCTGGCGGGTTTGCAGGACTTAGATCCAGGAAGCACGCGGCCTGTAAGCTTGTGGTGTGGAAACAAAGCAGCGATGTTGAAACACCTCCTAAGGCATTCCTAAAGCCCTAGGCCACCCAGGATGGCAGGACGGATTGATTTAGAGCTAACTGCTACTGTCACAAGGACGGGGAGCCCCTGTGACCTTGGGGGGCTGGTGTGACCCTCCCAGTGAGTCTGTGATCTGGCTTTTGGGGCCCTGACGTCAGCCCGCGATTGAGGCCCGCCCGCGAACGACCATAACGCTAGGGGTTCCCCAATCATAAAATGTCTCTTGTAGCTGCTTAATCTAAGGGGAGGCTGAACTTGGACCCGTGAGGGAGGCATCTTTACGGCTGAGTTATACGGTGCCGCTGGGCACAGGGACAGAGCCGCGGCTTTGCCATAAGTCAAGGTGTCCGTGGCTGAGCAAGAGAAGCTAACGTGAGCGGGCACCTTTGGACGCAGGCGTCTATCACAGCCCGCATGTCAGAAAGGGCCAGGGAGGCCGGGCCTATAAATTAGCCATAATGACCAAACCAAGCACTCAACTTTTAATTTAATCTCGTGTTTATCTGGCTTTATGGCAGAACACGGTGCTTCTTCACGAATATGGTTACTTCTGCCATAACATTTCAGCTGCGGGGATGAAATGTGGGCAGCTGGGGTGAGAATGCCAAGGGGGGTGGCGGAGCGTGGGGGAGGGTGCCGCGGTGCCGGGGACACTCGGTGCCCGCAGGAGGTCTGAGGGCAGGTCTTCTGGGGAGACCTCACCTCGCAGACCCAGGGTGGGAGCGGAGGGCGTGATCATTAAGATGCCCTCTGCGTGGACACTCCATGCATTGTCTCCGTTTGGTTTGTATTTAATAAGAGGATTACTGGGGCAAAGACACTGATGTCAGGTCCTGCCATCACGTTGTTGGTTTGCAGTGAAGAAAGAGTTAATAAAAAAATCCAAACTCCAGGAGAACATCCCTTAAATATGAATTTGCCAAAAATTAATGCCCAGGGTCTTTCTTGTGGTGAGAGACACGCTCAGAACTGCTGCTTGGTTTTCAACGCCCTGTGACACTTTAGATCTAAAGGCTTTAGGACACACGGCAAGTTTCTCCTCCCGCTGGGGTGCTTTGCTGACCCTTCAGCTGATATCAGGGTCTTCCTGCTTTGCAATGCAAGCAACTTATTGATGCGTTGTCAGTGATATCTCTTATTGACATCTGGCCCCATGCCGACATCTATGAAAGCTTATCTGTGATATTCCAGTGCCCCCAACCCACGGACTGACCCACTTCCTGGTTTCCCTGTTTCAATTTGTGGGATCACCGTGCACCTGAGCCCACAAATGGGCGTTCTAGAAACTCTGCTGGGCCCTCCTTTCTCAGTTAGCGGCCTGGTCCAGTCACGTGACCCTGTTTTCTTGGCTCTGTCCTTCCCAGGGCCAGGTTTCGCTGACTCTGTCACCAGGAGTAATGCCAGCACTTTCCATCTGGTCTCTCCGCCCCAATTTGTCACCAGCAAAGATGGGAAGTCTGACCTCACAGATTCCTCTGTGGGAGATCCTGCCGGCTTGTCTTTGCCTCGGGGGCATAGTTGATCCTTGGTGCGAAATCAAGGTCCTACAACCTGCCCTGCTTCCCTCTCCAGCCTTGTGGTCCACTTACGAATGCCCATTGATCCCACACTTTGTTGATAATATCCATCCTTCCTGACAATTCCAGACCCCCATCCTTTCATACACACTTCCCTGTGTCATGAGAGCTCCTCCCCTAGACTATTCATTGAATTCCTAGTTTTCTGTGCAAACCTGGCTGAGACCTCCCCTCCCCACCCCTCCTTCCTCTCTTAGTTACGCGTGATTGTCACTGGACAGCCTCCCGGGGTGGCCTCTGAGCTCCTAGAGAGCAGGAAATGTGCTCGTCTACCTCTGTCCTTCTGACGCCCAGCCCAGCTGCAACTCAGCAGCCAATGACGGGATGAGTGAATGGATGATGGTTTTGTTTGCCTTCCACCTTTGCTCATTTTACCTCTACCAAGAGGACCGTGAGAATCTTAGAAAACCATTGTGTTTCCGTGGGCTCGCTGACCTCACTGTGTGGGTGAGAATGAGTACGCTGCTTATTTCGCTGGGACCTTGACCCAAATTCACAGCATTTTAGGCTCATGCACACAGCCAGGAGTTAGGCTCTGACCAAGTACTTCTTGTTGCCAGCCTCTAGAATCACGACTGGCCCATAGTGTACCTGGAATTAATGAAAAATGAATAAATGCATAGAGGAGTAAGTAAAGAAGTGAAGGAGTTCAAGGGGGAGGCTGGGGTTCTGGGAGGAGGCAGTGCATTTACAAAGTGAAGCAAATGGAACTGAGCTTGAGCAGCACCAGAAGGAAGTGCTTTCATCAACTGTCAGGAGAAATGATGGGGAAGTGGCTGGCAAAATATGAAGTCATCAATGAGGCAATGCAAATGAAGCGCTTGGGGTGGTTCAGAAATAAAGTGCTAATTAAAGAGTCATTAAAAAACAAAGCCAGAGAGAAAAACACACATTAAGAACTTAGAACGCGTTGTCACATACAGTTGTGATTGTCACACCACTCCCAGAAGCCGGAAGGACTCCCAGGAATTGACAAGGAGCCTAATTCCCAGCGCACGATCGTTCCTAATGGTCCAAAACCTGAAGCCCATTGAAGCGACGTGTTTTATCCTTGCAGAGTAGGTGTGGGGTGGTGGGGGTGAAACGGACACCAGGCCTCCAGACACCTGGCCCCTGCGTGAGCCACTACATCGGTGGTCAGCAGGGTCTTGGGTGGGGTCATTTGGGAGAGATCGGAGCATCTGATTCTCAGTCCAGGTTCTGAGTCAGGAAATCTGTGACCGAGCCAGAAGTCACCTGTACCTAAGGATATCCTCCCACCCTCCTGCTTCCCTTTCTGGCTGTCTCTCTGTCTGTTTATATCATCATTATCATCTCTCTCTATATATATATAGATGATATATATATATATATATATATATTCTATCTATCATCTATTATATCTATCTATTATATCTATTGTCTATCTATGATCTCTATCATCTACGATTATATCTATTGTTTATCTACCTACCATCTATTATATCTATCATCTGTTATATTGATCTATCATCTATTATATTTATCATCTATCTGTTATATCCATCTATTTCTGTCTATAATCCATCTCTTATGTGTATCCATCTATCATCTATCTATCATATCTATCTATCTCTGTCTAATCCATCTGTTATCTGTATCCATCTATTTATCATCTGTTTATCTATCATCTATCTATTATCTATCTATCTATCTTTGTCTATAATCCATCTCTTATCTGTATCCCTCTATCATCTATTTATCTATCATCTATCTATCCATCCATTATATCTATCATATCTATCTATCTACCTATCTATCTACCTCTATATGTAATGTTCATCCATCCTCTTAGCTATTTATATGCCTGTCCATCTTTCCATTAGTCTATTTTAAAAGAACAATGATTTTTATATTTTTTTGTAAAAAGACATAGGTTTATTATAAGGCAGTCAAGTGACTCAGAGCTGACAGAAGATAAAGTAAAGATTCCACAGTTCTCAGAACCCAGAAATAACCACAGATAATATTTGGAGAAAGTTATTCTAGACTTATCTCTATGGATATATACAGATTGAAGGATACATCAACAGACTGGCAGATAAATGCGTAAGCCAGATAGAATGGGCTCATGAAATGAAAACGGGCTCCAACCCACCCGATTTTTTAATAAAAGAACTCCACGTGGTGTTTCTTGGAGAAGCAATGTAGAGTAGTGGTAGGAGTACGGATGTGGGGTAAGACGGCTTGTGCTCAGGTCCTGGTGTTGCCTCTGACCAGCCATGCAGCCCTAGAGAGACAACTCAACCCTGCCAGGCTCAGGAAACCTGCTTTGTAAAACAGGGACAGTAATAATAATAGTATGTTCCTCATAGCTGTGGGAGATAAAAGAATTAACATCAACATGTGTAGACTGCTTCGACTAGTGCTGAGCATATAGTAAGCAGCATATATATTAGATATGAATTAATGGAGGGGAAGTTCAGTTAATGAAATTAAGAAATTTCAAATAAAGACTTATTCATAAGACTTTTTAGTTTAAAAAATGTGTACCCATTTTAATATAAAAGGACTCCTAAATGCATGAGGATATTGGACTTCCTGTGTATTTTTTGACAACTTTGAGATATAATTGACATGCCATAAACCCCAGTCCTTTAAAGCGTGTAATTAGATGGTCTTACTCTGCCCACAAAGTAGTGAAGATGTCACCATGATCTAACATTAGATCCTTCTGACCCCTTGAATACAAGTCCTGTCCCCATATACTCTCCTTCCGTTCCCTCTCCTTTTCTTCCAACCCCCAGCTCCTGATGACCACAAATGTATTTTCCATCTCCATGGATTTGCTTATTCTGGACATCCCATCTCAATGAATTCATAAAAATCAGTGGTCTTTTGTGACTGGCTTCTTCCACTTAACATCGTATTTCAAGGTTCCTCCATGGAGTAGCATGGATCAGCACTTCATTATTTTTATGGCCGAATAACATTCCATTGTATGAATGCACCACATTTCGTTTATCCACTCACCACACTTGAGATAGTTTCACTGTTTAGGTGTTAGGAATACTTCTGTTGTAGACATGTGTGTGGACACACGCTTTCCTTCCACTTGGGTATACCCACAGCGTGGAGGGGAACTGCTGGATCATACGGTATTTCTCCCTTTAACATTTTGAGGAATAGTCAAACTGCTTTCCACCGAGGCCACACCATTTTACTTACATCCCTCTCCGTAAGGCAGGAGGGCTCCAGTGTGTTTGCATCTTCACCAAACTTTGCTAATGGTTGCCCTTTGAACAGTAGCCATCCCAGTGGGTATCAGCTGGTATCTTGTGGTTTTGACTTTCGTTTCCCTAACGCCTACTAATACCCATCCTCTCTTCAGATGCTTTTAGGCCATTTGTATATCTTCTTTTGAGAAATATCTATTCAAATTCTTTTCCATGTTTTAGCGAAGATGATTTATCTTTTTATTAGTGACTTGTAGGGTTCTTCATATATTCTGGATACAAGTTCTTTGTCAGGTATATGGTTTGCAACATCTTTTTCCTCTCTTGATGGTATTGTTAGAAACATTAAAAGTTTTTAATTTTGATAAAGTACAATTTATCTACTTTTTTTTGTTTCATTGCTTGTGCTTTTGGTCTCATATCTAAGAAATCACCGCCTAAACAGTGGTCACAAAGAGTTATCTCTATTTTTTTTTCTAATAATTTTATAGTTTGAGTTCTTACATCCAGATCTTTTATCTGTTTTCAGTTTATGTTTGTGTATAGTGTGAATGTGAGCTTAAACTTCATTCTTTTGCATGTGGTCATCCAGTTGAACCAGCAAAAGACAATTTTTCCCCGTTGAATGGTCTGATATCTTTATTGAAAAACAACCATTGTGTATTTTTAAGTGTGTGGTTGAAATTTATAGGGTAGTAACTGCCTATCTCCCATCAAATTGAAGAGTTAGCACAATTATACTTCACCCATATTTCTGTTATGCAATTATTTTTATTTTATTTGTGCTGCTGGCCATGCCTCCTGGTTGGGAACCAACCACAGCCTCTACTGTGATTTCAGTGTGGTTTACTAATTAATACCTCCAGCATTCCTCCTCAGTGCTTTGACTCTGGCTTCTCCATTTGTGCTGATTTAATCTTTCTGTAGGCTGGATTCTTCTGCCCCAAGAATGGTTGATGGCACCGCTCTTTCTGGATTTTTGCATATGGAAATGTCTGTCTCTTCTCTTTATACCGGAAGGACAGTTTGTCTTCTTACTTCAGAACTCTATAGATGCTGTTCTACTGTTTAGAAACGTTTCTGTCTTGGGTGTTGCTGTGAGAAAATCTGAGTCCAGCCTGGATCTCCCCACCTACCTGAAACACCTTCGTAAGACACCCTAAATATGCACGTCTCTTCGGAGTGTGTGCAGTGTTGGTCTTTTCCTGTGATTTCCCCTTGGGCGGTGACAGATTGTTTTGATCTATAAATTCAAATATTCCATTACTTCAGGAAATTGTCTTTTGTTATATGTTTACATGTGGTTTGTTTTTCTTCCTGTTTTATTCTTCAAAAATACCAATTGTGTGTTGCATGTCCCCTGTCCTCGTCTGAGTGGTAGAACCCCCATCTAATGGCAGCCCGTTCCCTAGGATGTTACTACTTTTAGCACAGCCGTTATTTCTAGAAGGCTTTTTATCCCCGTTTTCCATTGTTTATTCTTGTTTCATAATACTTCTTCTGAAAGGTTTGTCCTGCTGTTGTGTCTAGAGCCAAATGGGGTCATCCCTGCGGTCTGTGGGACACGACTTACAGTCTCCACAAGCCTTCTGTGGGGGCTATCTCAGGAGCCACTCCCTTCATCTGCCTTTTGTTATGTTTCTTCTTTCTCTTGTTTTCTGGGATCTCTTGTCTGGAGATCCCAGAACTCCAGTTGCAGGCAAAGGCTTGTAAGAAGACACTCAGAACCCCTGACGCCCTATGCTCTGAGGGACGTGGGAAGGGTCCACGAGCTCAGCTCACCCCAGAGAGACAGGTAGCTGACTTGTCCCATAAACAAAACAGCAACTCTCCACCCAGCAAGTTTCCATTCTATTGTCTACATTTCACCAATAATGAGAAGTTTCTCTTTTTTCCTCAAAATCATGTTTTCAAAAGTCTATTTTTTGGGTACTGTTTCTACTTTCAAGTACTTTGATGACTAGGTCTGACCACTGGAAGGGAGCAGAGACCAAGGGGCAATTACCCATCTCTGGGGAAGGGCCACAGAACAACAGGACAGGGCATGGGATCCTTCACGGGACGGGACATCATTCTCTCCCATCCCAGCTGCATTCCTCAGGATTTCAGTTGTCTGGGCTTGAGTTACTGTGGAATGTGGTGTAATTTTGACCACATTTCTTTTCAGGTTGGGGATAATCTGCTGGATTGACTCCTGTCCTCAGGAAACCCACACTGGCCCACCTTCCCTGAACCAGACCCCCACCCTGTTCATCCTGCTCCATTCCAGCCCCCTGACTCCTCTACCTTTCTTGCCCTTGGCTGTTCCCTCCAACCTCCTACCCATCGCCCCTATAGCTGCACAGAACTCACCTTGTCAAGGTTCTCCAGAAGCCCCGAGAGCCCCTGGCTCTTGTCCTGCTGTGTTCCCTTTGCGGTGTGTGCATGCCTTCGGGAGAGTAGGACTTTTAATTGTTTCCATGGCAGCATCTCAGTGTCAAAGCTACAAACTGTGTGGGAAAATCAATCTCTGCTCTTTCCTCAGAACGCTAGACTGCACTACGCAGACTTCCTTGTGGTCAGGAGCAGCCCCGGGACTGGGTCCCACCCAACGGATGACGAGTGCGGGTAATAGGTGCTGTTGCTTGGCTTGACCCGTAAAAACAGCCACCTGCACCCTTTCTTAGTCTTCTCTCCCCCAGCAAAGACAAGGCGACCCTGAAGGCCACGTGGTGAAAAGGCGGTGCCGGGGTCTGCCTGGGTCCCTGTGGGTGACTTGGAAGAAGGGTGAATTGCCATCCTGAGACACCAGTCAGCGTGCTAACTGAGAAGTACATATTGGAGAAGCCCTATGTCTGAGCTACAGAAGACTTTTACTGCATGAGCATTGCCTTTTTTCTTAAATGGCATTAAAATGTGGGGGTCTATTTCCTATGTCTCCCCAACATCTCTTAATTATTACAGAAATCGGGGTGTCGCAGTGGGTGTTGTAGTACCAAACCCACATGGCGTTGGCTTAGCGTCACGGCCAGCAGCGAGGAGCGGATAGCATGCGCCGGGAAGGCGAGGGCGCTCGCGTCTGCGTGGGGAGCGGCCACATGCCGCGTGTGTCCCTTACAGCCAGGATTTATAAGAAAGACATGAACTCAGGCAATGATTATTTAGTCTGCAAACGGAATTTAAAAAGAATAGGGGGAATCCAGAAGTTCGGGTTGGAAAAGTGCTCCTGGATCCCAAACAGTAGGAAACAAGATTGAAAGGCATTGAGCTTCAAAATCCCATTAAGACTTCTCAATTAAATAGAGGAATTTAACCAGGCAGCAAAGAACAGATTAAGGATACTGTCTATTTACCAGACCTTCTTCCCCCACCCCGCCCCCACCCCCCTATAGCCTCAAGGAAGGAGCCATTAAATCGACAGAGAGAGAAAGGTTTGGGGACAGAGAAACTAAGAAATAATGGAGATTTATACACTATGTCTAGGGTAAACACACACACACACACACACACTTTCGGTGTGATTCCTGGCACAGGGAAATGATGTTTCTCAATCCCACTAAGCCTACTCAGTGCCATTGTTGGAAAAGCCCTATGTCTGAGCTACAAAAGGCTTTTACTGTATGAGCATTAAAGTAATAATGATATTGGGCCACTGGAAAGGGACCAGAAAGGCTGAGCAGCCTCCAAGGGAGACACGCATCCTGTACCCAGACCAAAAGTGGCCATGGATGGTGGCAGTTACATGCGCCTTCCAGGGAGTGTGATGGCGGCAGTGGGAAACAATGGACAGGGGACCTTCCCAAGGGGCAGACCCAGCATCTAACCATGTGGTTTCCCACTGGGGACAGGGGACCTCCGTCTGTCCATCAAGGCAGACTGTCATTGCCGTGGACCTGGGCCACTGAGCATGGACTTCTCTTCTCTGCTCCATCATTTTATGTTGTGTGTGTGTGTTGGAGGGAAGGCAGGTCTTTTTTTTTTCTTTCTTTCTTTCTTTCTTTCTTTCTTTCTTTCTTTCTTTCTTTCTTTCTTTCTTTCTTTCTTTCTT